>NW_025999927.1:1812340-1924037 GCF_001458135.2 Marmota marmota marmota
CTGTCACTCCTCCTCTCTCTCCCTCCTCTCTCTCTCTCCCTCTCCTCCTCCTCCTCCTCCTCCTCCTCCTCCTTCCTCCCCTCCTCTCCCTCCTCCTCCCTTCCTCCTTTCCTCCCTCCCCTCCTCCCTCCCTTCCTCCTTTCCTTCCCCTCCCTCTCCCTTCCCTCCCCCTTCTCTTCCCCTCCTCCCTTCCTTCCTCCTTCCCTCCTTTCCTTCTAATATATAACAGTCCTGTTAAATAAGAATCCCAGGGCTGGGGTTTAACTCTGCGGTAGAGTGCTTGCCCAGCACATGCAAGGCCCTGGGTTCAGTCCCCAGCCAATCCGACCCCCCCCCCCCAAAAGGACTAAAGACCAATCCCAAGGTCAGCTTTCCTACATCAGAGGTAGTGATCCATCATGTTAATTAAGCGCTTATATCCTCAGGAACTGCTGGGACCAGTCCAACACCTGGAAGTGGCTCTGCTCAGGGAGGCCATGAGCAGCCTGTGCGGGCCTGAGGGTGGAGCTGTCACACTCAGGGCTGCAGAGGTGGCAGTCAGGCCTCACAGGAGGCCCAGGGCAGGCCCTCCACTGGTAAAATGGGTGGACACCTAGTACCTGGCCCCAGTCATGGCTGCTGGCCACACAGGCTCTCAGAGGAAGGAGCAGGTGGGTTGTAGGTCGGAGGGACTGCTGGAGCTAGTCACATCTCTGTGGATGGCGGCAGCTGGAGGATCTGATTCATGTCACCACCAGTGGTCACCAAGTGCTCACTGCTACCTACTTCAGCATTCTATGAGCAGGTCCAATGGAGAATCTGTCCAACAGGATTCATTTCAGACTCATTAGAGGAAAAGAGGACCCCCCCCCCAAAATCACCGTCATTTATAACAGCTTGCAATGCACAAAGACTCTTTCCCTTATTCTACCTGAATAACTCTTCAGAATAATCCTGGGAAGTAATAAAAAACCAGCCTCTACCTCAGAGCAAAGCCTGTCCAAGGAAGGGACATGACCTTAGTCCTTGGAAAAACCCACAGAGCACTCCTAGGCACATTCCCGCCCTGCTAAGTTGTTTATCTACAAATAACAGGAGAGATATGCTGCGCCAGGTGTCCCTGACTCAGCCAGGCTAGATGGAGATCCATAGCAACCTCCTAGCAGCCACCAATCAGCATGAGACAGGGAAATACCTGGGATGCCAGATAACCCTCCCAGTAGTTTATGGTGGTTGATAACATATTGGGAAAACATGTAGTTCAGCATGTACACCCCTCTTGGCTTAAACCAATCAGTACAAACGAATACCCCTTTTGTACTGACCAATCACCCCTACCCAACTTGTTCCCGCCAGTGAATGTGCTAATCATTTTTTAGAGTTGTTATTTGATTTTCCCGCGGTGTGTGATGATTTGCTAAAAGAGGCTATGATGTATGTGAAGTCCCTGCCCTCTCCAAAGAATGTATAAAAATGCTGCAAACCCTGGGTTCGGGGCCTCTCAGAGTCACCAGTTGCTGTGTGTGCGCGTGGAGGACCGAGCTAGCTCGCAATAAACACCTCTTTGCTGCTTACATCGATCTTGGGTCTCTGGTGGTCTTTGGGGGTCCCGAATTCGAGCATAACAGTAAATACTGTCTAATTTTCCACAGCGGCCCACAGGGTGTAGAGGTGGGGAAAGCTGTTCCATCAATAGTGAGAAATCCTTTCCCCTCCTCCAGCACGGGAGGACCTCGCAATTCTCCTGATGCTATTCCTTGTCTTATATCCACGTCCAAACCCAGCCCCAGCCCACGGCATGTCGTCGGGGGCCCTGGTGACAGGCTTCCTCCCCGCTCGGTTCACCTCTCCCAGGATTACAAGCCTGGGAAGCCCCTGTGAAGGCCTTAGGACCCCTGCAGCTGGGCTCCTCGTGGCTCCTTTCTGAGGGGTGTCCATGGCTAGGGGACAAGAGAGCAGGCACTGCCTGCCTGTGGCTTTAGCACCGACTCCCTGGTCCTCCGTCCTGCAGCTGCTGGCCCAGTCACCAGCATCCTGGGAGCCAGGCTGCTGGACGACCCCTGTCAGGTGTCCTGGAGCTCCTACCCCAGCCTTGGCCTCTTGATCCCACCCCTAGCAGAGGGAGACTGATCTCAGGGGCCAGCCAGCCTGGCATTGTCCTGGGGCCCTCCTCCCCTCAGCTCTCCTGGGGATTCTGTCCATTCTAACTCCTGCTGTTGGTCCTGCTGGGCACAGCTGGGCCATTCCCAGCTCCGAGCACCTGTGCCCTGACTGATGAATGCCCTCCTCCAGTGACTACAGGTCCCGAGTCCCCACAGGCATGTCCTTCTGCACATATTCACGGCCCTCTCCCCGCTCAGGTGGGGGTGGCCTCCCAAGCTTCTCCTGGGCCGGCCCCTTGAGGGACTCTCCTGCCCAGACTCCTGCACCCCCACAGCCCCTCGCTGCTCCTACGGCTGGTGGAAGCCCCGTCAGAGCCGTGTCCAGCTGAGCTGGCTCTGCAGGGCCTGTCCCTCCCCTGGCTCCTCGGGTGGCAGTGGGACGGTGATCTCTGGAGATGGGGAACATCCCGCCCTGCTCCAGCTTCTCCTTCTCGGGGCACTCTCCCAGGCTTGTAGGAACATGCTCTTGGGTTTTTCCCGGGCTTCCTACTCTCTGGCACCGCCCCAAGCTCGCTCACTGCTTCAGGAACCAGCGCCACCAGCACCACGGGGCTGGAGGAAGGGTGGGCCCAGAGTCACCTGCGCCTTCTGGGTTTGAGTCCGATTTGCCCCAGTGCCCTCTTCCCACCCACTGAAGGAGCTCTCTGGGAGCGAGTGGGGGCCCTCCATCTGTCAGGCAAGCACTCTGCAGGCTGCCCAGCAAGACTGCTGGTCCTGACCCCAGCCAGGGGGACTACAGTCGAAGGCACTGGACCCAGTGGGAGGAGCAGGAGGGACCGAAGGCCCTCATGCTGGAAGGAGGCTGGATTCCTGGCTCCTGAGGGACTGATCCTCCAGCTGTCCTTCAGGGGATGCCCCAAGAGGTGCTGCTGGGGCTTGAATGGGTCCCCATGGTCCATGTGCTAGGAACGCATTCCATTGCAGTCGTGTGGGAGGTGATGCTCAGAGAGGTGCCAGGGCTGTGAGGGCAGGCCTGGGGTGTCAGTGCCGTCATCGAAGGTGTGGGCTGGCTGCTGCAGGAGTGGCTTCCTGAGACAGGTCCCTGAGGGTCTCAGGCACCGGGCAGGAGTTTGGACAGAGAAACCAGTCAGGAAATGGCTGCTGTCCCCCACTCCCACCCCGAGACCCAGAAACTGAGATGGAATGGCACAATGTTGCCCTGAGAAAGCAGCCTGCGACCCAGGAATCGGCTGCCTTTTAAGTGCACATTGTAGGAGATCCTAAGAGGCCCTGTGTGTGCGTGGGGTGGGGTCCAGCCGCTCTCAGGGGCTTCTCCTTTTCCTTGTATGTCCCAAGCTTTTAGGAAAGTGTGTCTGATACAAGTTTTTAAAACTTCATCTGCCTGTAACTGTGTGAGACCTCTTTTCTGTGTGAGGACTAAGGTCTCTTTTTCTTCCAGAAAATTCCTGTGTGTTGCTTTTCACACTCTCCTCGAGGAGCCTCCTCATCTTCTCACTGAATAAATATCGGGACATTGGAATTGTCCTCCTCATCCTTTGCTCCCTTCACATTTTCTTTGTAATCCTTCTGGAAAGTTCCTTCAGTCTGACCTTCAGTCTGACCTTCCATTCACACTCCACCCAGCTGGATGGATGTTCAGCATATCTGCTGGGGCTTCGTCTCCGCAGCTGCGTTCCCTGGTGCCCATTGCTTCTCCTGGACTGTCCTCCTGCTCCGTGGCTATCTCCTCCCTTGTTTCCTGGAGGGGGTGAGAGTGCGTCTCAGTCCTAAGTTGGCCCTCGTGCTTGCTGCCCCCTCCTGCTGCTGGCCCCTCTCAGGTGGCCTCCCCTTCCCTACTTGGGGTGGGGGCTCCTGTGGATGACCTCGGGTGGGGATGGGGTTCTAGCCTCCCACAACAGGAAGGAGACTATGCCCAGCCCCATGGTGGTGCTTGCTGCCAGGTTGCAGCCCTGGGTGGTCAGCCCTCCTGGCTCCCCTTGGCCTGGACCCCCCGTCCCCTGCCCTGGCTGTTTGGCTGGGCGCTGGACCTGGCCTGTGAGAGGAGTGTGGATCTGGCCCACGTAGACCTGTGGTTTCCTTCCTCCTCTGCCATGTGGACAGGGGCCCCACTGCTGGGCTACAGGACTCCCTCCCCCTGTGCCTGTAGGTGCTGCACGTCTTTTAAGTTGTAAGTGTGTGTTGGGAAGAGGAGTTCCAGCAAGGGCCACCCAGCAGCAGGCCTGGGTCCCCTCAGGGGTTTCCCAAGAGAGGTGAGGGCCTGGGTGCAGGGGCGGGGGCTCTCCCTGGTATCTCTTCACTGTCTCACAGTGAGAACCAGAGCAGAGAGTAGGAAAAGCAGAGCCACCTGTGGAGGACAGGAAGGGGGCCGGGGGCCACTGGGGGCCTCAGATGCTGGGGCAGAGTCCCCTGTTGTAGCTTTAAACAGGGATGTTATTTTTGCACCTGAGGAAGGACGTTCAGCACGTGCTTCTCCACGAGCATTCCCCTCGCCCCCACGGCTTCATGCCATAACCTGCTCAGAGCTTGAGTTGCATAGAACAAGACCACTGCAGTAACTGGCCAGTAACGCACGTTCTGACTGCACGTGAAGACCAAGTGTGAACAAGGGAGCCAGGGGCTTTGCTAGAGAAGGAGGTGGTCTGTGGCCCTCCACCACTGCTTTGGAACCTCTGATAAAACGTGACTCTAATATTGAGGCTGATAACCTCCTTCTGGTGTTGCTGAGTAAGATGTGCTGGGAGCTAATAATTCAAACCAAAGCTGAGCCCTAAGGAGGCAGGCTGGCTGGGTGCCTGTCAGCAGGCTCAAGTTCTGGAGGCTCTTTAGGAAAAATAACCCTAGGACAGAGCTCCTCACTGAAGTGAGGACTCCAGACCCTTCCAGATGCACTTTCCTTTTAGCTACAGGACCATGGGATGTACCTACATGGGGTGCAATCCATTTCAACTTGGATCCCAGTCTTGTGGTGGAAGACAATGTGGAGTTACACTGGTGGTGCATTCATATATGAGTACAGGAAAGTTCTGTCCAACTCATTCCACCGTCTTTCCTATTCTCATCCCTGCTCCCTTCCCTTCATTCCCCTTTGCCTAATCCACTGAATTTCTATTCTTCCTCTTCCCACCCTCCCTTGTTATGGGTTAGCATCCACATATCAGAGAGAACATTTGACCTTTGGTTTGGGGGGACTGGCTTATTTTACTTAGCATGATATTCTCCACTTCCATTCATCTACCGGCAATTGCCGTAATTTCATTCTTCTTTATGGCTGAGTAATATTCCATGGAATATATATGTCAGATTTTCTCTATCCACTCATCTGCTGATGTGCTTTTGATGTTGCAGCAGATATACCTGAGCAGTCAGGTACCCACTCTTTAGGAAGATGGCATCTCCAAAGTGCATGCCACCCATGCACTTTGAGAGCTCAGGAGGTGACCTTGGTGGGGAAGAGGGTCTTTGCAGATATAAACAGGCAGGAGGAGTCCACCAATCAGGGTTGTAAATACAGCTGCTGGTGCCCTCACAGGAAAGAGTGATTGGAGATGGGAACAATCAAGAAAGCCTTGTGGCAATGGGGAAGGGGTTTTCCAGGGACACCAAGGACTGTGGCAATTCCCAGAAACCAAAGCAGATGGGGAAGCAACCTCCCTGGAGGCTGGAGAGAAGGCTAGGGCTCAGACTTCCAGCCTCCAGACCTGAGAGAACACATCTCCTGTTTCAAGCTGGTGCTTAGTTATGGCAGCCCACAAGAAATCTGGGGCAGACGCAGGTGCCAAGCCTGGGTAGCAGGCTTCAACATCGACACCAGGGAAGGCAAAGGTCACCTCATCAAAGGGACTTCCAGGCTCCCTGACACCTGGGGATCTCTTCAGTGACCCAGGTCAGTTTATTGTGGTCCCACTGATGCCTTGTGCTACTGAGGTCAGCACATGGCCCTCTGCTGCCACGTGTGAGCCCTGCCCAGATGTCCCTTGGAACTGCCCTCTGGGGCCTCACAGCCACGCTCAGAGCAAGGCGGCTGTCACTGGCAGCACTTGCTGAGTGTTCATGACGTCAAATGCTTCTTCCTTCTGACCAGTCTTGCTATAGACAGGAAAAGCCCCCAGAGAAAAGAATACAATCTACTTAGCATAACTTTTATGTGACAGGAGCATAAAGAAGTGACGATCCCTCACGAGCTAAGCCGGGTTTTATGGCAGGTCTGAAGACAGCAGTGTTCTTGTCAGCTTTCTCACTGCTCTGACTGGACCCCTGACCAGCACCATCAGAGGAGGAAGAGTTTATTCGAGGGCCCGTGGTTTCAGAGGCCTTGGTCTACACAAGGCCGGCTCCATTCCCCAGGGCTCCAGGTGAGTCGGGACATCATGCTGGGAGAGGGTGGCCAAGGGAAGCAGCTCACATCACTCCACTCTCCAAACACAAAATGTCCACCCCATGGCCAGGCCCCTGTGCCGCCTCCTCTAGCCACACCACCCCTTCAGATGTCGCTCAGTTAATCCCATCAGGGGTGGAATCACTGTCACAACCCAATCCCTTTCCTCTGCACCTTCATGCACTGTCTCTCACGTGAGCTTTTGGGAACACCTCACCTCCACACCATAACAAGCGGATCATCGTGGAGAGAAGCAAAGAGCAGAGAGCCGTATCGTGAGCCGACCTAGCGAGGACCTGGCTCACCTCCTCCCTGTCCTGCCTTCTCATCGTCCTCTGTGCCAAGGGTGCTCCTTTCTCCCAGGGAGGAGGGCACCCTCACAGACAGTCTTCCGACCTGTGTCAGGGGAAGAACCAGAAAACCCTTCCTAGGTTTTGTTACCTGCTTCAGGGGAGGGTCAGGTCCTGCCAGCCCTGGCTGTCCCTCGAAGTCCTCTAGCTTAAAGCACTCAGCATGCCAAGGCACACACTTCGGGGGAGTGTGTCCTGAGCCCCGTCGCTGTGCACAGAATAGCTTTTGTCCCCAACTCAAGCTAGCTGGGCTTAGGAGTGGCTGGCGGTGCTGATGGTGTGCTGTCTTTGGTTTATGGTGTGAAACAACCCACGGAGGGGCCCCCGGTCACAGTCTCAGAGGCTCCCCACCCACCTGGATCCCAGACACCTCTTGGGAAGGGAGAATGATCACTGCCAGCTCCAGCTGTGCTTCCCAGGGCCGCCCCTCCCATGGGCACACCCGCGGCCGTCCCTGGCCACTGAGGCTGAGTGACAGTTGTACTTGTGCCGGGATCTTTGTCCCTACACACCGTGAGAGACCAGCAGGTGGCTGGGGAAGCTGGGTTGGCACAGTGGGAAAGCCATTTCCCCAGGGGGCATGGGCTCCTGGCTGCTTGTGATGGAAGGATGTCTTGGCAGAGACCCTGCACCGTGGTGCCCGCCTGTCCTGCAGTCATTTGTACGCCTGCTGCTGTCCCTGCACTTGCACAGGCAAGTGGCCCTAATTGGAGCTGAAGAAAGGGCACCTGGCTCAGCTCAGGCCAGCTCAGCGCAGCTCAGGGTGACAGGCCTGGCTGGAGAGATGCCTATGCCGTTTGAACAATGATAAGGCCAGACACCCTTGGAAGGAAGACTGTCAGAATTCTCACTGAAGTTTAATCTGGTTTATGCACAGTCTTAAGTGTCCAGAGGGTGAGTTCTGACAGCTGCTAGGCTGTCAGAACTCCAAAAGGCCAGAGCTCCAGAAGAGATACAGAGCATGTCCATGGCCCCCGGAGACACCCCTCTAGTTTCCACAGCACAGGCTGGTTAGCTGTCACTGGGCGTCCTGTGAGCACCCCGGCCACTCCTCCTCCTGGCCAATCCTCCTCTGGGCCTCCACTCCACACTGTGCCATATACTCATGTGGTTCTAGCAAGTTCCTTCCTCCACGTTCCTTTGGAACCTCCTATCACCGAGCCACGGTTCACCATCCTTCTCCTGCGGGTGGACATGGGGCTGCTTTTGCTTCCCATTATTACAAATCAAGAGTCTCTAAACGTTGACCTGAGTAGTTTTGATAGAACAAGAGGCTGGGTATGCCAGCCTTCACAACAAGGCCCACGGAGCCTCCCAAAGAAGGGAGGCCACGGGAAGTCATACATCTGGGTTCCAAGCTCCTTGAGTGGACCCAGGAGAGACCGGCAGGAGCTGTGGAACGGGAGGGGCTTTCTCTTGTGAACCATCTTTTCTGGGGAGCAGGTGAGACTTGAGGAGGAGAGAGAAGAGGGCAGGGCAAGACCAGGGCAGAAGGAGAGCCCCAGCTCGTGAGCCGCAGTGAGGAGGGGCAGGCTCTGGGCGACTGCTCTGCCAGCCCTGCCCTGAACAGACCCAATGAAAGTGGCAGGGTGGACCCGCTGTATCTAGAGGGTGACTCTTCTCAGGGCCAGGGCAGGAAGGAGCTGCAGCAGTGCTCTGTGGAGAGAGGAGAGGACGTCACCAGGGAGTGGGCCTGATGTGGATGTACTGGGAGAGTGCAGGCCTGGCCCGTGCCCATACCTGTGTGTTGGGCAGTGGTTTGCTCTGCACAGCTCAGTGCTGGCCGGGAGATCCTGCTTCTCCTTCCCACCTCATGGAGCACTCTGGAGGGTGCGTAGCCTCTCTGAGTCTCTCCTGTGGGCCGGCGGGCACACATTGTGTTCCCAGGGTCCTGCCTGCTCCCACAGCTGCTCCGAGGGTCAATTGACCTCATAGGACCTTCCACCACTGACACTAGGCCAGAAGAGCAAAATGACCCAGGTGCACAGTGCAGCGCTGGTTAAACCCAGCATAGGTGCATAGCTTCCCCCAGCCAGGCAGCCACACAAAGAGTGGGCCCAAGAGGCCAAGGTCCCTGACACGTGAGTTCTGCCTCCTAACCTAACACAAGAAAAACCCAACACAAGAAAACGTGATGATTTTGGTGCATTGCAGCCCCAGCTGATCCGCCCGCAGCCTGTCTCTCTCTCTCTCCTCTCTCTCTCTCTGGCTTCCTCCTTTCTCTTGCCTCTTCCTTACCTTACAACCAGCCTGCCACCTGTCCCAAGCACCGCCCGGCTGCCTCATTGAGCACTTCTCCACCTGGTGCAGTAGTCGTCTAATCTCAGACATTTACTGACTGAGAACGAGATCACATTGCTCCACAGAGGAGCATCAGCCTCCGCAGCAGGAACTGAGGCCTGCAGAGCCTGGTGTATCTGCACTAGGTAACAGCTCATTGGCTGTGTAGCTGGCATTGGAGCCTGCTCTTCTAAATCCTGGAGTCAGGTGCCAGCCTGGAAAGCGTCCTTTAGATCAAATTACAAGTGCTTGCCATGTGCCCAGGGTGGGGTATCTCCCCAGCCTGGATGAGGCGTGCTTTCTAAGGCAGAAAAGAGCACTGATTCATGGTCACGTGAGTGGACGCCAACATGGAGAGGAGGATGGGAATCTTCAGACCTGGAGGGAGAGACGGCAAAGAAAGGAAAACAGAGCTCAAATACATGAAATGGCCCAGCAAGAACCACGCAGAGAAAAGTCTCAGGAATTAGCACCATTAAATATTTTCTGAGGGGGAAGAAGAAAGACGCTCAGCTCCACCAGGCCAGATCGAAACCTCCCGAAGGAAAATAATGAGAACAGAGGAAAAGAAAAGAGGAAGCCAAGACAAAGGCTGGCCTTCCAAGGTTCAGACCCCGGAGCTCAGGAGCCAGCAAGCAGCGACCCATCAGAGATGACGTGGGGACAGCCAGATGCAGGGAGAATGCCAAGCAGACACCGTGGGGTCCGTGCCGCGGCACCTGGATGGCAGAGAGTTCATGGGCCGCCCGGTGCCCAGGGAGGCGGTTTCTGACCCCGGCATGCTAATAACAGCAAGCAGCCTTTGGCTCTGCATCCATTATTCATGACCTGCTTTACAAGTGCCCTCCTGCAGAAAAGAGGAAGATGAACCGCCACTGCAGTGGGCCCTTCCTGCCGCCTCTACCCCAGCCACCCTCCAAGGATTACCCTGCTTCCCCTCCGTGCAAGGAAATGAAAGGAGCTCCCTCTGGAAAGTGGTTTAAAGATGGAAAATGGAGCCCAGCCGAGGCCTGAGGGGCGAGTTGCATCCAGGGGCTGGGGATGAGCCGGGGCGGGGAAAGGGGAGCTGCTCTGGGCTCGCAGAGGCATCACGTTGCACCACGATCATGTGAATAAGGTGTAAAAGGAACCCTGACAAAGAAACGGATTCCAGGGGGAGTGAGGACCCAGCACCAGGCTTTTCTTTTTTGGGGGGTAAAAGCAGTGCTAGGATCTGGGTCCTGAATTTCCACCATGCCGTGGTCAGTCCCAGAGGGCTGTCAGGGAGCATAGTTCAGCCTGATTCGCCTGCTGTGATGGTGATCCACAGGCCCTGGTCTGGCACAGCCTGCTGCCTTCTCCTTCCTGCAAGTGGGGCTTTCCAGGCCACCAGGGTTCCCATCGCTGCCCGGGAGCTGCCCTGGGCATTCCTGTGGCTTCACGCTGTGCAACTTTGGGAAGGGTAGGAGCTGTTCCCTCCTGGCTGGTGCCTTGTTCAGTGGGTGGCCTGTCCTCTGGGGCAGCCTCTAGCTACAAAATGTCTTCATGAAACTGAAGGGAGATCATAGAACAGAGAAAAGGAAGCAGGGGAGGGAGGGGGAAGGGAAAGGGAAACCCTGGGGACTTGTACTGGCTTCCTTAAATTGTCACAGAGTGCGCACGTATGAATATGTAACCTGGATCCCACTGTTATTTGTGACTATCATGCATCAATGACAAATGTGCAGCCAGGCATGGTGGCACACACCTGTGATCCCAGCCACTCAGGAGGCTGGGGCAGGAGGGACACAGGTTGAAGGCCAGTCCCAGCAACTTACTTAGCAAGTTGCTGTCTCAAAATAAAAAGATAAAAAGGTCTGGGAATAAAGGCCTTGCCTCAAAATAAAAAATAAAAGTCTCTGGTAAAGTGCCTCTGGGTTAAATCATGAGTACCAAAAATAAAATTAAAAAGTATGAAAAAATAAAGCCACTTAAACAAACAAAAGAAGTCTTCATGTCTACACAGACCCTGGGCCTTGCTCTGGATGAGCACCAGGTGAGGAACTTGGCCTCCCCTGGGTCCTGAAGTTTGACTTGAAACCAGCCGGTCAGCAGGTGCCCCTGCCAGCCTGGTCCAGTCTGTTCCCTCCCAGGGCCGAGAGCCTCCCAGCAGACCCCGTGCAGTAAGGTCCTCAGATAGTACAGAGCGGCTGGGGGGGTCTGGGAATCCATGTGCCACCTGATCACCTGTATGCACCTGTGCTTTATAGTGGGGACAGGGTAGGTACACAGCAACATTGTTAGAACTTAGCCTGGTGGTGGCCGAGGGCCAGTCCAGGCCCTGCCAGCCCAGGAACCCTGTGTGGGAGAGTGTAAAAATGCAGATTCCTGGACATCACCCTGATTTCTGCTAGTTGGTCCAGAGTGTGACAGCAAATCTATGTGTGTGCTTCTGGGGAGCGCAGACTCACCAGGCTTGGTAGCCACTGCGGACTCACTAGGCTTAGTGGCCACCGCAAGAACAGTTTTGGTCAATGTGATTTGTGTCCTGCTGGGGTTGGTGTGTCTGCTCTGTCCCAAGTGATTGCTGGGAACCCTCTCTGTGCCAGACACTGCCAAGGAACCATCAGGCACAGCTGCCCAGGGGACAGGAGTGGGTCCTGGGGCTCCAGCGCTCCTGCCCCTCATGCTGAGAGGAGCTCACCTTGCCAGGCTTCTGTGGCTGCAGAGCTTGCCTGGTGTGGGGAAGAGAAAGGACAATTTTAACACAGACACTGCTTGTGGGGAGCGAGATCAACAAGGATTTCTGTGGATGCGTTGCCTCAGTGCTGTGGGCAGAAAGGAGGGCGACCAGCCCCTCTAGAAGGAGTGAGGACAAGGGAGAGGCATCTGCTCCCCAGTCAAACTATCTCCCAGGAGAGAACCTGGTCCCAAAATCACTGTGTCCTGCTGAAACATTATGCTCAAAATAACCCGTGTCAGCATGCTGCTGGTTCTCAGGGGTGCCCGTCAGTGCCCTGAGCACATGACACGCCAGGTACCCACTCTGCCTGCTGCAATGTGTGTCCAGCATGAAGGGATGCTTTGCAGATCAAGTGGAGATCCAGTTTGGACCCAAGGGTGTGACTTCCAGGATCAACAGAAAGATTGACTTGTTTTCCCTAAATGACAGGAAAAGTGCACTCACTTCGGGCCCCCTCCTGGACTTTGCCAAAGCCCTCTCCCCCTGTGACCCCAGACACACTCCCCTGCCCTATGGGCATCGAAGGGCTGCTGGGTAGGGGCTGCACTTGGAAAAATCTCACATACAGTTGGGGCAGGATTCACGTAGGATTCCAGGCAGTCATTTCTCGACCCCGTCTCGTTGCCGGATTCTCTCCTTCCGGTTCAGGTTGGTCTTGACGTGACTGGTCTGAACTTTGTGCGAGGTGTCCGTGACTGTCTAAGACAGGCTCTGGCAGGTAACTACACACAGGTGCCTAGAACCAGCCACCACCCTTATGGGCCTGTGGGGCTGGTGAGGTGGCTCACATATGTGCTGGGCTTCCCCTCCAGCTGCACCAACCTGGGGACAGGCAGGCACTGGGACGGCTGCATTTCAGGCCAGAGTGGGGCGGCCTTCTTGGCCCGGGAGGACCCTGACAGCTCCCACTGCAGGATGGGCCGGGTGGTGTGTCGTGGCCACGCGCTCAGCCTCCTGGGATTGCCAGAGACAAATACTCTGTCTTCATCAGGGTCACACTTGTCTCTATGCTCAGAGCCACCCACTGGCCCCATGGTCGGGGCTCAAGTGACCTCCTATGTGTAGACCCCGAGGAGATACACGGGCGGCTGTAATGGCTGGACCACGTCCACTTCTCCCAGGGCCTCACAGCCCTCTGCCCTGCACCAGCATCTCCACGGCTGCCTTCCGTGGCCCACTCTGGCCCAAGTTTTTGCTTTGGATGTTTAATCAGGGCCTTCATCTGCCCTCCAGCTGCTCCCCTGCTGGGCACAGTGGGAAGGCCCAGCACCTGCCTGACCAGCACCTTCATCCAGACCCAGCCCGTGGCCCTGAAGGGACCCGACTCCACATGCCTGGCCTGCGCTCTGGCCCCACTGGCAACTGGTGGTGCTCAGATGCACAGAGTCCTGCCCAGGCCCCTCCTGATCTTTGCCTATTCATGTGAGGGGAAGCCCTCCCTTTGTTGGGGCTGAGGGAACCTCAGGCCTGAAAGGAGGTCCCAGAGAATGGCCTGTTGTTAGTGGAGCCTTGACTGTTCCTGCTCAGCTACCCCCTCCTGTCATGCAGCTATTATGGAAAATGTTCACCCGCTTTGGCTGGTGCATGAGAATTGTCCCCAGAAAGCCACAGTGTTCCATGTCACTAGGAGGTTCAGGAACTCACAGTCAAGGTCTGCTCTGCTCCCGGGGCTCAGCGTCTCTCGTCCCCACACCACAGGGGCACCAACCACCACAGCACTGCTGACAGGCACCTGCACAGGTCCAGCCACGCCTCAGTGCTGACCACTTGCACCTGGTAGTGGCCAAGGTGCACCAGGCCCTGCTCATGCTTCACCGAGTCCCTCCAGCCTCAGCCACAGGTCTTGTGGAGGAAGCTGGGTCAGTGGGATATCTAGACTCTCTTAAAAAGTGGCACGTCCCAATTCTAGCCCAGCTTTGCCAACCCACCCCTGTTGCTCTGCCATCCTGCCTCATGGAAGGTAATGTTTAAATGCACATTTAAACTCCCGTGAGCCTGACAGATGCTGGGAAGGTGGAATTTGAGTCCTGCTCAAAGAGCAGCCAGAGGCCACAGGGACGGCCCAGGTACCCACAGGGCCCAGGTACCCACAGGCTCAGGCTCATCCACCCTCTGACTCCCAAATCTCAGCATCTCTCCTGGAGTCTTAGTGGGAACGAGTACATTACCAAGTGTGCACTTCAAGCTGTTCCCTGCTAGCTCCCGACAGAGCGTGGAAAGACTGCACCAGGGCAGAAGATGTGTCCAACTCTCAGCAAACAAAGAAAGAGGAAGCAAGTCAGGAAGAACTTGCCCAACTGACAAAGCTCTGGAGCAACTTTCCTGAGGACAGCTCTTTGGTGTCTCATCAGCATGACGAGGGTCTCGGAAGTGATGGGAAAGAGACGGTCTGCATTTGGCACAGTCCAGAAGTCCAAATCCCAGGGTGACCTGGAAGACGTGCACATAGCTGTTGTTTTCAGCTTCTCTGTGGTGTAAATGCGACACAGCAGGGATGTCCTCAGCGCCACAGCTCTAAGGCCTGTGGCACCATCCACCAAAGCCTCGTAGAACGGGTCAGGCTGCTCGGGTGACGCCCCTCTGCTGGGAACACCAGCCTCTCTTTACAGAAGAAGGGCAGCCCACACGGGGACATCAGCCCTTGCCCTCCATGCTGTCTAGGCCAGCTCTGTGCCCAGGTTCAGACTTCCCACCCACATGATTGGCCCTGTCCAGCTATCCAATGGACCCTGACTGTACCAGGTGGGGCCCGATACCGTGGTAGATGCCAGGATGGCTTCTGAGCTCCCTCTGCAGGGTGGATCCCAGCAGCCCTCATAGCGAGCACCTTCAGAGTCAGCACACTTACAAAAGCCTGTAAAAGGGCACAACACCTGCCTTCCAACCGACTCACAGAGGCCACAGCTGCCCGCTACTCCACACGCTCCGTTGCCCCCCGGTGCTCAGGGTGCATGTACCCTCGCAGCGTCCATTTTACAGAACAGGAGACTGAGGCAAGGATGTGCTATGGTCACTTAGCTCCCAGGCATTGCACCTGGAACCTGAGGCCCCCTGCCAGACCCAATGCCTGTGTTTTTGATTCTGGGTGCTCTGGCTCCTTGAGGCTCAAGGGAGACCAGCTCACTCACAGCTAGGCAGGAAGCAGCTGCAGACATTGGCATCCTGCTACCATCTCGTGGGACATCAGGCCTTGCCCTCCACGCTGTCTGGGCCAGCTCTGTGCCCAGGATGTCCCACACTCTCACCACTGCCCTCTGTAGACAGCCAATGTGGGACACGAGAGGTCGCAGCTGCCTTCTGACAGGCTCCCGCTCCCCAACGCCCCCAGATCTGCTCCTGCGCAGCAGCCTCAAGGGCCCTCCTGGGCCGCGGCACAGATTCCCAACAGCAGGCAAGGGCCGACATCCCCCAGGATTCCCCGACAGCGACAGCGGGTGAGGGCCCATGATCCTGTAGGCCTTCTTGGCCTCCCCAGCTGCCTCTGCAGCCCCTCGGCTCCACCCCCCACCCCACCTCCTGCCCCTCTGGTCCAGACACAAGGGCTCCTGGTCTCCACCACACAGGGTGAGCAGGGCCCACCTACGTGGCCTCTTCACGACTTCTCTTCCCACCAGTAACTGGGAGACTTTTCCCTTCACCTCCCTCAGTCTCAGCTCAGCTGCTTTCCTCAAATTCTCTTCCCACAGAGAGGCTTCCCCTCCACCCCTCACCCCTGTTCCTCTGTGGTTCAGTGCCAATGAGGCACCATGTCACCATTAGTACTGTCCCTTACTCGCTCACACAGAAGTGCCTCGAGGGCAGGGTTTGGTCAGTTGGTGTTGTTCACCACTATATCCCTAGGTCTAGACAGAGCCTGGTGCATAGTAGGTGTTCAGTGAAAGCTGGTTGAATTAATGCACAAACGACAGACCAGATAGGACCAGCTCAGTCCTGGCACGCAGTAGGAGCTAAAGTCAAGTGTGCACGTATTTAAAACCAGACCTGAGGCTGGGGCTGGGGCTCAGCGGTAGGTATATCCTTGGGGACATTCCAGACCCTCCCAGAGAGGGCACTGAGTCTCCTTGGCACTGAGCAAAGCCGCATGTGTGAGGCACTCCTCTTCTGGGACTCTGATGTGACGTGTATGAGACCTTCTTGCTCTCTCCTCCATTGCTCAGGTTCTCATCTCTCAAACCTCTCGTATTTTCTATGCTGGATTCCAGGTAACGTCTTCAGTTTCTTCAGTATACCATCTGTCCCTTTATCTAGCTTTTTTTTTTTTTTTTTAAAGAGAAAGTGAGAGAGGGAGAGAGAGAGAGAGAGAGAGAGAGAGAGAGAGAGAGAGAGAATCTTAATTTTTTTTTAAATTATTTTTTAGTTATCGGTGGACACAACATCTTTGTTTGTATGTAGTGCTGAGGATTGAACCCGGGCCGCACGCATGCCAGGCGAGTGCGCTACCGCTTGAGCCACATCCCCAGCCCCCTTTATCTAGTTTTAATGTGTTGTTTCTACAATAATTACAGTCTAAATCCTAATTAGAAAATTTCCTTGGACTTCTACCTTGCAGACCTGATGAGCATTTAGACACTTTTTTCTACTCTCTGCAGGTCATGAGGCTTGTCTTTCACTGTGCTGTGTGATTGGGTGTAGTTTCTATAGTTTGACGTAGTTCGAATGCTGAAGCCTTCATGCTTCGTTTCTGCTGGTTGCCCCTCGTGTTGCCTGGTGACTGCTCTTGTAAGTTGCTCAGTTAGTGGAAATGGCATTGGGATTCCTTGAGGCATTAGAAGGATGATGCTTTCTTCAGGAGGGGTTTGCACAAGGCTTTGCCATCCAAAATCATTCTAAACTAAACTCATGGCTTGCAGGTTTGAAGACCACAATTATAATGACGTGAGAGAGAGGACTTTTAACACTACATTGCAGGGGCTTTATTGGTTTTTGTTGTTGTTGTTTTGCTTTGTTTTTTGCCCTGCTGGGTATTGATCCAGGGCCCCTTTAACACTGAGCCACATCCCCAGCCCCTTTTTAGCTTTCATTTTGAGATAGGGTCTTGCTAAGTTGCCCAGGCTAGCCTCAAACTTGCAATCCTTCTGCCTCAGCCTCCCAAGACCCTAGGATTACAGGTGGGAACCATCACAGACAGCATGGGAACATTCTTTTCCTGACCCCTGCTTTGCTCAGTGCCAAGAAGACTCTGTGTCCTCTCTGGGAGGGTCTGGAATGTCCCCAAGGTCCTGTGTTAGAATCTTGGTCCCCAGCAGGGGCTATCAGCAGGTGGTGGGATTTTAAGAGGGGGAGTACTGAGAGGTCACTGGGGATGTGCCCTAGAAGTCACGTGGGACCCTGATCTCTTCCTCTCTCTCTCCTTTGCTTCTGGCTCATGAGGTGAGAGGTTCTGCTCCACCATGTTCTCCTGCCGTGATGCTCTGCCCACCGCAGACCCAAAGCAGCAGGGTCGACCAATCCTGGGTTGAGACCTTCAGAGCTGTGAGCCAAGGTGAATCTTTTCTCTTTACAAGGCGATTTCTCAAGTGTTTGCCGTCACAGTGTCAGAACCCTGACTGACAGGGGAGAGTGCTGCGGTGCTGGCGCACCCCATCCTGGTGAGCAAGGCCCTGTGTTCTCTGCCTTGGGCCACAGAAGGGCAGTCTCACGACCCGCCTCCTTTCTGCCCTCTCCTGGCCACCCCCTTCCCAGGTGGGGCTTTCTTCTCTGTGGAACTCAGACAAACACCACTTCGAGGCTTTACCCAGCTGGGGCTGGTTTTGAGCCCTAGGTGCTCTGCCCTGGGATCCTGACCTGGCCAGTGTCATGCCCCCTACGACTCTGGCCCTGGCGGCCCTAGTGTCCCTGGTGCTCCTGGCCCTGGCCTCCTTGTCTTCTGCTGAAATGGAAAGGCCCTTGGAGTTCGTGGCCTCAGCTCCCCTCCTTTCCTCTTGCCTTGTCCTCAGCCTGGCACTTTGGGGACAGTGAGCGCCAGGAGTCTTGTGGCCATCTCCCTGCCAGCAGTGTGCTGTAAAGTCCTTCCAGACACCAGTCAGAGGGCTTTTCACGGCTCCTCCTGGTGACCCTCTGTGACTTTAGCACCTAACAGCCAGCCCTACGGGGCTCTCCCTCAGCAGGCAGTTTAAAGCTTCCCGTCTGGCCTTCACAGAAGCCCCTGAGGCAGATCCTGTCACTGTCCCTCAGCACAGCTTAGGAAGCTGAGTCACCACGAGACTGATAATTCTCCCAAGCAGCGACCAAGGATGCCACTCATCCAGACAGCAGGGTCTTCAAGTTTTATAATTAACCACGAGGCTAAATGTGCCCCCCGAGTAGCTTCCTGAAAGGGGTAGTTTCCTGTCCCTTTTCTGAAACTAAAAAATATATTTTTAAAAATACCTAAATAAATACACGTAAAATAGTTTAATTCTCTGGCTTCCCCTGAAGTTTAAGGACTCCGGAGTGCTGCTGCCACCCCCTCTGCCCAGTCCCTTAGGGAGGCTGAATTCATGATCAATGAAGCACATTGATACTTTATTTCATTTAGCTAAAAGGATGTGGCTATCTCATTAATGAGGAAAAATGATAGCAGAGAAAGAGATCGGGTGACCTCACTCTTTCACAGAAGGTCTCCCCTGGGTGGCCCCGGGACAGGCCAGCCCCGCCCTGGCAGCTGGTCACAATGTCCTGAAGCCGAGCAGAGCAGCTGCTAGCAGAACTGTCCATGTGCGCACAGCGAGGCTTTGGCGGAATCCTAAGACGGACAGGAAAAGAAAGACCCTGCAGATGGATGAGGAGACACCCACCCACACACCTCCCAGCCCTGTGCTTCCTGAGCAGGCCGACAAAGCCTGGAGCTAGAAAGGAGTCAAGGCAGGACCAAGCCAGGTGCTGTGGCCACGCCTGTCATCCCAGCAGCTTGGGAGGCTGAGGCAGGAGGATTGCAAGTTCAAGGCCAGCCTCAGCACTTAGCGAAACCCTGTCTCTAAATAAAAAACAAAAAGGGCTGGGGATGTGACTCGGTGGTTGAGCACCCCCCGGGTTCACTCTCCGGGTATCCCACCCTCCATAAAAAAAGAAGGACCAAGTGACTTTACTGCAATCCCTAGATCCAAGGACCGGATGGGATTCTGCCCACCACCTGGAACCGCAGGTGCTGGTTAAACTTCGTCCTGCAGACCAGGCAGCCAGGCGTGAGGAAGTGGGGCTGGAGGGTAGGGTGTCTGCGGGGGACTGTGGCCAGAGTCCTCTTATAAGCAAAATAATAAAAAATGAAAACAAGAACTTGCCTCCAGTGAGTCAGAGCAGCGCATGGGCACCAGGAGAGCAGTGACCATCCGGCCCACACTGCAGAGCCCGGGTGGCCCATCAGAGGCTCAAGCCCCCTCCCAGCCAGGGGCTGTAGTGTCTGCAGCGCCCTGGAGGAGACGGCGTCCCACTGGCCACAGAGGGAATGGGGAGGCTAGAAAACCACTCCCAACCCCCTCTAAGCCTTCGCTGGCCACTCGAGGCCGGGCAAGTGCCCATTCCATCCTGCCACCCATCCCTGCAGGGCAGGCACTGAGGGGACCTGGTTGCAGGCTGCAGGTGATCTACCTCTTTAGGAGCCGGTAGCAGACATTCAGCCGAGGCCACACCAAGTGGTGCCCTGAGGACAGAAGGCCCGACTTTTGCCCGTGTCTCACTTAGCTCTGCTCGGCAGGAAAAGCCTGGGTGCCAGAGAGAGGGGAAGGTGCTGGCAGCCAAAGAAATTGTGGACACCACACAGCGGCTACAGCAGGGCGGAGTGGGAGTCTGGCATGGATGCCCCCTTTGCCCACCCCACGCCCTGCCCACCTGCCCGTGCTGGGTGTGGGAAGCCATGCAGTAGGGCTTACGGAGGTGAGAATCCTGCAGCCCTCGCAGTGCCTGGGGTTCCCAGAGGCTAAAGCACAGCAGTTTCTGCCAGTGGCACTGCCTGCCTGGCACAGATCCTGTGGGCGGGGGGCATGGGCAGGGGAGGACACGTGAAGTCAGAAAGGCAACCAACCTAGCGGAAGATCATACCATCATCATCTGGTTAGACCGAGGGTGGACCTGTCCAAAGCCACCCTGAACGTCCATAGTTCGCCCAGCAAGATGCACCGCTTCTGAAGGAAAGGGGTTTCCAGCCGGGTCCATGGTTTCCCGTGGGGCCCTGCTCTGTGAGTGGCTGCTGTCCAGGGCTCTTGTCCCACCCCCCACAGGGCCTTGGCTTTGCAGGCCATGGGCAGTCCCCCAGGGCTGGGACAGCTGGCTACCACCCTTGTGGTCAACCTCTTCCATATGCTTAGAGCTCAGAACCTGTTTTCACGTGACAGCTTCTGACCTCTGCGATCATCTTCGAGGGGTCAGACGTCATCATGTACTCTCACTACACAGTCCGTGTGCCTTTTGCACGGTGTGACTTAATATTGTTATGATGTCAATTGTACCCAAGAAGAAATCAGAGTTTGGTGAAGGGATGTGACTTTAGGTTCAGGCGTTGGGTCAATGTCATCATCGGGGCTCCTCAGGTCTTCCAGGTCTGCATCTCTGCATCCCGCTGAGTAGGCTGGGCGGTTGATCATGAGAGTCCAGGAAATGGAACTGCCCTTTCCAAGCTGGGCATCCCACAGTGATGCCAGCTTCCTCAGCCTTGGCCTCCAGGGAGGTCCACCTGAGACCTGCAGGCAGCTGCATGCTCGTCTTTCCTTCTGTGTGTGTGGCCTAAAGGTCAAGGCGCGGTCAGCAGTCTTCACAGATGGGCATCTGGCAGTTGGTCCACGAGGACAAGTGGGACTAGGCCACTCGTTGCCACCTGCTCCACTGAGAGCCTGACACCCTGACCTGCCAGCTGGGGGAGGGTGATTTACCTGGCAGGAACCCACCAAGTGAGACAGGCAGATGCAGTCCTGCCTGGAGCTCTCTCCCGCTTTGTTCTGACATTTCTAATTTAACATCCTCCTCCTCATCATCAAAAGGTTGCTCAACACACAGGCTCTGAGGGAGACCTTCCACCTGGTGGAGGCTGTTGCTTTAAATGTTCAGCTGTCAGAGGGAGCTGGGAACCAGGGCTGAGTTCATAGTTCAGGGCATTGGGAGCCCTGGGAAAGTCACCCAGGCTCAGTTCCCTCGTGTGCAGCGGCACTCGCGATGCCTACTGCACACTGCTCTGTGAGAGTGGCGTGGAAACCCCCTCAAGGCCCCAGCCAGGCTGAGCTCAATAAACCTGTTCTTGTGACGCTGTTGGGTTCGGAGACGAGGCCAGGTGCCCTGAGGAGCTAGCCCTGGGTGCAGGGCTGCAGAGCCCGGGGACAACCTCTGGTGGGCCAGCCTGCCTGGGCGGGTGGGGGAGCAGAGCCTGCATCTGCACAGCCCCTGGTATCCCACTTGGGTTTGCAGGCTTGTCCCCTGGGACGTTCTCCTCAGATCTGGCCCTGGCTCCTTCTCACTGCCAGAGTTGTGCAAGTCTCTCTCAGATGGGCTCTGGGGCCTGCAGCCTGCTCTCCTTGGGCTCTTGGGGACAATTCTTGCTCTCTAAACCTGTGGGTTTAGGTGCCCACCTGTCTATGGTCGCCCTCCCCCAGCTGTGAGTCTGTGATGGCAAAACCAGACCTGGTCGTGAAATGAAATTATAAAAACATTATGGTAAGAAACCAAGGCCTGGGGAAGGGTCAGTGCCCCTCCCCTCTCTCAGCCTTTCTCCAGGAAGCCTAATTAACCATGGGTCCCTACTTTTGGGTTGTAAATAACTGCCCAGGAGTCTGTCCACTCCCTCTTGATAAGTAAACACCTGGGCCCGGTTCTCACGGCTGGAGATTTAACCGATGCCTGTGAAAAGAGCCCTTTCTTCCTCTGTTTTTGTGAGCATGCTTCATGTTGGAGACCCTGCACAGGCCTCCAGCCCAGTAGATTAGGGATTTTTTTTTTAAAGAGGAAGAAAACCCCAATGACAGGATGGGTCTAAGATGACACCCTATAAATGTTTTCAGCACCTGTGGATCAGGGCTCAGAATCTGGAGTCTGTTCTCCTCTGGGCCTGCTGGTGTCAAATAAGATTTGGAGTCTCCTCTCCAAGTGCTGCTTGCTGCTTCTTGACCTGTTTCCTGCAAAACACTGGGGCAGGATCCTGTACTCTTTCCTGCTCACCCCTTGGCCACCCAGCAGGGGGCCTGGTATCCCCTCCTTTCCTCCATCATCTTGAGCCAGTTGGGGGATTGAACCTGAGGCAATGACTGAGGAGCTTGGCTGAGCATATCACACCTAGATGATGACCTAATGCAACGGGGGCATGAATTTGCATGGGGATAAAAGAAGGAGCAGAGAAGTGGTGTGGCAGGGTGTGAAGACCCTGGACTGGGAGCCTGGGCCTGGGCTTGAGCCTGACTCTGCCATTTGCCATCCATGCGATTTGGTACAAGTCATTACACTCACCTAGGTCTCGGTTTCTTTGTGGCATGATGGGATTGTTACTGTGATGGAGGGAATTTACAGTTGTAAGGCATGTAAAATACATGGTCGGGCCATCCGCTATTGAAATGTCTATTTAAATGCATACAGTTTCCCTGGTGGGAATCGAAAGTCCCCTCTATGGGAATGGTGTGGGCCGTATTCCCTCTAGGGCCTGCAGGACCGAGCTGGCTTTCCCACAGGCCTCTTGCTCCTAGCTGGCGCCTCCCAGCCGACTTCCTGCATGCAGGGCAGGTTAGGGGGTCAAAGCAAAGCCCAGCCTCAGCAGGAGGCACCGCCTGCTTTGCTCTCTGCCCTCCTCCTTCTGCAGGTTGTTTTGACTTCTGTTTTGAAATTCTGTCCCTTCACTTGTCTTGAAAAGTCACTCCCAGGGGATTTTATTTTCAGCCCAGCGGGCTGCCAAGGAGAATTTTATTTATGGGTGTGTATTTTGAGAGTGCTGGGGATTCTCCTGCCTTCAGGCACTGGGGCTGCCTCTTCCCCCACCCTCCCTGGGAGTAGCGGGTTGCAGTACTTGGCTGAGGTCTCACAACCCCCAGGGCTGCCTTCTCTCCTGCAGGACTGGGAGGGCCCAGGGCCTCGGCTCCCTCTCTCCCACCAGGAGTGTGGTCCTCCCTCTGGAGTAGAGGATGTGCCGTGGGGGAGGCCCTTCCTCTCCCTTCCATGCTCCTGGGTGCTCTGTAAACTTGGTCCACTGAAAACAAAAAATGCCCTGTGTTTGCTCATGCTCAGCCACAGGGGCTGGGGGGGTTGGAGGGGTGGGGGGTGGGGTAGGGGTCTGTGGGTGGGAGTGGGGTCTGTGGGCACTTGGTGGCTGCCTGCTCAGAGAAGTCTCCAGGTACAGGTGAGAAAGCCAGAGACTGCCAGGGGCCTGGCTGTGGCTGGGCCCAAGCAGGGGCATCCTTGACTGGAGGATCCACAGCTGAGATTTTTAGCAGGGGCCAGGGACAGACCCACAGGCTGGCCCAGAAGAGGGTTTCCCCCAGATGGCTCTGTGGGGCACCAAGGCCAGGGCCAGGCGGCATCTCTGTCCTTGTCCCTGTGCTGTCTATTGTTTAGAAGCTGGAACGGGGTAAGGTGGCAGGCGTCACTGAAAGTCACGGTCGTGTATGGATTTTGGCATGACTCAGTGGTTTGCAGTTAATGACTTTGTTCCCTTTTGTCCCTTATCCTCTTAGAGGAAGAGAGAACTTGTTTCCAATTCTCCTGTGTCCAGAGAAGGCAAGCTGCCAGACCTTTCTCCTTTTGCTGAACAAAAGAGCTTGGGAGCTGGAGTTCCCAGGAGATGGGACTGACTCCCCGAGCTGGCCAGGAGAGCCGCAACTCGAGGAGAGCTGGCTGGGGTGCTCTCTTACAGGACTGCAGGAGCCATGTCCATCCCGGAGCCTTGTCCTGCTCCTGCAGCCCCTCCTTCCTCCTTCTGATTCCTCCCTCCTCTCCTCCAGGATCAAGTCCTAAAGACATCAAAGCGCCCCAGAGATGCACGACCCACAGAGAAGTGAGCAACTCTGCCCTGTATCCACCTTCCGCCTGCCAGGAGCCAGAGCTGTTTGGTTAGTACAAGGCACAGAGGTTGGGAAAATAAGCACCTGATCAATAATCAAGACACAGAAAATGTGAGCAAGTGGGCCAGAGGACGATGCCCTGGGGAAGAGCCAGTCAACGCTCTCCTCATTGTTCTCAAATCCAGAGCCAAAGGAATAGCGGCCCTGGAAGTTTCCTGACCGAATAGAATCACAGGAAGACTGTGGCAGAGAAGCCTCTTCTGGAGGAAGTGCGGAGCCGGCTGAGTTTATAGCCAGCGCATTCTTGGGTCTGCTGCAGGAAGCCTGGGCTGGATCGCAGCTTAAGGAGAAGCCAGCCTTCCAGACCTTTCCAAGCACTCCAATTTGGGCCCAGCCTTGCATTTTTAAAAACTATCTCTACTTACACAAGTTGGAAGAAGGCTCTTTTAACCAGTTAGGTTTAGTTAGGATGGTTTCTTTGCAAGCCAAAGGGTAAGCTCTGTGTTAGCAGCTAATTGTTAACAGTAGAAGATTGTTATAAGAGCTGCCTCCTTAGGAAGCCCACAGCCCGACAGAGCCCGAGGCACAGCCCCAGCCTCCTGACTTTGCCAGGAAACCCATCTGTAGGAAGAGGGTCTATTGGCTAGAAGGTGACCTGTGCAGAATCCATCCAAAGGACCTGGTGACGAGGGCGCAGGCTCAGGGTGACCCCCGTGTCACCCTCCAAGTCAGGGGTGGGCCCTGAAGGGGAAACAGGGCTGCAGTTTCCAGCAGAGCCCACACAGCAGGCTGGACCTGCAGGCAGAACCCCAGGGCTGTCCCCCACAGGTGGGACCTGGGAAGATCCCACACTGCAGGCTCCTTCATGGAGGACTGGGGGGTCTCCAGAGGCTGGATCAAGGCCGCTCTCCTGTTTTAGGAGGCGAAGCAGCAGCCCTGAGTGCGGCCTCTGGGAACTGAGAGCAAACCCGACCAAACATCAGCAAGGAAGGGAAGGCCTCCTGCCTGGGCCCTGAACGGCACAGCTGACAGCTGGGATGGAGCTCCGCGGTTCTGGGTTCATCCCTGGGACCCAAGTAGAGGAGCAGCTGCACTGTGCTTGGCTTTCCACCCATGGACTCTGCCCTGCCCCGGCCCCTGAGTGGCCGCCCTGGGATGGAGACCGTGAGTGCCCTGCAGCTTGTGTGGCTGGAGAGGATGGAGCTCAGAGCCTGCTGCTCCCCTCCCCTCCTGCTCTGTTCACGAGGACTCGTGCCCACCCACCATGTTAATCCCCACTTCTCTTGGGAGCCCAAGACCTCCTGGCCTCCTCTGTGATGCCCTCCTTGACTGCTCACACTGAGCAGAGCACTGGATGCTGCCTGGGGAGTGTGGGTCTCAGCTGCACAGTTGCCTTTATCAGGAGGAACTCACCCTTCTTCTCCCCTCCACATGACCAAAGGCTTCCTGAGGGCAGAGCCGGGTCGTTCCTGCTCGCTGTGCCCTTCCCAAGCCAACGCACGTAGCACGAGTTTCAGGAGATGCTCGAGGGACGGACGCGAGAGTTACTTATAATGTGTCAAACTAGAATGAGACACCCAAGAGTGGCCCCAAGCCCTCCGTGGTCCCTCATGTCCCAGACATGAGCGCAGAGCCAGGAGCAGGAGCTCCATGGACCTCGAGAGGAAGGTGGGAGTGAGCGTGAGGCCGTGAACACGGTCCTCCCAGCACCCTCCTGTGGACCCTGCTTCTGTCCCTTCATCTGTCTGATGGCATCTCTTTGCATCCCACAGGGACCAAGAAGCACCATGAAGACAGGAGGGGTTGCCGTCCCTGCCACCAGGCATTGTCTCTACCGTGGCCAGGCTCCAGTCACTGACACTTCTTGTGGGACTGTGCCTGCATTCACCAGTCTCTCTGTCATTGTCCTAGGGTGTGACCAAACTTCGATGGCCTCATGACTGGAGTGGGAAGCACACCGTCCTCCTCTGATCTCTTAGGGTTTTCTTTGCCGGCCAAGTTTCCTCTTTAAGTGCTCCCAGATCTCACTGATGGGAACCCCTGGGTGGAGCCTGTGGCTGGACGGGTTTCCGGTGCAAATTTGGAGTCTTCCACACACACAGCTGCTTGGTATCTCAGTGACTCTTGCATAGATTTCCTTCTCTTATGAGAGGGGTGTCTGACCAAGCCACTGCCCTCTGGTTGGGAGTTTCCCCAGGGGTCTGAAGCCTCTTCCTTCTGGACGTCCCTCCTTGTCTCTGGTAATGGTCCTCATCCTGGAGTCCTTCCCACAGACACACATGGTTGTATGGCTGTTCTTGCCTTTGTGTGTCTGTTATTTACACCAAACATTTGTTTCTATCCCTTTACTTTCAACCTGTTCATCTCTTTTGTAAGAGAGATGATCTGCTGCCTCTCATAGCAGAATACGGTCCAATACTGTTTTTAGCCCAGTGTGGCAGTCCCTGCCCATTAGCAGCAGTGGTCAAGCCACTTGTACTTAGTGTAATTACATGTATGTTTGGATTTGTGTCTACACTTTTCTTTTGTTTTCTAATTGTTCCATTTGTATGTGTGTGTTTTCCTGTTCTTCCTTTTTGGCCTTCTTTTGGGTTAATGAAAATCTTTTAAGATGATATTTTATTGTCACTCATGTGGGCTTTCTACTATACATCCTTTTTTTTCTGTCATTGGGGATGACTCAGGACGCCAGCATGTTAGCCAAGCACTCTGCCATGAAGCTATGTCCCTAGTCCTCCTTTCATCATTCTCTACTGATTGTCCCAGGAGTCCAACGTGCACCTTTGACATTGTCCAGCATCACAGGGACTGTGAGACTCGTGCAGGGTGCACCGTCATTTAATCCCCTTCCGTGCCATCGCTGATATCTATGTCACATCTCTGAGTATCATGAACCCAGGATACAGGGTTAGGATTTTGGTTTAAAACAGGTATGTGCTTTATAAAAAATACAAATGTAAAAAAAAAATTATAATCTTTTATTATACCATTTTATTTTTCTAGAATTTGGTGAATGACCCAGTCCAACAGTTCTCTTGGAAAATAACAATTGTAATAACAATAATAATGATGCCAGATTTGGAGGGCACAGAAGGTCCAGGAAGAAAACAGACGAGAAAGTGGATCCACATTCTCCACTCCCGTGCAGTAACAGGAGACTCTCTGTCGAGCTGAGGCCCTTGCAGATGGAAAGACGTGTGAGGTGGGAAGGAGCAATGAAAATCAAGGCAACAGGGAGGGAGAGAGCGAGGCCCACAGCTGGAAAATGGGCAGAAAGCACAGACCAGACCTCACTGCTCGGCAGGCCCGCCCCAGGAAGTCATGCCAGGCAGCAACAATCAGATTCCTGGATTTTTACTTCTCCACAGTATGCAAATGACTCCGCCGAGCTGCTAAACATGCTGTTATGGGATTCTGAGAAATCCCCTTCATAAGATGTCATATTTTTGTGACAATATTGTCAGCAGTGCCAGATTGCTTTTCTATTTTGGTTAAGCTTTTATCTGAGTCTGGTATATGTCATCCACTCCCAGATTCCAAATGATTGCTTTTATGTAATTTTATGTAATGTCATTTCTTGTGTAAGCAAGAAACACCACTGTGCTGCGCAATGTGAGAAAAGTGTCAATCTCCCCGCTGCTTTCCAGTGCCCGGGAGGGTCGAAGGGTGGACCCCGATGGGGCTGATGCCTTCTCACCTGTGTGTCTGTCTGCGCTGGCCTCCTGAGTCCAGTACCCGGCTCTGGCCCTGTGTCTTGCTCCTCCCACGTTCAGGAGCCTCTCGCAGGACTGACAGAGATGGGGAGGCTGTGAGAAAAGGTGACACACTCCGCCTGACGCATTCCTCCTGGGTCCTCCACTCTCCTGTTTTCCAGAGAGGCTGGGCTCTCTTCTGCTGTCCCCATGCTATCCATCCCGGTAGAACCCATGGCTCATGGTCTCCCTACTCCTCATGGGTTTGATGGCTCCGTCCAGGACAGCAGCATTCAGGAGCACCAGCCACTCCTTAGGAGTGTGTGGTAGGGATCTGGTCAACCCCAGGTGGTATCACCTTCAGGGTTAATTTTAGGCATCAACTCAGCGAGGCGCAGAATCCACATGTCTGGCTGATGGTTACCCTAGCTGTTTCTGCGAAGCCACATCTCAGGCGTGATTAACATTGATCCTGTGGACGTGAGTAATGCAAAATGCCCCCCACCATGTCGTGGACCTCCCCCGATCAGGAGAATGAGCCCTAGTACAGAAAAGACTGCTTCTCCTCCAGGCTGCCTCTGGGCTCTGGCTGCAGCATCAGCCTCCCCTGAGTGTCCTATCTACTGGCCCAAAGCCCACCCCGTGCATCTGAGACTTGCAGCATCCACAATCATGCAAGCCTATTCCTTAAATCCAATCTCTCCACCCCTCCTTGGCTATGTGTGTAGGTGGACAGGAACACCCAGGTTACTGGCATGCTCTCTGGCATGCTCTCCGAAGGGCACAGGTGGGCAGGCCTGTGACATCAGGGCTGGATGCATCCCACACTGGCTGAGTCCTTGCTAGTATTGAGGTTTGACCAGGTACTTGAGCAGTAGGTGAAAAAGTCCTTCTCAGACCATTTTCGGAATCACAAAGATTGTTCCTTTACCATCACATCAACAGAGATGTGTTGTTGAGTTGAGGTCCCCAGAGAGAGAAAGCAGGCTCAGGTCCACTGACCCTGCAGATCTCTTTAGATCTGTGTCCTTTACAGAGTGCCACACCAGGCAAAGCAGGACTTCATGTCCTGCCCTGCAGTAAACCTCCAGAGGACAAGTGGCCCTGGTAAGTCACCCTGCAGGGTCTGACCTCAGTGCTGAGGACAGGTCATCATGACCCCAGGCAAACTTGCTGGCACAGGAGGAGGGGACATGGGCAGAGACAGGTCCACCCCCATGGCCGCAGACACCAAGGGGGAGACACTTTGCAGGTCCTTGAGTTCAGGCCTCAGAAACCCGCACCTTAGAGCCGGGTACATTCCAGAAGATGCTCTGCCCTTGACAGGGCCCCACTGCGGTGTCCCAGCATGTGCCCAGCCAGGAGAACTGCGGGATCCTGACTAACCGTCTCACTTCACGTGAGCACACAGGGCCCCGGTGAGTGGCTCAGGCCCAACACACCGTGGTAACAAGCCCGGCTGAGACGCGCTGACCTGCGGCCCCAGAGAAGCTAGAGAAGCCGCCTCTCTGTTGCCATCTTAGCACCTCCCAGGTCTTGGGAGATGGATACAGAGAAAGGGCCAAAGACCAGAGACAAGGCGGCCCTTCAAAACCTGCAGAGTGCCCGGAGCTTCCTGGTGGTGGTGAGAGTTCACCATGATGGAACCTCAAGGTGAGTTCATCAGGACCCTGGTCTCACAGCCTCTGCAGCCTCCGCGGCCTCTGCAGCCGGGGCCCCACCTCTCCCACCCCTGGTTCTGGAGGGCGGGGGCCCACGACCTCATGGCTGGGCAGAGTGTGGCATGGGGAGCCAGAGCTTGGCTTCTGGGTCTTATGCTTCCAGCTTCCTCTAGGAATGGCGTCTCTCAGGAATAGCGTCTCTCGGGCTGGTCAAGGCTGGGTCAGCACTTAAATCTGGGAAGTGCCAGGGGGCTGTGGGTAACCGCCAGGTTAGAGCCGGCAAGAAGGGGCTGAGAGCGTCCCCTGGGGGAAACCCAGCGTGGCCAGGCTGCACTGACCCCATGGGGCCCACTGGGCTTTTTCTGCTAGGAGTGTGAGGGCTAGAGGAAGGACCCTGGAAAACGTCCCTCCTGAAGCCCGTGGGAGCTCCTGCTCAGGATGGTGAAGCTGCCCGCCTGAGCCCAACAGGAGAAACGTTCCAGACGCTCTTCCCTTAGCAGGGCCCCACTGCCATGTTCCAGCATGTGCAGAGTGGCCCGAATGCGCCGGGTTCCTCGTTCTGTGGCTCTAAAGGGCAAAATCAGGGGCAGAATCCTTTCCCATGTCAATACAAACTTTCTAGCTAGAGCACCTACACAGCAAGAGCAGCTCATGGAGCCGCACGTCTCCCATGCAGGGGAGTCACCCAGGGTGCAGCGGAAGCCCCCACCCCCCAGACCCAGACCTCCAAGCCTCAAGTTGCCTTTCCTGCTGTTTCCTGGGTATACAGCAGTTTACCAGGCGGACTCTTTTCTGGGGAAGAGCAGAGGTCTGGGGCTAAGAGCGCGGCCGACAGTACCCATGCACCTGGACAGAGCAGAATCCAGAGGGTGAGCGGCTGTGCAGGGGTGCCCTGTGTCCCCTCGGGATGCGTCTGGCACGCGGCTGGGCCAGCAGGACAAGTGTTTTGGTACGATCTCAACTCCTCATCCCTCCTCTAGTGACCCAAGGGGGGCTGCTCCTAGGGATGTGAGAGCCCTATTGCCCCCAGGGCAAGTGACAGAGAGGGAGCAGGAGCCACCAACATGTGACACTGCAGACAGCCTTGGGGGGATTCTCCTCTTCCCACACACATTTCATTTCTATTCTCTGTTCCCAAGATTTTAAGGTGTGATCTTGAAATAGCAGCACTCTTACAAGACACAGCCTCAAATAACCTCTCTGATGGCTTTGTCGAGAGTTGCTCGAAACTGAGCTGTGCCAAGCCTGAGTCAAGGCAATCCCCACCTCCTTGAACATAGTCATCAAGGCCAGCTTTTTCACTGCTGTGCCCAAAAGGCCTGACAAGAACGATGAGGGGAGGAAACGTTTATTTGGGGCTCACAATTTGAGAGGAGTCAGTCCATAGACTTCGTTCCTTGGGGACGGAGTATGTGGCAGAGAAAAGCAGCTGGGGAAGTGGCACCAGGAAGCAGGGAGAGAGTCCCCTCACACAGGCCAAGTGTCTACCCCAGAGACAGGTCACCATCCACTTGCCTCCCCAGCCATGCCCCACCTGCCAGTCACCGCCCAAAACATCCCCATGGGGATCAAGGCACTGCCTGGTCAGGGCTCTCCTACCCCGCCCCTTCGTGTCACTTCTCACGTGAGCTTTTGGGAGACACCTGATGTCTAAACCATAACACAGCCCAAGCCACGTTGGGCCCTGGAGCCAGCGTTCCAGAGGAGCTGCGAGTCTGGTGTGCCCAGAAGTCTTGCAGCCATGGCCACCCTGACAGTGGGCAGGAAAGCCACGGAGCCCCAGCAGTGAGCCCAGCCTGCCAGTGGCTGTGGAGCCCGAGGACGACAGCAGTCTTACAAGGCTGGATGTTTCAACCTTACACTTTAAATGATGATCCTCATCCCCTGAGAGGATACAGAGACGGCAGCTCCCAGGGGCCCCAGGTCGGCTGGCGCCATCTGGGGCTCCCTGGCTTCACGTCGCGTGAGTTTCTGTGGTTTATAAGCTAAAAGTCAATGAGGAAACGAGAAAGGAAGCCCCGTGAGTCTTCCTGGATCACCTCAGCGGTGGGCAGGACTGAGCTGGGACCCCTGACCTCCCCGGGGGCTACCCTCTCGCAGGCAGCCTGTGCCCTCTGACAGCCGCTCTCCCCACACTTGACTTTCCCTCTCCATTGCTTGTTTCCCCTGGAAGTTGGCGACCAGACCTTGGCGTCACCCAGTCTGCACAGCACTGTCCTGTAGAGCTGCTGAGACCTGGGGGCTGCTCCTTGCCAGGACTATGGGAGTGACACCCCATGGACCAGGTGGCTTCAATGACAGATGGCCACCATCTCCCAGTTCTGCAGGCTGGACAGCCAGGGTCAGCTTTGACAGGCTGGCACCTGATGGGGAGTTCTGCCTGGCTTGAGGTGACTGTCTCCTGTTCATATGGTGCTGTCACTGTGTGTGTGACTATGTCCTAAGCACAACCATAGGGGAGATTGGGGTCACCCTCCTCCAGTGAGACCTTGTCTTAACTAACTACATCTGTAGCCAGCGGCTTCAGATAAGATCACTTTCCGAAGGCCCTGCTGCTGTTTCAAATATCTCAAGTGACCCCTGTCATTTTTACCTTTAAAGCTCGCCTCCACCTCTTCAAACCTCCTTGCTCCCCATGGCACACGCGTCCCCATTGCCTGCTCTGCTGACCTCAGTGGACATCTGTATCCACTGGAGAATCTCCCTGCCTTCTGTATGTGACAGGAAGATCTCCAGCCACGAAGTCCCAACCTTTCTATACTCCACCAAGAGAAAGCCAGGGGAGGCCCCAGAACAATAGCAGGGGACTGCCCAAACCCGGCCTTAGTAAGAGGATGCCAGCCTGGGGGTCCTTTCTCCCATTTTCTCTCCTTTATGTCCCCGTCCTGCAAGTGCACAGTTGGAGCTCATCAGTGGGTTTATTTATTTATTTATTAAATGTTTATTTTTTAGTTGTAGATGGACACAATATCTTTAATTCATTTTTATGTGGTGCTGAGGATCGGACCCAGTGCCTCATGTGTGCTAGGCAAGCTCTGTACCACAGAGCCACCACCCCAGCCCCTTTATTTGTTTTTTAATATTTATTTTTTAGTTGTAGTTGGACACAACACCTTTATTTCACTTGTTTATTTTTGTATGTGGTGCTGAGGATCGAACCCAGGGACTCGCACATGCGAGGCGAGCACTCTACAGCTGAGCCACAACCCCAGCCCCAGGTTTACTTTTTAAAATCACAAGATTCTAGGTGAGATAAAGGCTCATTTCTTGCTCATAAATGTCAGCCTAATCAGTAGAGTGCAGAAAACCTCTCCCGTCCAGACAGGATGCAGACCGGCTGCTCCATACCATGCCCGGGCCTGGGAAATGCTCTCTTCCCTGTGCCTGGGCCAGTAACCTTGCTTTCATCCCTGTGGCCACAAGTAGACCTTGGACTGCTGACTTGAGGAGGTCTAAGCCAGCGTCTGACCTGCAAACACCACTGCTGGCCCTTGGATCCCGGGTGCCATTCTTAAAGGGTGTGTCTGTGGCCTTATACTGGAAAGATCTAGGTCATTCCAAGTGGCAGTGGACTGTGCTGTCTCAGCTGAATGCATGCTGAAGTACAGCCCAAGTGATCTCTGCCTGTGCTGCCCATGGCCATTTTCCTGGGGGCTCCGGGCCAGCTGCCATTGCTGGGCAGGGGCTCTGTGTGGGGGCAGAGGGGCCAGCAGCCTCGCTTGCCTTTCTCTGCCTGCCAGGTTCTGGAAAATTACACTCCTTCAGAAAATCACTCAAGTGATGTCTTTCTCGGCCTTTCCTAGCATGGCAGCCTGCAGGTATGGCTCTAGATGTGTAGGTGAGGTCCACGTGTGCTGGATACCTGGCGCTCAGGACTGGAGACCCTCAGGGAGCCCCAAGTGAGGTCAGGTGACGTGTCGCCAGGTTTTCTAGTCATCCTGTGGACTTGATTCCTTCCAAGAGCTGCAGAGACAGCCTGCTGCTTCTGTTCACGGTTGGTGGGTTCACGCCAGTGCCCCAGCTGGGGTGGGGGGCCTGTACCTGTCAAAGACATTTGGGCTGCTCCCGTTCCCAGGTCCCATCCAGCCCCTGTAGGCTGGGGGAGGCCTGCCCAGTGCCCGGCCTGCATCCTGCCTGGCTCTGTGAAGGTACCGCTGCCCTTCAAGGTGTGTGCTCAGGTTGGCAGCTTGGCCAGGTGTGGTGTGTCCTCCTTCAGTCACTTCGATAGCTTCTCTAGCTCCTGGAGATGGTGCTGCCATCAATGGCCAACTCTCGTTGACAGCCCTGGGGACGCTCTGCAGGAAGAGTCATCCAGCTGTTCCCAAGCCAGACTTCACGCGCCTGCTGACGCTCTGACGGGATATGTCAAACCGTCCCTTCAACGGAGCTGAAGTATCGACCGCTTCCTCCGCAGCCAGGGTTGCTGAGGCTAGTGTTCCTCTCACTGGACACAGAGATACGGCCACTGGAGGATGGGGAAAATCAGGTTATCTGCAGCTGAACCAAGGGGAGAGGTGGGTGGAGGGGGCAGGGGTGAGGCGACACACACACACACTCAGAGGTGCAGAAGGGGAATTGGTCTTGCCAGCGTGAGAGACGGTGGATTACCTGCCTCCAGTTTTAGAGGTTGAGTTTGTTTCCAGAACTACACTGTTTTGAAACTTGCAAAGGGAGCACTCAAGAGAAGATGGTGATTGTATTGAGAGAGGCCAGGATAGGACTCGCCCCTGGCAGCAGGTGGCCAGACAAACACAGGGTGCACTGTAAAATTGGAACTTCAGGTAAACTACCAGTAAGTTCTTTAGGTGACAGTATAAGTATGTCCCATGTAATATTTGGGATGTACTTATACTAAAACCATTACTTACCTGAAGGGCAAATTCGACTTAATGTCCTGTGCTGTTTGTCATTTAGCTGAAAGAGTGATTGTAGTAGGTGACTGGGGGACTTGCCCATTTTGCATATCTTTATCCCTGGCTCTGCTTCCATTTGTTCATGCCCAAGAATGACACAAAGAGTACAGCCAGGTGGCCTTGGACGTCTATGCGCCTGGGATCAGTTTTCAAAGCAATTCAGAGCAAACCAGCCGCCAAGTACGTGGTGTAAAGCCAGAGGCCCGTTTTTAAGGAGGAAGTAGTCCAAAGGGGTCCACAGTGATCTCAGTGTCCCGATGGGCCACGTGTGACTCAAGGTGGCAGAGCCTGAGCACTGGGCTGGACAGGCCTCTGTGGCTGAGGGGGAGCAAGTCTCTTCATCCTGCAACCTTCTAGAACTTGCTGAGTCAGCAAGCAGGGGGCTGGCCCGTCCAACGTATGTTGGGGACCGAGGACCTCCAGGCAAAGAGGCTCATGTTAAGGGAATGTCTCAGCAGGGAACCTCAGCTTTTGCCCAGGGAAGGTTCTGAGAACAGGGTCTGGCTTCACCCAGCACCTGGCTGAGAGCTGGGCAGGTGGCGCCTCAGGTGTGCCCAGCGGAGGAATGCTGGAAAGCTCTGTTCACACACACCACCCAGCCCTATGGAGCCCAAGTGGCACTGGATGCACTGTGCTCACGACACAGGAGAGAGTGCCGCCCTGTCACAATGACCTTCCACACAGTGGGTGCCGTGAGGGCTCTGCTGGACCCATGGAGGTTTGTGGGCATCGGCCTGGCTGTCAGGACCTTGGCACCTGACCACGGGGGACTCTACACCCTCCCAATTCCTGGTGGAGCTGTGGGTCCCAGGGTGCCAGCACCATGGAAGGCTGGGGGTGACAGGCAGTGTCCTCAAGAGCAGAGCAGGCACTGGGCAGGACTGGACCTGGTGCCCACATGCCAAGCGCTGCGGAGGGTTCCCAGCCTGCCTCACATACGGTAGGTGCTCGGTGGTGGGTAGAGGCCTTTGGTTACTGTGCACACACAACAGGCACGAATCCAGCTAAAAGCCAAGCATAACCACGGGCCTGTGAAGGAGGCAGATTTATTTCTCCTGGAATTTCTCAACTGTGGCTTGAGGAAATGTCAGTGTTTGGTTCAGTTCCCATCTGGCACCTTTCTCAGAGGTAAATTGATTTCAGTAGGCTTTTTAAAAAGCCTCATCACGGAGCTTCCATAGTTAGGTATAATTCATCAAGATTTAGAATTAGACCAAATTTCTGTAAATTCTTCTTTATTTTTTCACACAAGGCATCATGATTGTTGGTGTGGAACATCAAGATGCAAATGATGAGGATCGTTACACATTTCCACGTGTGGCACCAGCCGCTGGCAGAGAGCCACCCTTGCCTGGGCGTGCTGAGATGGAAGGGAGGGGCCCTAGAGGGGGTGGCGGGCTTGATTTGGGCTGCACTGGCCTGGGGAGAGGAGAAGTGTCCTGCGCCTTTTGGACCTGAGCACCAGAGGACAGGCGCCCTCTGGAAGGTCCCCACCAGCCCGCAAGGTGGAGGCCAGGCAGGTCTCAGATCCGCCCAGACCTTCCCCTGATCCCCTGAGGGCCGATGGCCATCTTCCTCCACCTTGGAGGGTGGGTGTGAACTCCTAGCAAGTCTGGGTATCTCCTTCTGAGGGAATTGAAAGTGTCCAGACCCTGTACGGAGGCCAGACTCTCCAGGGTGCTCTCCCAGGCACCCCAGCCCAGCACGCAGCCCACCTGCTCCCCCCAGCCTGCTCCCCCTCCTCCGTGTTTCTTCCAGCAGACCCCTTGACCCCTGCAGCCCTCAGCTACCCAGTCCTCCCACAGAGCTGCCCACACACATGCCCCTGGATCTCAGCTCTGGAGTCCCCCCTGGGAAGGATGTGCTCCTGAGCCTCAGCCCTAGAGATGAGCTGGAATGATGGAGCGTTTCCTGGGGGTGGAGCCAGCGGGAACCAGGAGAAGTACCTGGCCTACTCCCTGCCTTGCCCGCAGCCCTGCCCACCAACGCAGGGCAAGCAACAGCAGGGAGGGCAGGCCTGTGCCTGCCCGCGGTCATGCGTGATAGCCGCCTGGCACAGTCCTTCTTGGCTTTCCTGTCCTCTCTCCACAGTGAACAGGTGCCCTCCCCTCCTCTGCTAGCTGTTTCTCCTTCAGGTGTCCTAGAGCCAGCCTCTGCATGTCCCCTGCCACGTTCTGGGCACGCAGTCAGGGGCAAAGCCTGGCCAAGCCACAGCCGCAGAGGGAGGGCAGAGAGAGGGAGCCAAGAGTCGGAGCCGCTCAGCCGACTGCCCGGCAGCTGCTGCGGGACGCCCTTCTCCCAGCAAGCCTGGGCACTGAGGGATTGAGGTGTCCATCCACCAGGCAGTGGGGCTGAGCAGGGAAGGGCAGCAGCTTCCATGGGCCAGAGAAGGTCTGCGCCTCACTCCCGTGGCGACTCGATGGTATTTAAGGAGACTTTTGGGTCGTGGGAACAAGTTGACCACTCTGGAACTAATCAGAAGCCCCCTTTACAGCATGAACTCTTGGAAAGCCAAGAAGGGGCTGCAAATCTTTCAGGGCTTCCAAGATGGGAGCGTTTTTGGAGAGACAGTAGAGTTTGCAGCTCCAGGTGTGTCCTCGGGGTGGTGAGGAGCAGAGGTGTGGGGGGAACAGAAGCGGGATGAGGGAGACAGTGCCCACAGGAGAGCAGAGGACTAAGGAGGCCATCCCTCTTGGCACCACAGGCCGTCTACTAACCCGAGGATTTTGTGAGATGGACTTAGCTGCTGCTGGGTGGCATGGCTGACACCCAGAAGGGCTCGTCTGGAATGTCTTAGAAAAGGGACGAGAACGGGGACCTAGGAGGAAGAAGGTGCCACCTTATCATGCCTCTCTTCCCACTGAGTGTTCCCTGCAGTTAGGGGACCCTGCTGTGAGGCTCAGGGTACAGGAGATGGGCTGCGGGTGTGGGGAAAGCACCAGGGAGTGAGGGCAGCAGACGGCCCAGTCCTGCTCTCCTTCCTGGCTGTGCTTCCAAAGAGCCCAGGCTGACCATGGAAAGGCCTTTCCCCCCGCTGCAGGGCTCATGCCCACCATCACTGCGCCTGTGCCCTGAGTTGGCCCTGCCCAAGGGCCTCAGGATCTCTCTGTGGTGAGGCAGGCAGGTGGCTCTGGAGGACGCACAGAGGTGTCCAGTAGAGAGGGGTGTGCCAGGGCATCCAGCCTGTGCGTAACCACCACAGGTGTCCCTGCATGAGAATCCAGAGAGTACGGCATCGGGCCAGGCCGCGGAAGGACGAGTTGAATCTTGCCATGATGTGCTTAAGTTACTAAGCCCTAGCAACGCTGGTCTCAGGTCCTGTTTGGAAAACGGCAAGGCACAAACACATTTCAGTAGAGCCAAGGATCCAGCGAAGGGCACGGAGAATCCTTCGAACGTCACAGCCTGTGATGACGGCCCCTGTTGTTGATTTGGGAACAGAAACGTGTCCAACTAGCAGCCTCGGCTCACTGCAGCCCATGTGTCTCTTGTCCTTGAGCCAGGCCACACTGCACCCAGAGTCCCCACCTCCGCACAGGGAAGTGGTGGAGCTGACAGGACCACTGCTGTAGAAGACCAGCCGCTGCCTCTGTTACAGTGGGAGAGGGGAGGTAAGTGAACTGGCCCTAGAGTCCCACCTCTGCAGCCGGCCAGGGGATATCCACTGGAGACCCAGCCTGCCCAGAGACATAGTCCACACTGGGCACCAGCCTGCAGCACTGGGCCAGTCCCCTGCCCCTGGGTGCTTAGTGCCCAAGGGAGAAGAAAGTGAGAAGCTGAACGGCATCAGCTCTCAGCTCAGTGGACAGACATGGCCTCCTTCTAGAGCATTCCAGCACAGGACACAGAGCTTATCACACTGAGGGAGTGCTGCCCTTGCTTCAGGAGCACTGTCCGTGGGTAGAAGAATCTGGTCAATTGACCATGGTTAGCAAGAGGGACTCTGCCAACACCGTCTACCAGAAGATGGTGCCCTGGAAACAGGTCTTGCTCCCAAATCTGTTCTCACCCGCCATTCTGTACCCCAAATGATGCCCAGCGTGAAGAAGGCCCCAGCCAAGGCCCAGCCTTAGGAGAACCCACAGGATGCATGCAGATCCGTGTTCTAATCACGTGCATGTGTGCGTGGAAGGAAGGACACGGTAATGGGGCTGAGAACATCAATATGGAAACACTCGTCCGGTGTTTGCACCACACAGAGATAGGAAATATGAGCTCTCCCCAACACTCACAGATTTTCCCTCACATCTCTAAATCTAAACTAGAAAATGTGACTCGAATGTCAGCTTGGTGCAGGTTTCTTGGATGCTGCTGTGGATCCTCCTGAGACAAAGGGAGCTTCTGTAAATTCCCCCAGAAACAAATGCACACACTTATCTGTAATATTCCCAGGAAGCTGCCTACACCCTCCACAAGCCCAAAAGTGGTTGGCGTTTCCTAAGAAGCTGTTGGGGAACCCACCAACCACCCTGTGGTGACTGTGGCTCGGGAATTCCAGGCCTTGAGGAGTGTGGGCGGGACACACATCAGCAGAGCATGTCTGGCTCCCACCCCCAGCCTTCCCTGGGGCCAGGGCCTCCCTGCTTCCTCAGTTCTTCACATTGACTTCCTGTTCCTTCCGCTCTTCCCTGCCCCCAGCCCCTGCCCAGGCCACCTGATTGCTCAGGATGCAGGGTGCTCTGGTAGCTGCTCTTTGGCATGCAGCAGGACAGAGGTAGCTCCTGGCTGGGAGGTGTCTTGGGCATCCCGTGGAGTGTCTGAGAACTGCCCTTGGGGTCTGGAGCACTCTAAAGCACACGGCTATTCCCATTAGACCAGGGCCTGCCTGACTCCAGGAGTATGCAGTGGACATGAAGCAGGAAGGCTGGATCAGGGACCAAGCCAGCAGGGTGGCAGCTGGCGTGGGTGGGTGAAGGAAGAATCTAAATTCAAAGTAACCAGGGGCCTTGAGAGAGCAGTGGCTTTGTGTTTAGAAGGTCCATGTGGGCGTTGGCCGGTCAGTGTGTTTGCTGATGGGTTTTTTCACTCTTGTTTCCTTCCAGTCGAAAACCAAGAACTTCTGAGAGGTGTCTTTAAGGGACCAGCTCTTTCTTGCCAAGATAGAGGGAGCTGGGTTTGTCTCCGTGTCCTGGGCAGGGCAGGTCACTCCGCTACCTGCTCTTCTCTGCAGATATATTTCCAGAGGACTCTGGTCGGGTCAGCTCCTTCCGCGCCAGCCTCCTGTCCCAGCCTACCTGGCTCACGCAGCAGGCTCCCCGACCCTTCCACACTTGCTCAGTTTCACTCCTATCCCTAGAGGCTTCTCAGGATATTCCTGCTGCTTCCAGCGTGTCTGTCCTTCACCCCTGTCCAAAGCAAGCCCAGCCTTCTCCAAACTCTCCAGCCTCCCTGGCCCACCAGGCTGTCTCAACTCAGTGACCCCCCTGCTGTGGGTGCTGGCTCCAGCCCCCAGTCAGGCTGCCTTGATTGGGTTGTTGTCCATCTACAGCCCGGAAGAGGTGCTGGGCAAGCATCCTTTGAGTTCTGTTTAAGTTAGAGGAAATGGTCTGAGGCCTTGTCCACATGAGTCAGCTGTAGGTGAAGTCAACACTAGAGTCTTACGTTCCTGTAGGTGAGCCCGTCTGCTCCTTTGACACTGCAGGGACATCCATCCTGACCCAGGGTTCAGTTACCTTTGCATGTGGCTCAGGACGCAGTGTCACTGACCTCCATGCGTAACTGAAACCCAGCCTTGAGACGGCCTCTTCTGTGAAACAGATACCATCTCTGGTCCCTCTTCTTGTGCCTCCTCTGAAGTGTGGAGGGGAGAAGGGCTCTGGCTTCAGAGTTGCCCAGCAGGCTGCAGACATTCTGCTGGTAAAAGACTTCGGGCAATGCCAGACACAAAGTAGGTGTGCAACCCACTTTGTCATCATTATTAGCATCATTATTATTCCTTTTGACCCCGGTCCCTTCATAGGGTGAACTGCCTGCCTTACCCCTCTATTCGCTGAGGATGCCTAAGCAGCATCTAAGGGGAGAGAAAGCACGCACCGTGAGGAATCCGGAACAGTCATTCCCTGGGACCTCTGAGGCGGAAGTTTCAAGGGCGTGTCGGATCTCTAAGACTGCCAGCTCTGGGAGCACAGAAGGCCCCGGGTCTCTGAGGACACTCAGAACACAGTGCCCTCTGTTCAGAAGGCTCAAGAGCACGGCCCTTTTGTGCTTGGACTTCCCGGAGACCATCTGGGTTGTGAATGGTCTCCTTGCTTCAGACGCTACCATGAAAGGTGGTCCTATCTTCTGGGCTTCCTGTCGTGAGGCAGCAAGGCTTGGTAGCTGGAAGCTGTATTTTGGCACCAGCTGCCTGCTCTGGGTACAGCTAGAGAATAAGGATGTTGCTCTTTGGAGGACAATTACCATTTGTCCAAATACATCCAACCACGTGACTGAGCAGAAAAATACGAGGTTGTGTTCAAAACAGGGAGGGTTGTCTTGCTGTGAGCCTGGGCACGCAGCCTGGACAGAGCAGACCCCATGAGCGTCTCGTCCTGAGTCATTGACATTGGGTTCTTTACCAGGGATTGTACTTGAAGAGAGAGATGTGTCTATAAAGGGACAAAGGTCCTTGACACAGGGACACAATTGCTACCATTGTCTTTCCTCCAAATCCTGGAGCACATTTGTGAGGCAGCTCAGACAGTCAGCACTGCCCCTCTCAAGGTCAAGGTGTGGACAGCCAGGGAAGCCGGGAGCCCATGGAGGAGAGCTCAGAAGACTGCCTACACAGAATTCTTCTTTTCTTCGTTTAACAAAATCATTTTTCTTTTTTTTTTGGCTTGTGGTTAGTTCTTGTTTTCTCCATGTGGGATTCAGGAAAAGATGAAAAGAATATGTTTAAAACCCTCATTTTCTCAGCCACACCAGTGCTAATTGTTGGTTACAAAGGGCCTAAAATAGCACGGCTGTCCAGCACCTGCCCGGCTCTGAGCCAGGTTCCCAGCCAGAAAGGGGAAAGTGAGAAGAGACCCAGGGACTGGCTGAGCTCCCTCAGGCCTTGTGGCCTTCAGGGCCAGGCTCTGCCACCTGTCCCCAGGGCTTCTCTGATCACTGCAGGGCTGTGGGGACAGCACAGTGGAGCCCTGCTTTTCTGGTGCTGCTGTAGCCATGGGGGCCTGCTACGGGTAGGGGACAGGGACAGGGAGGAGCTGACGCCCAGGGCTGTGACTTCGGCCCTCCCATGATGAGCTCCCAAGGCATCTGGTTTGGACACCAGGTCCAGGCACCTGGGCACAGGAAACCTGGGTCTTTGGAGACCTGGGGAGGATGCAGCCTGGGAAGACGGGACTGATGGACAGCGTGAGACTCACCAGCTTGGTGGGAACGCCGAGATGGTTGATAAGTGGCACAGGGAAGACACCATCTGCGGCTGAGCCGATGCGTTGAAACACAAGTGGTGGTGGCAGGAACTGGAGAGGTGGTGGACAGGACTGATGCTTCTCTCTGTTTGGGGTTTCCTTTCCGTCCCTGGAGACTTAACTCCCTCCACACGTTAGAGTCCGCGGTTCCCAACTTCCCTGCTCAACCACTTTGCCAGATCTCAGGGAAGATGTGCCCAACCCAACCCTGGAGGGAGCGGTCAAGGAGGTGGGCAGAACGAGGCGTGGGAAGGTCCCAGAAGGAAAGGGCTCAAGGGCGTGGGCAGCCAGGGCTTGTGTCCGCCCGAGGCAAGGAGCCTCATTCAGGGCATTTGCAATGAGAAGGTTCGGCAAGGGAGGCTGGGCAAGCGCTCAGGTGTGGAGACCTGTGTGGTGGCAATCCTCCTCTTTGTGGCCTTCAGGAGGCTGTCTGTCCCCTGCACACTTGGACTCCTGTTCTGAAGCAGCTCCAGGCTTCCGAGCTGGCCTCAGCCCAAGGTTCGTGGGAATGGCCTAGGAAAGAGCGGGAAGAACCCTGTGCTCTGAGGCCAACCAGCGTCCAGGGGCTACTCCAAACTGAACAGAGGCTAGAAGTTTGTCTCAGGGGGGAGCAGCATCAACGCGGTCAGAGGATGCACTGCCCAGCGGCCATAGCAGGGCACAAAGGATGCAGTCGGGGCTGTGGGGCAGCAGGATTCCCCTCCACGCTCACGGCCCACGGCTGCCGTCCACACGGGGCTTTACTTGACAGGAAATAAACAGTCGGCTTGCAAATAGAGGGCCCGACAATGGAGCCACTGGCTGCAGGGCAGGCTGGGCCAGCTCTGGACATCGGCCACGCTGGGGACCCCCGGGAGCTCGGGCCACTCCCCCCATGGACACTGTGGTCTGCCTTTCTCCTCCTCCTTCCTGCACCGGCAGGAGTGAGCACCCGCTTGGGGCTCGGCTCCTGAGTGTGAGTCCCCTGAGCCCAGTCCTGCACATGACCAGGCTGCTTCTACCTCTGTTTGCCCTGCTAGGTGCCCAGCATGCCTTGGAACGAAGACTCACAACTGAGGGATGGGCAAGGTAGGTGCCATCTGATGTCTGCCTACTAAACCTGAGGAACCGCTACCAAAGACCAGGAACCAGCAGAGTCAGGGTCTGTGATTGTGCTAGCCCAGGACTCACGTCTCTCTAGGAAAGTACAAGGCACAGCTGCGTGCCCTCTGGAGACCCTGATGCAGGACGAGTAGCCCTGGGTTCTGAGCTCCATGCTGACGACTCAGCCTGCGGGGAGCTGGTAGCACTTGGCTGCCAGACACCCTGTTCACAGCCTTCTGTGTGCAGAATCACACTGCCCACTGGACTGCTGCCCCTTCAGCCTCAACAGACAACAGGAGATGGGGTTGGTGCCAAGGAGGGGCGAGGTGCTGACTCTGACCCCTGTCTAGTAGGAAGGGGACCGAGGCAGGAATGGAGGATTTCAGGTGCCTGTCATCCACTTGGGGAAAAAGCTGTCCACAGAAAGCCGTCTGGACCCCCCTGATCATGTGTGACTGTTGAACATGGGGGACGGGGGCCTGCAGGTGAAGGGGCTGCCAGAGAGCAGCCAGCAAGCCCTGAAGGAGGGGACAGCCAGCCTGGCCAGGTGGGTGGCAGCACAAAGGCAGGCCCCGCCCCGGGTTGTGCCCTGGCTTCCCTCACAACCCAGCCGCTGTGGACTCGGCCACAGGCCTGACTTTCCTGCCCCTGTCCTGCCCAGGTAGTCACGTCTCTGCCCTGGGACTCAGTCTGCCTCTCTGAAACTCTGATGATGATTCCGCACCTCGTCTGAGGTTCTGAGGTCTCCAGGTGGCAGATGTCCCCGACCACACTGACACTAGACTTACTGCATTTCCCCATGGTGGGTGCTGGAGAGGAACACATGGCAATCCAGGAAGACTTGTTGAGCGCATCTCTCCATCGGGTCGTCCAAAATATCAAGTGTGAGTGAGACCAAATATATTTTGTTTTTAAAATTAAAATAGATATTGTGAAACTTGGAAGACAAAGTGGAGAGGAGAAATACAACCCAGGCTCAAGCGTACGAGGGTGAGGAAATTCTGAGACGGGGAATGCAAAGGCAGAATGTGCTAGAACCACACCTCCAGAAAGCAGAGTGAACGCTTCTCTTACCTCAGAACTTTGTGGTCAGCAAGATCCACTGTGGACCCTGCAGGGCTGGGACAAATGGAGGGTCACATGCCACTCACCAACATAGTTACAACTTCCAAGTTGAGCTAACAAACTGAAAAGTAGATAAATTCTCCCTGCCTTTCCCGACAATTTTTCTTTCTAAATGACCTGAGTTAGAACACAGGTGTGACCTCACGTCTGGCTGTGGTTCCTCAGATGGGACACCAGAAGCAAAGCAACAAGAACAAAAAGACCAAGTGGACACCTCCAAGATCAGAACTGTCTGTGTGTCACAGGATCCACCACCAAGTGAAATGACAGCCCACAGTTTGAGAAAGAATATTTGCAAATCACAGATTTGACTAGCGCCTAGTATCCAGAACGTGTAAGAACTTTTACCCCTTAAGTGACAGTTAAATGACAACTCGATTTTTTAAAATAGACAAAGGACTGGAATAAGTATTTCTACAAAGACAGTATATGCATGACCCGAAAGCAGATTAAAAGGTGTTTGTCACCACTGGTCACTAAGGAAATATAAAGAGCACAGTGAGACACCTGTCACACTCAGCAGGTGGGTCCCAAAGAAAGTGACAGACCATGCCCAGTGCTGGCAAGGATGCAGAGAAACTGGAGCCCTCCACTGCAGCGGGGAGTGTGAAGTCAGGTGGCCACGCAGGGGAAGAGCGACAGTTCTTTAGAAGTCACCCTTATGATTATCACGTGACTCAGGACACCTACCTAGGTGTGTACCTAAGAAAAGTGCTCAGAACCCAGGTGTGTCTGCAGCAGCGCTATCCGTGACTGCCAAAAGCTGGAGATAACCCAAAGTCCAGCACCTGGTTGTGGACAGACAGCGGTGGTGCCATGAGACGCCCTTCAGCAGCACTAGAGCATGGAAGGTGACCACAGGGTGACCCTGGACCCTGGACAGTGTGCAAGGAGGCACATGGGCACGTCCATTTGTGTGGAGCATCTGGGGCAGGCACAACCAGAGAGGTGACTCTGGTGGGGAGGATGAAGTGTTCTGGAACCAGGGACTGTGGTTGGGCCACCTCACATCTACTAAGAACCACAGAACCGTGGGCTCCAAGGGTGGATTCGTGGAATGTGAAACCAGCCTAGTTTCACCAATTTTCTCAAAGGTCAGTTCAGGATTTGGAATCTGCACCCCGCCCCACAAGCTGCCAACCCTCCTGGGCACCCTGCCACGCACCTGCGTGAACCCCCTGCCCACAGGCCAGACTTTCCACACCCCACCAGCAGTTGTCCCCAGGTGTCCTCAGACCTGGAGGTGAGTGCACAGAGCCTGCCCAGGATGACATTGTGGGTTTGAGGTCCAGCAGGCTCTGAATATGGGCTTAGGGACATTTGGGGGTGGGCAGGTGGGCCCACAGAAGAGAGTGGCAGAGGGAATGGTCACAAGGTCCAGGTAAGTGGTCCTCTTGCTCCACAGATGCTTTCCCTGTGCAGAGGCACAGCTGGCCAGGAAAAGGGGTGATGGACAATTCTCGAACACTATGGCGTGTAGAGGGCAGCATTCTCCCAGTTAGCCCAGAAATGCCAGAGCCAGGGCTACGGATACCTGGGGAAGCTGAAGAAGGCAGCGCGCCTTATGAGAACTCCGGGAAGCGGAGCAGGTGCCCAGACGGCAGGCCCAGGACGGCAGCACATAGGTGCGTCTGGTGCTCTGCGGCCATGGGAGCCCAGGCTCTGGCTTGGAGCGTGGCCTTGCTGGTCCCAGGGATCGCCGTGCTCTCAGAGGCCCTACCTCCTGCAGGAGGAAAGCCCTCGGTACCCTGGTGAGCTGGGAACTGCTGGAAAGACTAAGAGGGGTCAGAAGTCACATGACTGCCCAGACAGAGCCACAGAGTAGGCAAGAGGAATGAGCTCGGGAGGGAGCACAGACCTCAGATGGGATGAGGTGAGCGCAATCTGTGTCCCAGGGATCACTTCTTGCCACCCTGCAGAGTCTGAGGGCAGGAGCAGCAAGGCTGTAACTGCAGCCTGGGGAACGGCAGAAGTGTTTGCTGGGCCTGGGAGGGGAGGTCTCCAGGACAGGGGGAGGATGAGCAGGACGGCCCTCCCTGTGACAGACAGCCCACGCCTCCTGGTGCTTTCCCTACCTGTCCGGCTGACTGGAGGGAGGGCCGCTAAGCCAGGGCGCAGCCGGAGGAGCAGGCTGGACTACTGCACCTTGGGTGTGTGTGCTGCCCGGCTCTTTGTCCTACAGGTGTGGCCTTCCACTGACGCTGGTGACTCAGGATGCACTTGAGCATCAGGCCAGCCTCAGCTTGGATCCCAGCCCAGCCCTGCAACCTGGGTTCGTTCAGCCTGGAAAGCGGAGGGGCTGGGTTGTAGCTCTGGGGCAGAGCCTTCGCCCAGCGTGTGCTAGGCCCTAGGTTCAAACCAGCAGGCACTTCCAGCGGGATCTGTATGTGAATCTCTGAGCACCATCTCCAGGGCCTGTCAAACACTGGGGGATTGATGGGGAGTTAGGCTGATTGGGAAGCAGAGCCCAGGACTCCCTAAGTCTCACCCGCTGGGGACAGGCTGACCTTCATTATATATTGACAGCAAAGTGGACTTTTCCAAGGAAAACCAGTCCTTCCTTTGATCTAGCACTAACAGCATAGATGAGCCTCCAGGGAGGGGAGGTGGATTTGCAGTGCAACATCTGCTCTGAAGAGTGGCCGCCAAGCGCTTGCTCCCAGAAAAGAGCTGAAATCCTTGGCTCTGTGAGCTCCAGTGGGGAGGGGGTGCACACTCAGTGCCCGGAAAAGCTTTCTTCCCCAGGTGTCTCTGCCCTTAAGGCTTTGTTGTCCCTCTTGTCCTCCACCTCCACGGTCAGCTTGGGAAGAGCTACAGTAGCCCCTGCCACCCTCCATCTGCCCCCAGTGCACATGGCCAGGGGTGACCTGGTGAGATGCTTCAAGCAGGACAGAAATAGAGGAACAGGACAGAGGTGAACCCATGCCCAGCTTCACCACTGACCATCGGAAGAGCTCCGCCCTTCAGATCTGCTGCTGGAGACCTTTATGCATCTGTGTGGGGCAGTGGGGGTGGCAGCAGGTGGACTCTGCCAAAATGCTGGATTTCAGAAGGTTCAGCATCTGCTGTTCTCCTAGGTGGCTCGCTCCATTCAAATTTTGGGCCAAATACTATTTCTGTAGCATGAAACCAGAATGATGAATTGTTTGGTGCCAGGGACATAAAATAACGAAGGACAGTATAGGTCAAAATAAGGCTGCTATGATTTATGGGGCTTCTTTGTACTTTTTTCTCTTCCTCTGATAATCTTCCAAATTTATCCCACTTCTCTCAAAGAATCTTTCTCGCTCCCAGCACGGAGTCTTTCTCTTCACTTTGTTTTTTATGAGAAATAACTTCCTGGGTGGGGATGTCCTTAAAGAGCTGGGGTAATCCATGGAAGGAGTTTCTCAGCACCGCCCACAGGGAGCACTACGGGGATCAAAGGGAGCCGCCCATGGCCCGCCCATGCTTGGGACACGTGGGACATTGTGGCACCGCCCCTGATCCCTGGACGGTCTTGCCCAACAGAAGCCAACAGGCACGGGGCAAACTTGGGTGGGTGTAGGGCTGACCTCAGAGAGCTGCCAGATGGCCAGGGCCAGCTGCCTAGCCCAGAAAGTGCCTATGCTGGTGTTGGAAAAGTAGGAGGTGCCTTGGGAACCAGGCTGCAAGGGGCTGAATCCCACCTCTGCCACATGCCATGTGGTGGTGACCTGGGGCAATTTACCTAGCCTCTCTGAACTCTATGTAATGGGAGTGATCACAGCACCTATCTCACAGGACAATTGTGAAAATTATTAGAAATGCTTAATACGAAGTGCTTGACAAAATCAGCAATGCTATAACACACTAATAACTCGAGCCCACCTAGGGTGACAGCAGGTTACAGATGGCAGTGCAGAACATCCAGTGAGTCAGATCTCAGCCTTTGGCGCAGCAGAGCAAGCACCAGCCCAGGGGACCTTGGGTCAGGATTCAGGCCCTGAGTCCACTGCTGTCACTATCACAAATCCCAAGGTAGGCTACTTTGCAAGGAAAAGAGGCTTGTGGTGGCTCTGGTGGCTCTGGAGGCGCAAATTGAAGGGCCCCATCTGCCTTCTAGCCAGGGCAGGGCAGGGCATCACTGGGCAGAGGCAGGGAGCATGTGCCCTACCAGGAACTCGTTGGTGCGGCTCACTGGATGACCTCCTCTCAGGCTGGTCACCTCCTTAAGGCCCACCTCTAAACACTACATCAGATGAGCTCCCCCCTTACTGCCTGGCACTGGTGATCAAATGCCCACCCGGGAAAACTGGGGGGACACACATACCGTGTCCAAGCCATCGCACAGGCCACCTGGCTGGACCATGGTGTGCAGATATGGGAGGGGACTGGGCCCTGGGCAGTGGAGGAAGATGAGCACTGAAGCCAGCCATCCAGGAGGGGGCCGGGCACCAAAACATTTGGAAGATAAATCCCACAAACAAAGTCAGTGTCCAGTAGAGCGGCCAGGCCTTCTCCCCTCGAGTCCCCAGTGCACTGGGTCAGTGACCTGGCAGCCACTCAGGGCAGGTGGTTCCCAGAGTGGCTGCCATCCAAGGTGGTCACAAAGGCGGGGCCTGTCACCAATCACGCGGCCTTGGGCATGATCCTTAGCCTCTGCACTTTTACCCCTTGTCTGTAAATTGGGGGGAACGGCAGCCGTGTCATCTTTAAAAGGGTGAAATGTGAGGGCACAGTGCCGGGCACACCATGTTATTGTTATTAAACCTGATTAAACTCAGGAGGCCTAAGGCACCCTGCAGTCTATCTTCAGTGGACGCTGGCTGGAGAGGACTTCCCAGGCTGTCACCCTCCAGGGCCTGATCAACTGTGCTGGACTCAAGAGGCAAATCTGGCTTGGGGAGACCCAGGCAGCCCAGGGCAGGTGGCAGCACATCCTCCCAGTGAAAGGACATCCAGGATGGGCGGTGGAGAAAAGCAGGGACCTGACAGGAAAAGCCTTGCTCTGGGGGGAGGAAGAGCAGCAGCCCCAGGTGGGGTGAGGAGCAGCTGAGGGGCTGCAGAACTGGCAGGGAGCACTAAAAGAAGTGGCCCACCTGCTGGACCCTCAGGGTGCTGGGAAGCCAGGGAAAGTTTCTCAAGGGAGGTAGTGGCTGGCCCTCTGTACGGGAACAGACCTCAGGGTGCAGACACAGGACAGGGAGGCCAGCTGGCCACCAGGGCTCAGTGGAAGCAGGAGGGTTGAGGCCCAGCTGGGGCCACAGTGGAGACGGGGCAGGCTCGCTGCAGACATATTCAGAGGAGTCAAGGGAAGCTTGACTCTGTCACCAGTCACACAAGCCAGGATTCTGAGCATGGAAAGGGCAAGGCTTATGGCTGCCAGGGAACACGGCCATCTTCACAGGGTTCCCTGAGATGACACACGGAAAGAAGGGCAGGTTCTCTGGGCCCAGGAGGTAGAGTCCAATAATCCTGCATAGGGTATGTAAAGTGTCCGACACTGAAACAGGTGTTGGAATCTCCTGAAAAGGCAGCGTCACACACTCAGGAACGTGGTCTTCAGGAGAGTCTGGAAGTGGAGGAGGGGGGTGGCCTAGCACAGGACCCGGGCCCTCCCATGCCCTGAGGTTGGAAAGGGAGGGGACCAGGAACCCAGCAGCAGCCCAGGAAGCAGGAGGGAGCAGGAGGTGGATGCCCAGATGAGTGCCGTCCAGAAAGGAGGGTGCGAAACCTCACCAGAGGTCCTGGTCGCCTGGAGTGGAGCAGATTTCTCCATGTGCAGACAGGACACCGGAGGGACCAGGACCTCATAATGAGCTCAGAGGAGGTGGGAGGACAGCACACACAGAAGATCTTTCCAAGGAGGTTCAAGGGCAGCCAGGAGAGAGTGCTTTGTAGAGGTGAGCAAGTAGCCTCCGAGGGCTGATAGGGACGCGTGTGTGGGCTGGGTGCGGGGAGACTGCAGCTGCTGCATAGGCCATGAACAGGGGCGCCTGTGCTCAGGGTGGCCTCCCAAGGCGGGCAAGGCGCACTGCCCGAAGAGCAGTGGGCAAGCAGGCCATCCACAGGTTCAGCCGCAGGGCAGGCGCCTGCCTCCCACACCACCATACTGCAGTGACATGGGAAGGAAGGGCTTTGGCTGCAAACACGAGGGGAAAGATGGGTTTCACCTGAGGAGGGGGCGGAGCCCCGGGGCTAGGGAATGATGGGGTTGCCTAGAGTCTACATTAACTCTGTGCCAGGGGCTCCGTGACAGACAGGCAGGAGTGTCAGGGTTAGGTGCAGGTGTGTGGGCCATGTATGCACAGTCAGAGTGACAGGGTCAGAGTGACGGACCATAGGCTGGGACAAAAGTGAGGAGATGGAGGGATACAAGGTAGAGGGGCAGCCCGGGTGGGCAGAGAGAAGTGAGCTGGAAGGTGGAGGTTGGCCGGAAAGCCTGCAGCGGGTGTTCTGAGCCACTGTGGCTAATGGCAGTGGAGAGAGACTTCCAGACTCTCCGTTAGCTGAAGCCAGATAAAGGACAAGGTCACTGGCAGGGATGAGGGTGTTGGAGAATATGTTTGTGTGACTTTGAAATCCCTAGGAACAATGAAAGTATGCTGAAGGGGACAGCCAGCTGGTGCCCAAAACCCTTGATGGACGAGGGCAAGAGTCCATAAATGATGGCCACTGGCTGAGTTGGGAGGAGGGGACCACACCTGCCTGGATGTGGTGGGAGGCTGTTAGTGACAGCCATGCCGAGACACAGGGGTCTCCAGGAGAGGCCAGGACGGCCTTCACAGATGGAGGGGTGTCCCACAGGAGCGGAGGTCAGGCAGGGAGGCCATGGCTACTCTGATTTCCAGAGCACAGAGTGGGCGGAGCACAGGCCTGGGAGCTTGCATCAGGGTGGAGGATGAGCCAGCCCCAGGGAAACAGTGGTCCCAAGGAGGGCAGCCGGAGAAGCTGGGGTTTCCTATGGAAATGGCGGCAGAGCTGTGAGGTGGGTGGGTACCACCATCGTGGTCCTTAGGCGAAGATGCTTGGCCCGCTCCAGTGCTACCTGCTTCTTGATGCTGGTCTCCGGACCAGCAGGGAGGGGACTCCTGGGGATGGGAGAGATGCAGAGAGGACAGGGAGTGTGGTGGCCTTACCAAGAAGGAGATGCTGTGTGACCCCTGGACCACCTGGAGTTTTTAAACCCAGCGGACTTGCTGACCCAGGGCAGGAATGCAAGGGCCAGGACGGCCAAGCTGGGCGAGGCTGGGAACAGCCGGAAGGTTCTGGGGTCCCCTGGAGGAGCCTGCCCCCCGTGCCTCTCTGTAGGCGGAAGGCAGACAGGGCCGTGCCCTCCATAGCACCAGAGACGCTCTCACGCAGGCAACAGAGCTGCGCCCAGATCCCCGCCTCTCCACCGCCACTCCCTGTCTGCGAGTTAAGAACAAAGGTTGAAGCTGCCGTCTGCTGTCTTTATCTACTCTATTCCGTGCAGCCCATGAGGGCAAATCTGCCAAAACCCATATTTAATGGCTCCCAGTAAAACCCAATTTACTCACCTGCCAACCATGAAGAAGTGGATTGGTTGCCGGAGGAGCCCCATTTGTTGTTGACCATGGGAACTGCCCTGGACCTAGAAATACATTTCCCTTCTTCAGATAGAGATGATGCATTGAAAATGAGCCATGAAACAGCCTGGGAACAACGTGCTGCTGTTGATAATGGTGCTACATTACTTTATTTGTCATACACTCCAGATCTGTCTTCCTGGGCACTTGGTCCTTCCTGAGTGTTTAACATGAGCCCTCATGGGCAGCAAGAGGTGGATACACAGGTTCATGGAGGTCAGCTGTCTGTCAACCAAGTCTCTGCCCCAGCCTCTGGGGAAGCTAGGGTTAGGAGGCACCTTAGCAATGGCATCTGTTCTCATGGGCTCCAGGGCCTTCTGGCTGCTGCCTGCATTGGCAGGGGTGTGGTGGGCATATCTTAGCCCTCCTCACTGCCTCAGCTCCCTGCTTTCTGCTCAGCACCTTCTCCACCTTCGTCCTCTCCCACAGACAGCCCCTTGTCCCCAACACATTCCCGATGCTCTCCAGCTGCTTCCTGGGTGCATTGCACTTGGCACCAGAAGTCTGGACCCGAGAGCAGATCACCAGGGAGCAGGCAAAGGATGCCGCTTGCTGGCTGGTCAGCACTGCTCTCTTGCTTCTTGCCTCTTCTCCTTTGATGTAGAAGCAGCGACAGTCCTGGGCAGTTCTGGTCAGGTCTCTGCTTCCAACCTGACAGGCATGGCTGGCATGACTTAAAAGCTCCTGTATCTTGTTGATGACAAAGAACTTGAAACTTGGCCCAGGAAACAACCCAGGACCCAGGGCTTCCCTGAGAGGCAACAGCCTTGGGCTGGGCTTGCTCGTGCATGACTGGGGCAAGGCCTGGACTCCTTCCCCAGCTGCCCCGAGTCTCTTTAGGACTTGTTCACAGTCACGAGCAGGAGGGTGTGGGTATGCCTCGCTGTTAACAGCAGGAGCTGAGGGTCACTGGATATTTTAACAGACAGCAGTTCTTGGCAGGTAGTACAAGAGTGCAGTACTCCTCAGGCTAGGCTGAGGGGACGGTTCTCAGGGATCTGAGTGAGTAAGGATGTTATTATTATTTTTTTAATTTGTATTACATTTTTGCCAATAGTATTTAAAATCACCACATGTACATTCTGAGACCATTGGCTGGTAACTACAGCAGGGTTCTGTGTCTGCCTGTGGTTCCTCATATACCAACCCTGACAGGAGTCCTTAACTATATCAGGTGCCAGGCCACATATTTTTAGATGCATGTGCTCATTTATCTCCACAGCAAACCTGCGAGGTGGCTTCTCCTACCATTGGCATTTTACGGGCAGAAAGTAGGCCCCAGGCATCAGCTGCGGCATGCCCTCTTGCACACAGCTAGATGGACGGGAGGGGACCTGGCTGGGTAGTCTGGCTTCAGAGTTTGGTGGCTTTTAACTTTTTCATTTTTCTTCTCAAACTTGTAATACTTCAATTCCAATATGGTATTTCTCAAATTGGGCTCCAGTGAAACCAGATTTGTGATGTATAATCAAAAATTATGGGATTTTATTTTTCTTAAAATAAGTCTGTGCATTCCTTAACTTTTCAAAGGCATAGGCTTTAGAGTGAGACTGTTAGGGGTTCAAATCTAGACAAGGCTCTTCCCAGGCAGGGGATGCAGAGGCATTTCTTTCTGGCCTCTACTGTGATGGGGCATTGCTCTCCCCTGTGGGGTTACTGCCAGAGCTTGGTGAGACTGCCCTGTGAACTGGGCATACCATATTCAGTAAGGCTGCTCCTTCTCCCTTCTGCCCCTCCCTCCTCCTCTTGTCAGCTGGGTACAAAGTCTGCAAGAACCCTGGAGCATCTGGAGCTGTTTGGACTGCAAAGAGGAGCAGAATCATTGGGTTCCAATGACTGCTCTCTGGAAGACAGGCCTCTTGCATAGAGGGGCAGGCACTCAGTGCCTGGGTAGCCACTCCAAAGAGACAGTTGTGTGTAGACAGTGGCAAAGATGTGGTGGGGCAGAGATCAGGAGGGAAGTGAAACTGTATTCTTCTGGGGCAAGAGACAATATTTCCACGTTTGATTCTGCTGTGAAGTTGTGGTGTGTTCTTGGACTAGTCTGAGCCTCCATTTTTATCTCTAAGGGAATTTTAGACTGGCGATTTTAAGTTTCTCTTTAGGCACAGAACCCAGTAAAGATTATGCCCCCTCAAGCAGATTTTCTTTATGAGGCATGCCAACATGGCCAATTCCCAGTGGCTGATGGGGGCCTAACGTGGAGAAGGTGGTTCCATAGTGAGAGTCTGTGGTCAGTCATCGATGCTCCTCGTGCACAGGCCTCCCAGGGAGTGGGCATCCTGCCTGAGAGACAAGTGTGATAAACGTACAAAGAACCTTTCAGGCCAATGGGCAGAGATGGCTGGCCCTGGTTTAACCCTCCAGCAAGCCATCCTGCCACACACCCTGGACTTCCCCCAGCCTCTCTCCATCTTTCTATGCCTCTAAATTTTGGAGGTATTACATTAAAAAACTGTCCCATACTTGAAGATGTATGAAGTTTGATGCTTCATGACTGAAATTGTCCCAGTCAAACTCAGCGGGCAAAGTGAGGCCAATATCCTTGGCACCGTAACGCTGGGCCCAGCACTGCGGTGATATGTTTGCCTAAAGCCCCATTTTAATTGGTCAACAAAACATAAATGAGGCTTTTAGCCAGCAGGGTTGGTACCAGTTCACCCCAGCTGACTGGATTGTTCAGTTCTCTCCTGCAGACACCTGGTTCATGTAATTCACCCTCTTGTGGGATATTTTAATGGGCTTTTCACAGTGCTGAAGAGATTTGCCAAACTCAGCAATCCGAGGCAGCAGAGATTCGTCATTGTGTTCACGAGGTGTTTGGTGGCCACTCGCCTGGGGAATCTCCTCCAGCAGGTGAAAACAGAGCTGTCACCCTAGTCCTGGGAATGGCTCTGCTGGAGCGCCTGCCAGCCCCCCATCTCCCAGGGGCATTCAGAACCCTGCAGGGGCTTCCTACCCAGGGCACAAAACACCTATTTACGAGAACTAGAAAGAGATGAAGGGGAAGGGCACTTGCAGCTCTGCTTAGGTTGCCAGGACCTGCGCTGTGGAGCAGGGAACAGGCCAGTAAGGAAGGCTGCGGCCCAGGGCAGGGTTGATGTGTAGGCTAGAACCCACCTCAGAGAGCCATGCCACCTTCTGTCCACCACGTCTCCCAAAAAAACTGGCTCCACACCTGCTGGAGCACTAGCCTGAGGTCTGTGGGACTGGACGGGTGCACGGACCTCAGGAAGTTACCTGGGACCATGAGACATTAAAGTACAGGAAATAAATATTCTGATGCAGATGGTGACCCTCCTCCTGCAAACACCACATCCCAGAGAGCCACTTCACAAACCAGGAGTCCAGTCCTTATCCGCCCAGGCAAAAGGAGCTATGGAAAGTAGAAATGAATGAGTGAGCCCAGTCAGCGTTTTTAAACAGCCGGTCACGGGCATTTGCAAAGGTGAAGGGTGGAAACGACCCGCCACTCACACAGAACTGTTCCAGGATGCGTGAAGGCCCCCACAGCTGGGGTAGAGTGCGGTGGCTGAGCAGGTGGGGCTGAGAAGGTGGGGCTGTCAGGGAGGGCCAGTTTCCACGTGGCCCATCTCCAGAGGATGTGGAAGGCCTCATTCACTCACGTAGCATATGAGAAGACGCTGACGCCATTAGCCAGACCCAACTCAAAACACAAGGAAACTCCCTGCCACAGCCTCTGGGCTGCTGGGTCATGAACAAGACGACAACCAACACGGGCAGGCTGGTGCCGGCAGGCCTGCAGGCAGTACTAGGGTGACTGTAAAACCTGGGGCAGAAGGTCCAACACAGACCACACAACAGCAAAAACAATTATGTCACAAATGTGTGAACGCTCACCCACCATTATTCATCAAAGCCCCAGCCTGAAAACAACCCAGGCCTGTCGATGAAGACACGGACACACAGAAGGTCCCAGCTCGTACAAGGCATTCTTTGGCAATAAGTGTAAGCAAAAAGAAAATAAATGAACCATCGTACATGCTGCAGCGTGAATGGACCTTGATGACATTATGCTAAATGAAGGAGCCATTCATGAAAGGCCTTGTGTTCTGGGACTCCGTTTCTACGAGATGTGCCGAACAGGCAACTCTGCAGAGACGAACGCAGAAGCACGGTGTTCTGCATCACTGCCTAGCACGGGGAGCTGGAGGCGGAGTGTTGCTCCAGGTGCGGTTCCTTCTGGGTGCTGCATACACAGGTGGCTACACTGAAAACTGCTGACCATGCACTTCTGATGGGTGAATTGCATCTCAAGAAAAGTTACATAAGAAAAAGAAATAACTTGGAAAAAACCACACCTTTCATAGCCCTATTAGATAAATAGAATAATAGGTCAGTGGACCAAAGGAGAGGCAAGAACCATTCTTACTCAATATGTAAGAAACTTTGCATTCCAAATCAGTAGAAAAATAAAGAAATTATTACATTAAGTAATTCAGTGAATCAAGGCAGAAACTGGACTATTCATCTGTGAAAGAAAAAGTTAGATGCTCACAGCACATGAAAATGAGTTCCAAGTGGGAGGATTGGGGACAGCTGAAGGGCTACAGAGGGGCCAGTCAACCAGAGAGGCTGTGGAGCCCTCTGGATGGACACATGACCAAAGCCGAGTCTCCAGGTGATGGTGGTGTTTGATGTGGCCTCGGCTGGCCGTGAGGCACTTGGGGTAGCTGTGGGTGTCATAGATGGAAGAATTAAAAGTCAAAGTACCATTTGAAGGACATCAGACTCTGTTCCGTCTCAGTTTAGTAGGTAATGGGCCTTAGAAGAACCACACACAAGCTAGCCACCATGATGAAGGCTTGCAGAAGACCCTGGGCCACCACACTGAAGAGGGAGACACGTGGCCCGGTGGGGGAAGGACTTGGGAAGTGACAGCAGGCTAGAGGTCAGACATGGACACCTCCCAGGGAAGGCACACCCCGAGAGCCAGTGCGGGTGGGCAGCACAGCTGCCTCACCTGCTGCTCCACCTCGGTGGGCTCTCTGGTGGGCTCTTGGTGGCCATTCTGTGGCAGTGCAGCAGCGCAGGTTTGTAAGCAGGGCCCATCTGGAATCAGGGTGCATGCAAGCACGCTCCGGTAAGGAACAGGGACAACTTAAAAACTGTTGACCAGCAGCCATCTGCCCAGCGCTGCGGTGGACCAGCAGCCTACAGGGAGGGGCCATCCTCGAAGGAGCCTGTGGGTGGAAGGCCAGGACGACAGCAGGGAGACAGAGGTGACAAGCAAACAGCAGCAGGTACTTAGGGTCTTAGAGCCAGGGGGTGGCCTCCACTTGGAGATTCCCGAGCATCTCAGCTGGGCTCAGGGTCTGAGTCCTTCCTGGCCACCTCTGGGAGGAGTGACTACTTAGCGACAGCTGCAGGTCTAGGTTTTCCCATTTGAAATTCAACCCAGAGCCATCTGCCAGCCCAAGAGCCTGGCTTGAGGCCGGCTTCTCACCTGCGTCCGGACACCTGCGCATGCCTTGGTGCCTCTCTGGTGATAATGGTGGCCGGCTGGGCAGACTCAGGCACTGCATGGCTCACAGACCACTCAGGAAGGCCACATGGGGGTGGGGAGGCAGGTGGCCATGCACACTGACCCTCTCGAAGTGGCAATGGGATTCCTGAGCTGACTCACTGACCACCACTCTCACCCTCACTCTGATCCCCATGTGACTCCAAGAACAACATGTCTAGGGACATTGACTCACTCTAACCAAACAGAACTGGTATCAGCCATGTGCCGGCTCTTCATTTCAGGACGAGAAATGCAACCATCAGGCAGACCAGATGGTCACGTTGGCCTGACACCTTCTCTCCCTGCGGGGGAGTTCTGTGGAAAGCAAAATGTGACGAAGTGGCTTGGTGAGGTTAGGGCCAGAGCAGGACGTCTGTGTCCACTGTCTATAGCTGTCCCTCCTCCCTGTTTACATGTGACGCACCACCCTGCGTGATTATCCGCCTGTACCTCCATCTCGTGACTTACACAGCCATATCTTTTTGTACCTACTGTTGCCTGCATTGTGTGTGTCCACACCCTCCATGTATCTCTGTCGACATATCAACCTATGTACAGTGTCAAGGGTGCCTGACTCTTGTTTGGATCAAGTATGGTAAGAAGCACAGGCAGGAAGGGACTCTCATAAAAGAAGTTAGTGCTTCTCTAGAGAGGCAGGAAGCGCCCTTCACGGGCACCCGGGGAAGCGCTGGACTTGGTCAGAGGCAGAGGGAGAGGGGAGTCTAAGCCAGAGCCTCTGTGGATCCCGCAGAAGGTGGCAGGTGAGGAAGGTGAGCATCCCTGGGAGGGTCTAGTGTGAGTAGGTTCAGGCCCTGGAGCTGAGGAGCCACTCCTGGTAGTCTTAGGGGTCATGCCCACAGCCAGACACCTTGGAGAAGGTGGGTGAGGACCCTGGATTTGTTGGTCTGGGTTTGAAAGGCGTGCATGCAGGTGAGTTGTCTGTTGTTCCTGTGAGCTGGCCAACCCTGAAGGGGGCAGTCCCCTGGCCCTGGTGCCACCATGTCAACCTGCTTTCTTTGTGTGCCAGCCATTGGTCATTAAAGTCATGTTCCTTGAGATCCAGGCAGAGAAAGGGCCATCGGCAGCACCTGCCCAGATAGGGATGTGCTGCTTTGCCAGCCTGTGTCAGGGCCAGAGTGAAGCGAGGCAGACAGGCCAGGGCTGGGTGGAGGCCAGAGGGAGACTGTGGACGGCAGTGCTGCATCCAGCAGGAGTATCCACCCTGGAGAGCACTCGCCAGGCCCTGGGCATTCAGGGCCCCGAGGAAGCATTAGCAGAGGTAGCGCCCAATGGAACCCAGTGTGGCAGGTGCCATTGCTATGTTACTGTCCCCACTTTGCAGACACAAGCCTCACACCAGACAGAGAGTCCATCGCCCAAGGCCATTCAAGGTAGACACAATGGAGCTGGATTCTCTTACCACCCCAGGGAATCCAAGAAGGGAGGTCAGGTCAGGAGTGGGAGATACCAGGAGCATAGGTAAACACGAGCACGGTGAGTTGGAAAGCTGTAGAAATAAACAGTTCCTGATTTTAAACCACAGGCCCTTTGACCGGGATGTTGAAATTTCCCTGTCTCATTCCATCTTGCCCAGGATGTGGGTTGCTGTGCTCCCCAGTGTGTCCAACTGTCTGCGCTGCCTAGTGCTCTTTGGTCAGTACTACCTTGGCTCTCAGGTCAGCTGTCCTGCAGCTGCAGTGCCAGGCTCAAGGGACCTTATTTCATTTAAGAAGAGCCCAAAGCACAAGAACAAGAGGGACCGAGGCCCAGGGCGTGAAACACAGGAGGCAGGTTACTGTCGCCCACGGTGGCTCTGCAGGGCCCACAGGAGACATGATCATACAGGGCTGGGGCTTACTGGGTCTCACACATCCTGGGGGAGGGTCTTGGAATGAGCCTGTCCCCAAGGACAAGGGGATGATTGCAGTTCCTGTGCCAAGTTCCACATGCTCCTGTTTCCCTCCGTCACAGTGCTCAGCTTGCCGCAGAACCTCATGTGCATCAGCGATTGCTAGGCATGGTGGGTACATGATAAATATGATCCCTGACCTTACAGTGGTTCTGCTCAAGGATTCAAGCCAAGAACAACCAAGTGGAAACGAGGAGCTCAGGCCAACGTGGGGCAAAGCATGGTGGCCTGGGGGTTCTTTCGCTGACTCTCCTGGGTCCCGAGGGAACACAAGCCAAGCACAGCCCTGCCAGTCAGGGAGGAGGGTCCTGGTGATCCCTAGGTGGGATCTTGCAGGCAGCAGGCCTGGCTGCCCTAAGTGTGGTTTGCTGTTGGCTCCGTTGCCTTGGAGAGATGCCTGGGACGCTGGCTCTGTCCTGTGGTGGCTGGGGGAGGGAAGACTGCACAAGGTCCCTCTCCTTCCCATCTCTGCAGTCTCATCAGGCAATTAGTCAGCCTGCAGGGTGGTGGGGAGGCCCCCCTGGGAGCCCAGGCCTCAGGCAGGTGAGAATCAGCTCCTTCAGGAGCCCCCTCCCCAGAAGGCTGTCCCCTGGGCATCACTGGACGGTCACTTTCCGCAGCCAGGGCCCCTGGGGAGGGCAGGTTTGTACGGTTGTTCTTCCCACAGGCATTCCCCATTATTCAAAACTGTGCCCAGACAACTGGCTTCCAGAACAAATAGCAACGGCTCTCACTGCACCACTGGGGCATCAATTGGCTGTCGAGCCACTGGACAGGGCCTGAGGCTCCAGTTGCTAAGTGGCCAGCTGCGGAACTTCACCCTCTCTGAACCACCTCCCTCCAGGAGGGCCATTCTCATGACCCCTGGAGCTCTGCAGAGACCTCGATGACTACGAGTCTGCCCACCAGCCTGGAGCCCAGTGGCAGGCAGTTGACGTGTGCCCAGGGATACAGAGAGGGGGTCGGCACCTTGGGGACACAGTCCAGGCAGCCCCCTCCCTGTGCCAGCCCAGGCTGACTGCACAGGGAGGCTCCCCCTGCAGCTGGGCTCAGGGCGAGTGGCTGGGAGGTCTGGGGGCTCCTCTCAGGAGTGGCCACACGTCTGCCCAGGGCCAGCAGGGGCTTGTCTTCAGGTAGATGTGAGGGGCCTAGAACACGTTCCCAGGAGGAGAGGCTCCTTGCACGGCCAGGTCAGGCGAGCTCAGGTGAGGGACAGGCCAGCCCCAAGGCAGAGAAGCACTGTTCCTCCTTAAGTAGCTCATAACACAGGGGTGGCATGGGGGGCTGAGAGAGGTGGGTGCAGTGGTACTCAGAGGGGAGGCCTACGGCCCAGCAGAGCACAGGACCACGGCCCCGTGGGCACCACCAGTACCAGTGGATGAGAGGTCTAAGCACGCAGTTGGCGGTCACCTTTGCCTCAACCCTGGTCTTGACACGCCCACTTTGGGAGCTCTCCACACTCGGGATTCCTCCCACCTCATCTGGTTGCTGTGCTCCACCTTCCCAGGTGGGGCGACCACCAGAGGATCTTGACTGGTACTGGGGGCTGGGGAGGTCGAAAGCGCCTCAGCTTCCCCTTCTGTGACACACCCACTGGGTCACTGATTTCCTACCGCATTCTCCTTTTCCTGTCGTTTGCTGTTGACGCATCTCAACACCAGTCTTCCGTCAGGTGTAGAAAGTGGATGTCTTTCCTCCCAGAAAACACGGTCACCTACCTGTGAGCTTAGTATCCGATGCAGTCACTGAACAGAAATCTTGGCTTCCAAATTACTGAACCAATTGCATCTTTCTTTCTGTGTATCTTTTTTTGTATTTTTAAAATGAAAGATGACCCCAGTCAAAGCTTTTACAAAGATATCTCTCTGTGTCTCCTTCTAGCATTGTATTTTCAATAGCATGAAATCTTTCTTCTGGATGTTTAGCTTTACCTTTTGTAGGTAGGTATTTGATGAATCAGGGGATTTTTAAACTTTAATTGGGTGAAGGGCTGGGTTAGAGTTCTATAATTTTTACACACACACACACACAAGCACAGACCCACACAAGCACACACTCAAACCCACAGCACAACACAATTACACACACGTGCAGAGAAAGCACACACCACACATGAGCTGTGGTCCCCCAGGGCTCGGTCTGCACGGTGAGCCTCTACTCGGTGTCCTCCTGACCCTGAGCCCTGAGGGCTGCCACTGGAGGCTGCTGTGCTCTGTCCTGGTAAGGAGCTGTGGCATCTCTGACAGTTACTGACAAGAGAGCTGGCCGCCTCCTGTGGTTTCACTTGTCCCCTCAGGTAGGCCGTGGAAGCTGTGAGCATGGTGAGCTGAATTAACCTGGCCCCGGTGTCCTGGTGGGGAAGTGACATGCACTCTGGGCCTGAGTGGGGGGCTGGCAGCCTGACTCCTTCCCTCCCACCCAAGACATCCACCATCCATCAAGTGCCTGCTACTTGGCAGCAGCGTGCTGAGAAAAAGGGAAACATCTAGTTAAGGATGTGGGGAAGAAGCATGTGCCAAATGGAGACTGGCCCATGAAAATACCACCAGGAGAGTACGGTGGCCAAGTGTGTCAGTCAGCTTCCATCACTGTACTGAAACACCTGAGGCAATGGCCTTATAAAGAGGAAAGGTTTATTTTGGCTCACAGATTTGGAGGTTCCAGTACAAGATGGGGAGGCACATTAAGGGCCTCTGATGAGGCAGGTACACCATGGCAGGAGCGTGTGGCAGAGCAGAACTTCACCTAATCAGCCAGGGAGCACAGAGCCAGGACAGGGGTCCCCCGGGGCCTCTGGAAGTTCCCCCCACCCAGTGCCCTCAAGATCTCCCAAGAAGTCCTCCTAAAGGCCTCACCAGCTCCCAGCAGCCCTAGGCTGGGGACGGAGCCTGAGCACACAGCTTTGGGGGATGCTCATCCATATTCACCTCATGGCACCAAGACAACACGTGCTTGGCTTGTGGCTGCTCAGCTCCTAGTGCATGCCTGCAGTGCTGGGGCACAGTGTTGGGGTGCAGTGCTGGGGCACAGTGCATGCCTGCAGTGTTGGGGTGGTATTGGGGCACAGTGCATTCCTGCAGTGTTGAGATGCAGCACTGGGGTACAGTACTGGGGCACAGTGTTGGGGGGCAGTGCTGGGGCACAGTGTTGGGGGGCAGTGCATATCTGCAGTGTGCACAGGACGGGCAAGTGGCTTCCAGGCTGGTGAGGCAGTCGCACTGGCAGCCTCCACTCAGCAGGTGTGTTGGTGCAGGGCTCTTCCCTGTGCACCTCCCCTGGGTGCACTTGAGGTTCTCAGGACAGTGCTACCACGGAGGGACCATGATCACCCTTCCTTTATAATGGGGACACTGAGCATGGCAAGGCTAAGTGGCTACACGGGCTCCTGAGGGTGAGTCTCCGTGGACCCTGGTGATCTGCACCAGGTCCTGACGGGAAGACACGTGCAGAAAGGCGCCCTCCTCGCCAGGCTGCCTACACAGGGCACCGGGACCTCAGTAGGACCTCACCCCACATTCAAGGCTCTGTGACACAGTGTGAACCAGGCACGTGCGTCATGCAGCCAGTGTCTGCAGGAGGTGGGCGCTGGCTCTGTCATGCCTGCTGAGGGAAGAACAGAGGGGCAACCATGGTCTCTGGCGTAGGCCAGGCAGCTGAGCAGGAGCACTGCGTCCATGCAGCACAGAAAGGGCACTGGGCTGCAGGGGCAGTGGCTAACGGTCCCTGGAGGGGAGGGAGCAGCGCCCAGGGGCAGAGCCGAACCCAGCGAGGACCACAAGCAGAGGCAGGAGAGGATGTGCCATGCTGGCTGCCAGGTAGTGTGTGGTTTAGGGACCTAGTGGGCCAGGAGGAGGGAGGTGGGCACAGGAGAGGGTGGCCCTGGAGGGCAGGGAGCTGGGTCAATCTGAGCATTTGTCAGGAGCTCCCAGGGGAGGAAGCCATGTCTCAGCGACTGCTGCCCACAGTGGTGCCCAGGGAGGAGGGAGGTGGGCAGAGTGGAGACCACCAGAATCCAGCCCTGCATCCCAGGCGGGGGTGCTGAGGATTTGGCAGAGGAGGCCGGAGGGAGGACTGGCCTCTAGGCAGTGTAGGGACTGCCATCTTCATGACCTCATCCAAACCATTACCTCCCCAAGTGTGAGGTGCCAGGTCACCCAATTAGAGCAAAAGGGAGTCCTCTTGGCCATGGGGCAGGGCGGGACTCCCCTCTTGGCCCTCTCCCCCACTCCAGGGGTGAGAAGAAATCACCCCCCTGGAAGGCTGGAGACCCATCTTGGGACAGGAGGGGAGCTGGCTGAGGAAGAGGGTCTGGGGCTGCAACTGAGCTGGGGGGAGCAGCTCTGAGGCCTGCTGACCTGTCCGCCCCCCAACAAGCCCCAGGGCCAGTCTGTTCCAACTGGGAGTGTGTTAACTGAAACTGAGAGCAAGCTGCACACAGAAGAGCATCCTGGTCTGGAAACCCTGGGCCTGAAGTGGGACCGTGACAGAGACAGAGGCCCAGTCAAGCAGATGCTCAGTATGGGAAAGAGGCCATGCCAGCTTGTCACCAGAGGGTGGTTGGATAGGTGGCTCTAAGCCCACAGGAACAGGCAGAGGCAGGCGATGCCCAGGGCAACTGTCAGAGCCAGTGCTTGGCCTGGGTGTGTGAGCAGGGCCCAGCCAGGTCCCCCACGGGCAGCAGGAGGACTGCCTGGAGTCTGCTCTGTGCCTCCCCCAGGGTCAATCTGTCCTACGTGGACCTGAGAGACCCCAGCAGGGATGGACTGTGGTGCCCACCTGTCCAGGAGCTTCTCAATGCTCGGGCTTCTCAGCCTGACCAAGTGTGTGGCCGGCCTTCCCCAGGCACCTGGGTTCCGCTGCTGCTGCACCATACGCCCCAGCAGATGCACACGCAGGTGGAGCTGCAGCCATGCCGGCGTACGGCTCCACCAGCACCCCGCAAACCAGCACTGGGGCTTCCAAAGGGAGGTTATAAGCCCACTGCTGGGGGCCCACAACCTGGGTACCCAACACCAGGGTGCCCCTGGGCAGAACAAAGCACCCAAGTCCACAACTGGGTTTGTTCACTTGAGCCTGGCACTCAGTGGTGTCCTGCCGTCCTCTTCCTACCCTGCCTGTCCACTTAGCACCACAGCAGGGATCAGGAGGAAGACCACCAGCCCAGCTCGCCTTTCAGGGCTGGACTTTGTTGTGGCCGTCCTTGGCAGCCCCCGCTGCCATACACTCCTGAATCCCCCGAGATGGGACAGTCATTACACATGCTGCTGTATCCCTAGAGTCCCTGTGCTGGGCTAAGGGGACACTGCAGTGGGATTTAGTCAGGGAGGGCCAGTCACAGCCAGGGCTCCCGTGAGTGCCAACTGCTTGAGAACTGCCTGTCACTGAACTGCTCAAGGGGAAACAGGACCCTCCAGGCAGCCCTGAGCCCAGTCCTGAGGAAGGCCAGGTTCTCTTCCGGTTCTGTGGTACCTGGCAGTGAGTTCTAGGCCCAGCTGCCACCTGAATGGCTTGGGCAGCCGCACGCGGCTCCTGACGGCTGCACTGGTGGACGGGGCTGAGGCCATGTGCGATGGTGGCCTTGCTCTTCTTCTCTCCAGGTCCTGTCCCATCTCGCCCTGACAGGTGAGGACAGCAAGAGGAAGCTAGCACAAGGTCGGGGACCTTCCCAGGGGAGCCTGCCAGGTGCCACCGCCTCAGGGAGCCACAGGGAGCAGAGCCACAGGTCACCTGAACACGCCTCCTTCCTGCCAACCATCCAGTGGGCAGAAGAGCTGGCCAAGCCTCCACCTGCTCCTGACCCCGGGGCTGCAGCGGGCGGGTCCAGGCCTCAGTGGGCTCACGGGACGTCCGCGCACAGCGCCCATGCCTTCTTGCTGGCAACTGCATGTGGGGCAGAGCGGAGCTTCCCCTGAGGGCAAGAAGTGGGTGGGCCCAGCCCCTCTGGCTGGTGATGTGCACAGATCTGAATCCCACCTGTCCTGAGGTGTTCAGTGGAAGCCAGGCTGTGGGCAGGGCTGAGTGGGTTAGAGTTCAGGTAGAACTGAAAAATCAAGCTTTCCCCAATAATTTCTCCTTTCAAAGGTATTCAATAATACCTTTAAAACTCATTTTCTTATTTTTACTTATAGGTCTTGGTTGTCCTAAGTCAATGAAAATTAATATATATATATATATATTTTTAATTTGCAGTACTAGGGATTAAACCTAGGGGTGCCTACCACGGAGCTACACTCCCAGCCCTTTTTCTTTTCTATTTTGAGACAGGGTCTCATTAAGCTGTCCAGGCTGGCATTGAATTTGCCATCTGCCTGTCTCAGTCTCCTAAGCCACTGGGATGACAGGTGTGGCCACTGCACTGGCCAATTGATCATTGAGTGCAAAAATGCACTAGGGCGTGTGTTCACTAGCATGCACTCCCTCCATGTCCAAAGGGTGCCTTGGTGCAGCTGTATGGCTCTGGCCCCCGGAGCCTCTCTTCTCCCCACCGACTCCTGGAATTGGCCCTCTCCTGTTCCAAGGCTCTTCCAGTCAGCACCAGGGCTGCCCACAACAGCTTTCCTTCCCTTGCCTGTTTTAAGCGAGTGCTTTCCCCAGTTTCCAGGTTGTCCACACCCTCTAGCTCCCGTGGCCAGCATGTTCAACTCCTTCCTGAAGCTGTTTTTCTGCTCAGCCAGCCTCGCCATCCCCCAGGGCTGTGCTTAAGGAGGAGCTACTCTTCCTCTTGTTTGTGTCAACGACGGAGTCAACCAAGTCAGAGGTCTTTCCTTGCAGCTCCTCCTGCAGGCCCAGGGCAAAGCTTGAGAGCCACTCTCCTCTCTGATAGAAGTACCAGCGCTGAGGAGTCAACTCCTGGGCACAAGAGGGCACTTCCGTGGTGTCTCCATTCCCCTCCACTTCTTCCAACAGGTCTTTAGTCTTGTGAGTTTTCCTTGTGTGTGTCTGCCCAGGTTCCCACCTCTCACCCACTTAGGCCCCATTCCTTAATGTGTATTTTTAATTGTGCAATGAACAAACCTAAGAGTCTACCACTAACCATGCAGGAGACAGTATTGTTGGGCGATCCCCGCCCCCCCCAACCCGCCCCGGAGCTCTGTCTCTCTGCAGCTGATACTCTGTGACCACCCTGCCCTGCCCCACCTGCCAGTCTGACTGGTACCTGGTGGCCCGGGGAAGGTGGAATCACACCATGTTGGTCTGCTGAGACTGGCTTCAGCTGATAATGTCTGGTTTATCCATGCTGGAACAAGGGTCAGGATTTCTTCATTCTTGAGGCTGAATAACACTCATCTACTGATGGCTGTTTGGACTACATCCATCCTTTGGCTGTTGGGAATGATACTATGAACATGAATGTAGAAATACCTCATTGAGACCCTGTTTTAGTTCCTGGCGTTTATACCTGGAGTGCAACTGCTGCATCACATGGTAGTTCTGAGTTTGATTTTTAAAGGATCTTGGACTGTTCCCACACCAGCAGCGCCATCTTACTTTCCCACTGGCTGTGCTCCAGAGTTCCCAGGTCCCCATCCTCATCAACGAGTGTCCCATTCCCACCCATGTCACCAGATACAATTCATCACAAGCCATAACTCGGAGGTGGGGACCAGGCAATGCACAAGGGGCCACAGGCTCCATGTGAACCACGGGTTGGGTCAAACTTTCCAAGCAGAGTATTGGAAAGGCCACTGGAGTTGGCAGCTACAGAGTGGATGCTCCCCGCACGAGTGTGAGGCATTCCTAGGGAGAAGTAACTGGGTGCACTGTCGACACAGTTCCTTGGACAGCGAGGGCCCGATTTGTACAGCACCTGATGTAGCCGGCTGGTGGATAACACCTAAACAGCTTCTGTTTCAGGAATGGTGCTTAAACGCTACGACAGTGGACAGTCAGGGCAGCCAAGGCCAGGTCAAGTATGTATTGTAGAACGAACCACACAGAGGGCTTTGCTTTTGAAGGACAGAACCTGTTAAATGAGGGCTGAAAACCTGATCTGAGAACTCCCTTCAACAACAGAAGGATCGGGACCAGTGGTGAGGCCCAGGTAAACCAGACTCACAACTGGCTGTGACCAGGCTGCCCCTCACACTGCCCTCCCCACAGCCATCAGAAACGAGGTGATTTTCAGATGATGGTGGTGGGACAGACTTCACAAGTGACAGAGGAATCAGGCAGGGCACAAGCCAGTAGCCTCCTGTGCCCAGTTGTAAGCGAGCCCGGTCCCTCCCAGCAGTGCTGCCCGGGTTCTCACGTCCTTCATTTACAGGGGCACAGAGTGCCCATGCCTGGGGTTCTGCATTCAGAGGAGAGGTTTGCGGACATAGCTGCTGCCTGTGAAGCCCAGATGGGGCCCCACAAGGTGCTCCAGAGGGCACGCCACTACTGTGTTTAATCATCCCAACTTAGTGGGGTCAGATCTGCTCGGTTTTCCATCAATGATGATGGGCATAGGAAGGGGGCTAGGCCAGATACCCAGGCCCAATTTATTTTACACATGGTGGTAGCAGAGATTCTGCATGGAGCCTCCATTTGCACCTGTGCGTTAGCAGCAGCACTGGCTGGTCCCCTTCTCTCCCTAACACACCTCACTCCGAGTCCCTGGCACACACAGGCCTCCTTGTGAGTTCTGCAGGTTCACAGTGGGACTGGGAGAGTGGCACCCAAACCTCTACCACCAATGCCTCCAGCTGGATCAATGGGTATCGAGGGCCATAACAATGGAAGTCTGACCCTTAATTGGGTTTTTTTTAATAATTTGGTGACAGTTTAGCAGCCAAAAGGAATTCACATGTCAAGGGGCCTCATGGTTATTCATTTGCTTTTGTGAAAAACAGCCTACTGAGCACATCTCAGGTCCCGAGCATCAGGCACGGAAGCAGAGTCTGCAGATGTGACCCTGGATAAAGACCGGCAGTATAAGGTCAGTGAGGAACATAGGGGCTGGCAAGCTAAGATGAACAAGAGGGCTTGCAGAATCCTTATTGTTTTAAAAACAACTGAAAAGTCCCCAGATCTTGTTAGTCAGAATGCACGAATGCGACCCTGAAGTGGTAACGCTCACCAGGCCTTCATAAAACACAGGGGGACTTTGTGCTTCAGTTTCTGTTGCTGAGGGTCAGCGGCTCAGCCTCTGGGATAGTTTGGAGCTCTCAGGCCACACTGCCTGGGTTCTACCTTGTGGGTCCTAATCAATAGACAGCTCACCCCCCTCACCTCTACCAGATGCTGATCGGAACCCACTCACCTGCATCCAGGCTCTGTTCTTGGAGCCGGGGGCATGCGCACCTGCTGAAACTAGAACTGCAATGGTGGTTTTAAATTTCTAAGCACAAAATCCAGGTGCGGAGGAACTGGGCTGGTTTCCTATGAGCCCAGGACTGTGAGAGTTTCACTGGCTCTTCCAGTCCATGCCAAGTTGGGGATCCAGGGCTTGCCTGTGTGGGCCTTCATCCCTTTCGGAGCCCTCACTCTATGGCTCGGCAGCGTGGTTTTGGCCATGGCAGAGCAGCAGACTCTGCTAGACCGTGGCTCCTTTCCAGGCACAAGTCGCCCTCCATCTTCACAGCTTCCCCAACCAGGAAGCCATCTGCGCCATCTGAATTGCCAGAGTGCTCCTAGGCTTTCTTGGGCTGATGTTTCACGCCAGGAGCAGCGACTTTCCCATCAAGCACTCTGCTGTGTCTGTAAACTCCAGGTTCAAGCTTTCTGGCTCTGCAGACACGAGGCTGTGGCTCAGGTTTCATGGGCCTGAGTAACTCTGCTGGCTAACAACATGCAGCCGACCCTGTGTCTTCCTGATCAGGAGGACCATGACCACTGGCACTTCCAAACACGAGGAGCAGGCGAGGCGGGCTGCTCTGCCCTGCTCCACTGTGGCTGCAGCTTTAATATGCCCCCCTGCTGCAGAGAACAGCAGGGATAGACCCTGGACATGCCAATTAACTTCAACTGTCACACATCAGAATGGTCTTGATATACAACAGGGTTCTCCAAGCAGAGAGAAAACACCTGCTTATTCCAAAATAATTCCTAGTGGATACATTCTGACATTTAGATTGTACCAATCAAGTTATAGCAAGTCAGCGTGGGCAGTCATGCAGGGGCTTTACACAGTGGTAGCAGAGACTCCGCCTGGATCTGCCTGTTGTGGCCAGTGGTGTGCGCCTCGATGCCATGCTGCTACCCTAGGAGTGTGTGGAGGTTTTTCTCTGGCCTGATGCCAACTGGAAATGTCCCTTTGAAGAGGTTTAACAGACCAAAATCACTTGGGCCATGTGTTCAGCATGACTTGTGCAGGTCTCGGACTTGAGAGGGGACTGTTCTTTTGCTAGTGCAGAGGACTGCTTTTCCAAAAAATGTCGCTGGCTTTGTCCACAGTGAGCTGGCAGAGGGTGGGCCACCTCAGTGGGGTTCCATCACTGTGTCTGCATCCTCCTGACTGGCTGCTCTCTGCAGCAGACGCACCCATGCCTGACCAGTGCTGCTGAAGAGCTGTTCCGCTCCTTGCTAGAAGCACACGGTCTGCTAGACTTTCACCAAAGCCAAGAAACACTCATGGAACAACCAGTTTGTTGATTTCAATGGAGCTCAGGGCTCATCCCCAGGTCAAACCTCTCCTGTCTCCAACCCACCAGCAGCTCTGCGGCTCCCTCTGCAAACCCCGCTTCACTGCGTCTCTCTCCTCCTTGGCTGCCCTGAACCTGGGTTTGGCACACTGAGCTATGACACAGCCTTACCAAGCCGAGCATGGACTCATCATCTTTAAAGGGGAGTGAACACAACTTCAATATGCTACAGAGACAGTATGCCTTGTACGGAAAAAGCTTGAGGACTCACATGACCCTTTCTTGCTGAGAGCCTCAGCCGAGTCGGAATGGCCCCTGGCATTTTGCCAGAAGTCATGGTTGAGAGGCGAGCCATTAAGATGATGCTGGATTGATTCAATTGTAGATTAGACCTTTACTGTCCACCTCAGGCACCCGCTACTTTGGAGTTCTCGGGAGGATTGCCTGGGAAGTTCCCGTTGGTTGGGGAAGTTCCGGGAGAGGGAGTTCCGGATGGTGTGTTGGTGTGTGGAGGAGCCGTGTGGGTGGTGTTCGGGAGAGTTCCAGGGGAGTGTGTGTGGAGTGCTGTGGGAGTTCGGAAATAAAGTTTGTTCCTGCTTGAGTGGCTCGTGATTTGTGCCCAGCCAGACTGCGGCACTTTCTCCTTCAGAAGTCAGAATAGTGCACTTAGAGTCCACAGCACGCCATGCTCCTGCGTCAGTGGCTTTGACTTAGGACAAGATAAAACTGCAGCAGGCCCATGATGCCTTAGTGGCATGGCTAGGCTGACCCACGCATCCACCCACCACCTGTCCTGCAGGTAGCATGGACACTGGTGGGCCCTGAATATGCTGGGACTCAGGGCCATAGAACCCTGCGTCCCCTTTTCCTGCTCCATGGTCCTGCCTTGGGGCCCCCATCGATGTCCTGCTTCTTTCCCTCTAAGAAGGGCGAGGCCAGGGTCCTGCTCTGGGGGCTGCTGTGTAGAGCAGAGGGCTGGCCAGGGCCTGGAGCCTGCAGCGCCTTCTAGTGTCCACCTGTCTGAGCACCGCACCCCAGGTTAGACTGGACTCCTGTGGGGACAGTGATCTAGAGCCCTGTGGGGTCTTCAGCTCCTGGCACAGTGCCCAGAACACGGTAAGAAGGAAGAGAGGGAGGGAGGACAAGGAGACTGGCCTGGCCTGCGGTGTCCTGTTCCCTGGGAGCACCTGGAGGTGGTGTGAAGCTGTGCTACAGCTGTGGGGGCACTAAGGACACTGCTTAGTGTGCCCCTCATAGGCAGCCTAAAAACCACTTGGCACCCGCTCAGCTCTGCCTGTGGTCTCATCTCTAGAAGGCCAAGGGCTGTGTCCCTTGCAGTGCCCACTTCCCACCAGGTGCCTGTCCATGTCTTTGGCCCTAGCCGGACTGAAATCCAGTGAAATCCTCTTCCTGATGACTCTGGACTAGTTTTATTGTATGTGCTATAAGAACAACACGTTATGTGAATGAGATGATAATAAAGAAGACAACCCAGGTACATTATGTGAGCCCAGCCCCAGTTAACCTGGCTGTAAAACGGGACGCCATGCCAAGGACACGGTAGGGATTCAATAATGAGACAAGAAGCACAGATGAGGGTCTGGCACAGAGCAGGTACTAATAAATACTAGTTACTCTTTACTTTAAATCAGCCTGGGATTCTCTAACAAGGCAGCTAAACGGTATTCAGTATACAATAAGATCTTAAATGACCCAAAATAAATCCACAGACTGTTGACAGATCATAAAAGGTCTACATCCACCCGACAAGGCTGTTGCTTACGTGGACTTCTTTTGAACATTTATTAAAAAAGCAAAATGTATATTCATCTCAAATATAACAATTAAAAATGGTAAAGCAATACCAACAACTTGCTCCTCGCAGCCTCCAGCCGTGGTCCCCCCCAGTGGCCTCTCTGCCCTAGGCGTGCCCCGTCCTCCCCGAGCTGTCTGCTGCCTCCCTCCTCCTCATAGTGCAGGTAAGACCACATCTTATAAAATTAACAATTCAAGGTTAAATAAGCTTAAATAAGGGTGTTAAATACAAGACACATCATCAGAGCTTCTGTACAAAGATACACGGATGTGGCACTGCCCACGGGAGCCCCTGGCTCCCAGCACACAGGCAGCTCCAGTGTGAGTGGATCTCTCGTTCCAGCAAAGCAACTATACACAGTGAGCTAAGAGTCGAGCGACTACAGACCACTCGGCGAGCCATTTACAAGGCATAGTATCTTTTTAAAAAAATCAGAACACTGTTAATATTCAGGCACCATTTGTTCCTGCAAATAAATAAGTCTCTACAGTAACTGCATTTGAACTAGTGTTAGGCCAGTGCTTCCCCATGAAGCTTTCCAACTACTGACTAAGCCTCCCTCTTTATTGCTATGATAATGTGGCTGTGGAAATAAAGCTACTGTACATCCAAAAAAATAGAGCACCTTTACCATTAAAGTGTACATCTGACTGTTCGTCTCTGTGTCTACTTTACAACACTAACACCCAAAGAGGGCCCTGCTCGGCATCGCCTCAGCGGCTGGCACTAGAAATGGAGCCCGCCTCTGCCTCCAAGGTGAGCCCAGCCAGGCCCCACTTCAGAGCCCGAGGAGGGTCTCAGTGGACGAGGCTCACGTCCCCGCCCTGTGAGTTACACTCATCTGCACTTCACTGCTTCCTCTGTGGCTGCCTGGAGGAGCCAGGCCCCATCCTGCTGGGGTGAATGGCACTGCACGGGATGGAACAGCAAACGCTATGCTTGGTGACAGCACACTCAGGACCCTGCTGCGGCTGGGGGGGCAGCAGCAGGCCCCGTGGCCCGGCGAGGCGCTGGCTAGGACTTCTTGTCCACAGTGCTGAAGAACCACTCGGTGAACCTGCGCAGCTGGGCAGCGGCCGTCTGGGACTCCTCCTGCAGCCGCAGGTTGTCCTCCCGCAGGTGCTGCACCTCGGCCTGCAGCACGGCCTTGTCCTGCTTCTCCTGCAGGAACACACCAATGTCAGGGGCTGGCCTTTGCTCCCTGGGGGCCTGGGAGTCCCTGCTCTCACTTTTCCTGACCTCTGGGAGGGGGCGTGCTTCCTTCAGGGAGGGGACCTGCTAATGACAAAGGGACAGGTGAGCAGTCCACTGCCTCTCCGCTTACCCCACCACGCTCCTGCTCCTTCATGACCAGGGTGCCCGCCATCTTCTACCCAGAGGGAGATCACAGCAGGCAGCTGGGAGGGAAACCTGATGTGCCTGAGCTTCCCAAGCAGCCTCCCGCTACAAAGGACAGAAGCCATGTGCCCCTGGTGTGCTCAGTGACCAGAGGGCCTTTCATTCCCTTACATGCTTTCTGGCTACATTATATTTCCACACTGATCTTTAAAAATGTGCCACTCAAAACTATGTAAGAATGATTAAAAAGTTCAGAGCAGTCCCACCAGGAGTTTGCAACACACAGTGACAAGAAGCGTAAAGCCCCAGCCCCAGCTCTATGGGGCTGAGAGTCCTTTGCCCCATTGGAGCTTGGCAGCGGCTGCCAGAGGGATCTGACTAGACCACTGGTCCACCAGCGGCCCTGCGGTGCTGTGTGGGCATGGCCAAGTGGGGCGTGGCTGGCCAGGGGCTGTTCCTGCTCTTGATGCCTCTGGCCCCATCCTCAGGTCCCCCTATTTCTTCCAGGCTCTCCTCTGCGCTGGAAGTTCTGGTCTTAAGAGGCAGCTGAAGTGACTTTCCCCAAGGCTGACGCAGTTTTCCTGGGATCCTGCTCTCCTCAGCTCAGATCACCCCACTGCCCCTCAGCAGCCACCTTCCCACTGTCCTTGGGACCCCGCAAACTTGCGCTCTTGTCAGTAAGGCCAGTACTCAACCTCTGTCGAGGTTCCCTTTGCCTCACTGTCCATCAACAGCTACGCGCCCCACAGTGACAGTGTCTCCTCCTCAACATGGACTCTGGTCCCTGGTTTGAGCACACCTCCTGCATGCCCAGGGTCCTTGTCTCTTTACCTTCCGAAGATCGGTCTGCAGTTGTCGCAGAATTAATTCCAGCTGATTGACTTTCCCGGTCAAGGTGGATGGAGAGCGCTCCCTAGCAAACAGGTCTAATTAGAAAGACTCAGGGGATGTGAGGGAGGACACCCCTGGTAAACCTGGCACTGGGCGTTACTCCTGCGTTGGGAGCCTGGCAAGGGGAGGAGTGATGTCATGTCCTACTGGAGGGAGTCCCCTCACTGCTCAAGACTCACTCCATGCTTAGGCACAGAGGTCAGGAAGAAAGCAAAGGGTGGAGTGTGTGGACAGAGGCCAGCGTGCAGCCCTGGGAACTGCAGGTGGACTCCACTGTCCAGCCTGCCTGTTATGAACGTATCATGAACCTCAAAGGAATTTGTGAGTGAAGGACGGCTCAGTTCACACAGAGGGGAGCACTTCCACTTCCCGGACTATGTACTCATGAATGCAGGGCGGCAACGGGGTCTGAGGCTGGGTCTGGGGCAGGTTCTGGAGGAATCTTGCCTTTGGTGGGAATACAGCATGCATGGCCTGGCAGCCCGAAAGCTGCTTGGTGTCACTGCCTGGCGTCACTGCCTGGCACTGTCATGATGACTAAGCAGCAGAGGTTGACCCTAAGGCCCCTCCTGTCCCTTTCTGCCAGTGAGGCATGCCCCTGTATTATCAGCCTTGGCAGATGGGACCTGCCTGCACAGATGAGCAGCCACGTAGCCGAGCACCTTCATCCAGGAAGTCAGGAAGCCCTGCCAGTCCCCTCCGTCCCTCCCCTGAATTCCCGAGGAGGCCCAGTGGGACGGGGGTCCACATACCCAGCTGAGTCCATGAACTCTTTGCTGCTGCCTGGATCTACGCACAAGGACAGCTCCTGGGCCCCTTCCAAGTCCTGCCTGTGCTGCAGATCCGTCAGGGTGCAGAAAGACGCCACTCTCTGGTCTGGGGCAGGGGAGAAGAACAACAGAAGAGTCAGTATCAGCTCCAGGGCACTTTTTTTTTGTAGAGATGAATTTAGTACAAAATGAAATCTGTTTCCCCCTCCAAATCAGTTATTTCCCTGTTTGAAATAAAACAAAGAAACAGAAACTCAGGCAAGCTGACAACGAAAGCATGAAGATGGCTGTCCCGCGGGGCTGCATGGCAGGGACAAGTGACAGATCCTGGATTGCTAGAGCCAATCTGCTCTCTTCTCTCCACACCCTAAGAAATGCCAAGCTGCTGGCTCTGTGCAGAAGAACAAGCTGGATGATAAGGGCCAGGGAGACGGGCCTGCCGGCAAGCTCCCCCAGACCCACAGAACATTCCTGGACCACCCGGTAAGGCGCCCCCAGCACCCCCAGCCCAGAGTGCGAGGAGCCATGCAGACATGCAGACACACAGACACAGAGCAGGCTACAGAGCACCAGGAGGCAGCAGCCAGCTGCAGACAGTCACCTAGAAAGGATGCGTGGTGACAGAGCAGCCCCAGTTCCTCATCTGAGTCAAGACCTGAAATAAGATCCAGAGTTCTCTCATGAGCAGGACGCCCTCGTACCCGAGGCTTTCAGGCCTCCCAGGCTCAAGTGACAGGTGGTATGCAGTACAGAGCACAGTGTGGTTGCTCAAGACAGAAACCGGGAGGAGCTGAGTGCCAGACAGCTGAGACCACGTGATGGCCAGAGGCAGGGCCGCAGTGGACAACAGAGACACCTGGCGCGCCACGCACGCGGACCCAAGCACAAGCACCAGTGACTCACTCCACACACTGGGAAGGGGAGAGACTGGCAAACCCACCCCCTGGAAGTCGGGCAGGAAGGTCGGGGCACGGCACCTGCAGCTCCAGAGCCCAGGGCTGAGCTGAACGGGTGTTGTTTCTCAGCACAGGCCATGCTGGCCAGAGACGCTGAAAGACGCACGGGAAAGTCCTTCTCTGCACAAGGTGGACGTGGGCTGCAATCCACCCAGGACCACTTCCCTCCCCTAGCCCTCACTCCTAGTTTCTGAGAGGCACAGCTTGAGCGTCGGTGCTGTGGCAGCTCTTTTGTGTGGCTGATTAATGGGGGAGAAACTGCACTTAGGTGCACCCTGTTCTTAATTCACCCCACTGTCTCCCTGGCTGTTCAGTAAGCCTCCTAACGAGGCTACCTGCCTGTCTGGCTTATGGAGGGTCACACACTTCCAGTTAATTAAAAAGGAAGGCCACGTGGAGGCTGCCAGGAGCCCAGGAGGAAAGCCAGGGTTGCAGGCGCAGTGCTGGCGGTGGGTGGCCCCAGGCCTGGCGTCCCAGAGTCTGTTGAGCCCGCTCATGACCACTGTGGGGTTCTGTCAGGGGCCCCTTTCTAACATCTGCCATAGCCATCCAGATGTCCTTTGGTGAACCTTCTTGAAAGTCCCACAGGTCTCATCTTCCGAAAAACAAACACTGCAACACTACAGTTCCAAGACGACAACTCTGTCACTCATTCAGCACAGCACACTGGGACTTCTGCAGAGGATGGGTTTGTGACAACCCCAACAGCTAACGTGGGTGTTGCCCAGATTCACTCAGGGCTCCAGGTGCCTGGCAGAGGTGGGGGCAGAGCCAGGGCAGCCTGGCTGGGGAGGTCCTGCCTGCTGTGGTGTGCCACACAGCCCTGTCTGAAAGGTCCCCAGAGAGAGTGCGTCCCACTCAATGACCAGAGCTGTCATGCTCTTTGGGGAATTTCACTGCTGACAAGAGCAATGCCAAGAATGTCACAGAATTAATCTCCTCACTTTCTCAAAGAGCTCTGCTGGCGCCGTCCTCACTGTGCGCAACCAAGGGGCACCTGCTGACACCATCCTCACTGTGCGCAACCGAGGGGGCGTCTGGTCAGGCTCATATCCCACCTAACACACGTGTTCTAAGGCCCACGTCTACATACCTGGGTGAAAAGGCTTCAGCTGTGCCAACCTTAACTGATAAGACATCCCCAAGACAAGTCTGGCTCCTGGCAGCCACCCAGATGTTCCCCGGGAGAAACAATGTCCTGCTGGTCAGGAGGCAGGCCACCAGGGCCGTGTTGCCACAACCAGGCCTGCGCTGAAGCTCCTGTGTAACGTGGCCCATCTTCCCGAGGGTGTCCAGGGGAAGCTTCTATGGTGATAAACACTCAATCAAGTGACTGCTGACCTACAACCACATAGCCCAAAGGAAACCACGAAGGCCCGGGAGCCAGGGCTGCGTGAGCACACGGCACGTGCAGCCTCCCTCTCCCCGGCTCCTGTCTGAGCAGGTGGGGCCTGGGGGACATCAGCGTGGCTCACATGAGACAATCCACCCCTTTATTTAATTTAAACCTTGCTCCTACATTTTAAAAATGTTTAACACATTAACACTAAGAGAGGAGGCAGAGTCAACAGCTACCTGTGTCAACTTCGGGCTGCCGTCAGACAGCTGGCCGAGCGACTCCCAGAGCCCACCTGGCTTTCTGCAGCTCTGAGGGCCTCAGGCCAAGCCTGCAAGGGCGGGCTGGGTTGTGTGGCCAGGTCCTGGCTGCAGGGATGGATCAGGACCACAGTGCACATGGGGGTGTGGCCACCAGGACCTGGATGTCCCCAGCTGGTGCTTCCCTGGCAGCTGGTGGCCTGCTGGAGAAGTAGGTCATGGGGGTGAGCTCTGCAGAGGAACACGGGGCACTGGCCCTGTCTCTGTTTCCAGGCTGCCAAGAGGGGAGCAGCTTTGTTCCACCACATGCTCCTGCCACGATGTCCTGCCTCACTACAGCCCCCAAAGCCATGGGTCCAGATGACCAAGTCCTGGAGCCTCTCAAACCACAAGTCAAGATAAACCTTTTCTCCTTTTAAGTTGTTTGTCTGACAGCGGTGTAACTTGCTAGAAGCCAGAGGCTAGATCAAGACAGCTCATCTCCACAAGCAGCGCCGTTCCAGCACACTTCTGCTGAAACCACAAGCCAGAGACAATCTGGGGCCTTGCAGCTCCTTCGAAGAACCAGAGGCTCTGGTTGAGGTCTGTGCTCGTCAGGCTGCAGGAAGCAGACTTAACCGACCGCCAGGAAGCAGCATGGGTCTGCACTGGGCTTTCGGCACGAAGTGCTCTGGGTCACACTATGGCCACTGACTGGAGAACGCAAAAAGATAATGGCTGGAATCTCCGCTGAGAAGCAAGTTAAGGACAGCCCTGGCCTCTCTCTTGACTCGAGATGCAGCAACTGAAGCAAATTCTAACTTACGCTGGAGACTTAGACTTTGATTTCCTCTATATTGACATTCACCTTGCAGTTTTCTTCTTGTGCAGTCACTTTTCTTTTTTTCTTTCCTCTAATCATGTTACTGTGAGGAGCACCCAGCCTGTCACCCACCGTTCCCTTATGCTGGTGTACACACACGTGCACATCACACATCACTAAATTGACGTCATCAGCTTTAGGCTGAAACTTTAGAATTGAAAAAGTTCTCATTACGAAAGTTTATGGTTACCATGGGATCTAAGAAACCGAGGGCCCACAGGGCATAAGCTACAGCACAGAAAGCTGTTTTGGAGAGGATGTTTATGTGGTCATCTTACTCCTGCTGCAGTGCCTGAACTGCCCCGATGGCTTTGGGGACATGGTGGCGGTTGCCAGCCATGGAAAATGTGGAGCGGCGGATCACAGGTCTCCTCGGCTGGGGGTGTGGAATCCCGACTCTGACCACCCGCTTGCTATTTCTCCTTTCAAGGCTGCTTCTGGTCACATCTATGCCACAAATGCTCCAAACTACACTTGATATGTGGGAGCTGCTCAGGGCTTCTAGAGAGACTCCACTCCCGCCCCCCCCGCACCCCCCCCCCCAATGGTTGAGCCACAGCCAGCTTTCCCAGTGGATCTGTCCCTGTCTCCAAACCTGAGGGGGTGGAGACTACGGCAGAGCACCCCATGCTTGGGATGGGGTGACATCCCATAAGCCTGTCCCAAGTTAAGCATACTCTAAGCTGAAAATGTATGTAACACGGTAAGTCCCCCATGTGGCTCAGCAACACAGCACACAGCCCTGATGGCCCCACTCAGGGTCCCAAGGCTGAGGGAGCTACGACTTGCGGCACTGCCTAGTGTCAGAGGCTCCTTCTGCATCAAAATCCCAATCCCAGCTTCCGTGGAACGCGCAGTGCTTCCACATCATGGGAAAGTTAACACCTGTTAGAGGAGCGAGCCAGGGCGTCCACACACACAGGCTCTTGTCCACACCCGGGTGGCTGAGCGCTGTGCTGCCAGGGCTGAAGGGCCTTGCTGCACGAGGTCAGTGCATCTTACTTGGGAGTTCTGAAGAGCAAAGGGCAGCTCGCCCCACTCAAGAAAGGAACTGCACATATGAAAACAAAGCCTGAACCGTGGCCAGCCAGGTTTTCAGCTTCCCACTGTGGCCTGGGAGGACTGCAGCTGGGCTGACAGCATGTACGCTCAGCACCCAATCACCTCCTCCTCTGGACCCAGGGGATGGCTCTACTTTCCTCTGACATGTGGCTTTTGGGGTGGAATTAGGTAGTGTGTTCACTTATTAAGTTTTAATGATGCCACACAGTATTTCTCTACAGAACACCTTTTCACTCTTTTGAATAGTCACTTCTCAGGAATGAAGTGTCTAAGCAGTGGGGTGCAGTCTTCTGGGTGAGCTGTGCATGGTGCTGTGCTTGAGTGGGAAAGGAGCCCTGGTGCTCTGAAGGGCACCTTCTGCTTCCCAGAGCTGCCAGGTCGTTCTCTACCTGCCACAGGTGGAGCTGGTGCTCACCCGCCCTGCCATGCCCGAGGCTGATGACCGCCTGCTGGCCCTTGTGCTCCGTGTGTGGGCTGTCTGTCTGCTGCAGAGGTGCTGTGCTTTTGCCAAGCTCCCAAGTGCAATTTAGACACCCTGCTTTGCCTGTCACAGGTACAGGCAAACCCTAGCGCCCAGCACACCCGCCTCAGATCTTCTCTTGAAGGTGTGTACAAGGTCTGTGAAATACTTATATTTGATCATGCTACCTTTTATATGTTCTCTTGTTATCCAACAACTAAAGATTACCTCCAGATGGTGTTTTTTTTTTTTAACTGTTTCTAAAATCAACTTTTCTAGTTCCTAAATCCAAAGGGCATACATAACTCCCTTTGCCATTTAATTATTGAAATATATTCAGATTTCTGTGTGTGCTCTATTTTTCTTCAAAAGGACTTATTCTATTTTTGAATCATTGCAATAGTTTTAATTATTATTTATAATAGATTTTTTTGGTTGAACATTGTTCCTCTATTTTCTGAGTAGATGCAATTACTTTAACCTACTTTTGGGGGGTTGGGGATGTGGCTCAAGTGGTAGTGCGCTCGCCTGGCATGCGTGCGGCCTGGGTTCGATCCTCAGCACCACATACAAATAAAGATGTTGTGTCCACCGAAAACTAAAAATAAATATTAAAATTCTCTTTCTCTAAAAAAAAAAAACAAAACAAAAAACCCCCTTAATTTTGGATAGCTGAACTGAAATCATTCTAATCTGCAAATTAATTTGAAAAGGACAGTCATTCTTACTTCCGTTAAGAATTTTAGTTACTGAAGTACTTCTTGGAACTACCTCACTGTAATCTAATGGTGGCTTGCTTTCCAAAGAACACGGAATTCCATATTCTGATTCTGCGGCCATCTCAGTAGGAGACTCTGAGCAACCACTGTGGAGAGTCAGCCTTTTGGGAAACACACCACCCTAGCAGGAGAGGTGGAGCCTGCGCCCACCCAGGGCTGCTGGCCTTGAGACTTGCTCTGACCACAGCATGTGGCAAGATGCTATCCTGGGACCTCCAGCACCAGGTCTGGCAGTCACAGAGCACCTGCTTCTGCTCTGCAGATTCCTAGCGCCTCCTGTGAAGAGTGCGATCACCCTGCTGGGGGATGCGGTCCCTGCCACAGCCTGGAGCTCTACACTACAAGGGAGTGGAGTCCCTGGGACGTGCAGGTCCCAGCTAGGCTGCAGCCGCATGAATGACTCTGGGTGACACCATGTGGAACAGAAGAGCCACCCAGCTGAGCCTTGACTAGCCTGTGGCATAGGAAATAACGGAAATCATTGGGGTTAGCTGTACATTTTGGAGTGTTTTGTGATGTAGAAATAGGTAACTAAAAAAATTAGCAACATTTTGAAATGGTGTATATCAAGTTACTTTGTCTATGTTTATGATCCCTAAAAATTTCTAAATGTCAATGATTCCAGTAAAAGTTAAAGGACATGGTTTCAAAGGGCAAGTTGGTTCCTTTGGATTTAGGGCTCTGCTTGGAAAGATCCCCACGGGTATCATGCAGTTATTTGGAATAAAGTAGACATTCCAAGGGTTTTGAGATATCTTTCTTTTTTGGACTGGGAATTTAACCTAGGGTCACTTTATTACTGAGTCACATCCTCATCTCTTAATTTTGAGACAGGGTCTCACTAAGTTCCTGAGGATGGCCTCAAACTTTTGATCCTCCTTTCTCGGTATCCTGAGTTGCCAAGGTTACAGGTGTGTGCCATTGTGCTTGACTAGAGGTATCTTATCAATCTTTTATTAGAAACTTCAATCTTTTATTCAAAATTTTATTAGAAATAGGTTGTAATTCTGTTAGATATACTTTTTTTGGAAAGTGATATGATCAGTTTAATTACTTCAACTACTGTAACTTGTTATAATTAAAGTTTTTTTTTTTTTTTTTATTACACCAGCTAAGCTCTTGCCAGGAACAATGCATAATCTTTTCAATCTATTACTGAAATTTCATTTAAGTTTTTCTATATCAATATTAGACAATTGTCTAATGGTTCTCTTTTTTTTGTGTGTATTTAATCAGGAAAGAATCCTATTATGCAAGAAGGCTGCTTTTAAATTTCAAGAAAATTTTGAACAAGGGCATCATTATTCTCTGAAACTGAAAACAATTAACTGTACACTTATTAGTTTCAAGTGGCATTTGGGATGTGGGGATTTCCAGATGACCTTTACAATGACCCCCACACTCTGGCCTTCAATTATTTCTTATGCCTCCCTCCCCCCCATTAACTGGATTCATTCCTATGTAGTGCCCGACATTCCTAATTCCTCTAAAACCCCCCTCCAAGGGCACCAGAGGACGCGTACTGGGAAGCACAGAGCACAGATGCGCGTGCTGGGTTGGGGGGGCAGGCAACATGCTGCTACTTGGCTCAGAGGGAACCGGCCACGGGCCAAGAGCCACACCAGGATGGGGACAGAAAGCCTCTGTGGGGTCAGGCAGAGCCCCGTGCCCAGGTCTCTATGGTGGGCAGTGTGTGTGCTGTGAGCTGAGGGGTGCTCTAAGCTGGCAGTGCCGGACAGACTTGACACAGGTTTCTTTCAGCCTCTCCAGCTAACTCCTAGGACTGTCCATCTGCACACTGAGTTGACCAGGTGACCCACCTCTTAAGCAAGGGCAGGGTCCTGTCCTGACCATATTAGGAATCTGGGTGGCCAGGTATGTCTTCTGGAGGGGACGGCAAGGACTCCAACCATGGAGGGGCCCCTACCGTGGCCATACCAGCCACCTGGCCTAGGGTTGGAGGAGCCTGCTTGGGGAGGTGGCACGTGTCCTCTCCCAGGCTAATTTCATCTTCTTTACAATTTTGTACATCTAAAATAGTACAAAATTGTACTATTTATTTTTTGAGTCAAATCTGCTAATGGTTTATCAATATTCAAAGAAAAACTGATCACTGACTTTCCTTATAAAATATTCACTGAAATTTCATTTGCCAGGTTTAGATTTATTTCATTTTCTTTCTTTTCTGTAGGGGTTTTTAGTTTTTGTGGAATCTTTCTGAAGTATAGTCTAGTTAGCCAATTTCCACATCTTCTTCCACTCCAATGTTCCTTCAGGCCTGACTCTGGCTGAAGTCCAGAGGTTTAACAGGTAGCATCTCTCCCATCATCCTCACACACACATAAAATGCTTCTATGAACTCCTTCATTCCTCCCAGCATGATCATTATTCGATACTTAAGATCTCTGAAGGTTGTTAGAGCTTCTTGCTGGTGTGCTTCTAAGCTACCTCGTGGCCAGTGATGGTCGAGGGGGCTTCCTGAATGCAGTGTGCAGATACCTGGCGACCCACCCGTGGTTACACAGCCTACGTCTGCTCCTCCTACAGTTGAGACGAATGCTGTGGCTTGGACGCACAGCGTTGCCCAGGAGCTCATGTGAGGACATTCAGAGGTGAGGTGATCAGGCCATGAGAGCTGTACTAATCAGCAGAGATTGATGCACTGGTGATTAGATTAACGGGGCGTGCCCCAAGGTTTGTGTCTGTCCCTCTGATTCCTGGCCACCATCCCTGAGCAGCTTTCCTCCACCACAACCCACCATGATGTCCTGCCTCTCCCCAGGCCCAGAGCTACAGGGTCGGCCAACTGTGGACTGAAACCAAGAGCCTGAATAAACACCTCCTCCTCTAAGTTGTTCTTATTGGGTCTTTTGATCACAGATCACAGCAACAAAAGAGCTGACTGAAACAGGAAGCCATGCTTGGGCAGATGAATTTGGTGTGTGACCTATTGTTGCATAGTATGGTAAATCTGTAACCTTAAATTTGTGTGTTCAATGTCGACTTTAGCTCTTAGGCAAAAGCGAACATATCACAAGATGAGATGTGTGGCATGAACGAGGTAGGTGTGGGGAGAAGCCCGCAAAGAGGAATGACACTTTGGGTTCTGTAAAGGTCCTGGGTCTCACTTCCATAGGCAGAAACACTCCATTTCTGAAGGCCTACTTTCAAAAGCACTGGCTACACTTACATCAAAATATGGGCGAGAGGCTGGGGCTATGGCTCAGTGGTAGAGTGCTCACCTAGCATGTGCAAGGCCGTGGGTTCAATTCTCAGCACCACATATAAATAAATAAATAAATAAATAAATAAAATAAAGGCATTGTGTTCAACTACAAAAAATATTAAAAACAAAAACAAAAAACAAAAAAACCATGGGCCTGGGGGACCTGAGTCCCACAAGACCCTCAAACTGCCTTGGAGAGCTCGACAGTGAAAGAGAAAGCCCATGGGCATGTTTCAGACTACTCACGGGAGCACGGCTCTGGGGAGTGGGGACTCCAGAGCCTGCTCTGTGCTGTCAGTAGAGCAGGCAGAGCAGGCTCAGGCTGCATCATTCTCCTCTAGGACAAACCCTGTCCCCCAGGACCTGAAGAATGGTCTCAGCTTCTGCCCTACACACAAGGATGCTGCTGGCCAGAGGAGGCCTCTCGAGTGGCCAAAAAGCAAGGCTGCTGCTGGCCTCCTGAGACAGACCCCGCCTGTTCCCCTAGGCCACAGGTGTGGTAGAAGGGGTGCGAGAGGCAGAAGCTGCCATTATGACAGTATAGGAGAAGTTCTGAGTCCTGATCCTGGTCCACTGACTCACTGTGCATCACACACAGGCCAGAGGTGTCAGAAGCAGGCGTCTTTTCCGTGGCCACCACCATCTACAAGCTGGGTCAGGTGTCCCCCAGGCAGCACTGAGCAATAGACAGCAGGAATGGGGGAAGGCCCACGAGGTGGCTTGTCGCCAGGGTGAGCAGATCATGCCACGTCCACACCTGGGGGATCGTATCCTGCCAAACCCGCACCATGGCCCCTGGAGGGTCCTCCACCTCACCTCACCATGCCTCCAGAAAAGACATGGTATGCACCTACATGATCACTGCTGCTTCTCGGATAAGGAGACAGGGCCAAGAGGCAAAGTGGCTCATCCCATCCAGGCCACAGTGAGGTCTCCACTGGGAACCCATGACCAGCGCTCATTCCATGAGCTCCTCAGAGGAAGCGCCTCAGAGCCTGAGCCTTCCTCTCAAGTTCCTTCTCAAGGATGGGTGACACACCCAGCACCTGACCCAGAGGACGATGCACAGGCTCTGCCCCAAGCTGCCAAGAGCTCCCGGGACAGGTGTGAGGCCGGAAGGCTGGAATGTTTACCTTCAAATGCCCGCGCAGCATCTACCAGGTGGGACCATGCCAACCCCGTGGCTGTGTCTGGGAGGGGCATCAGGCCAGGATCTGCACACTTGGACTTATCCGACAAGGACCCGTCGGAGAACCAGAACTCATCTAAAGAGAAACAAGACCAGGGCGTCAGTCAGCATGGGCACTGCTTTCATCTCACAACCACAGGCACCCATCCCTCCCAAGTGGCGCAGGACACTAAACATATCTTGCTCCCTGTGGAAAGGTCAGCATCAAGCTATGTTAACCAAAGGGCTAGAGAAATGGCAGTCAAAAGAAGCAGTCCAGGAGATCAAGCTGGGCGGCAGGCGCTTGGGCTCAGAGTGGAGACACAGGACCACCTCTTCCCAGCCGTCTCCTTAGCACACGAGTCTGGCTGACTGAGGACAGAACCTCCTCCTTCCTGATGTTTAAAGGGTTACTGAAGAACAAAACTATTGAGCTGAGCCCCAGAAAATCGAGATGCCTCACAGACCAGCTTATTAAAAAGTGTGGTGAGACCCACTTTGTTCTAATTTTATGATTTTCTGTTTCATAGGATGCAGCAGCATGGTGGGACCTCACATGCCCTGATTGCACACATGGATTTTTTCCCTTTAAACTGCCATCAGAGTCTGGATTCTGTCAGTACTGCACCGGGGGTAAGGACCTGTTATGCACCTGAGGACACTCCAGCGTGCCTTTCTGAACCTGCCAGAGTGCTGTATGCAGCTGCTCATGGACACATCTGCCTAATGAGACCACTCACAATAATCACCACCTGGCTGTCTGAGCCTGCAATTAAGTTAAGTAAGGGACATAATTAACCAAATGCACCTGTAATTCCTGTTCCCACATCCTTCGGGGGAGCTGTGAGATGCTGGCAATTGGACCAAGACAGGGTCTATGCATCTGGCCTTGTCATTCTCCTGACAAGCGCAGTCCTCACAGACCTCTCCCCACGGTAGGGAGACCCATCTAGCCACGCCCTCTCAAGCTGGGGTGCCACCAACACCACAGTTTTCTCCCAGCCTCCAATCTGAGGAGAACCTGGCAAGAGGTGCTCTGTGCACGTGCCCTGCCCCTCCCATGCCAGAAAGAAGAGTGACTCCCGCATGCTCCAGGTGGAAGCGCTCAGTCCTGGCCAAGGGGCAGGCCGGCAGCCAGGCTGGAGTGGGAGCTGGGCAGGAGGTGAAGGCTGGCTCTAGTTTAAGCAGAGATGAGGGACCCAGGGATCTTTGCTCCTGGGCAGATCATCCCTTCTGCTGTCAAACACGCGTGGGCTGCGCTCCAAGCAGGGTGCTTCGCCAAGTGCAGAGAAGCCCCGGAGTGAGGTGGTGGCAGCCACCCTTGCTGCAGGCTTCTAAGTAGAGAGTCTCAGGAAGCTGAGCAGGCGCCACATCCGGAGGGGTGCACAGGCAGGCAGGCAGGCTGGATGGTGGCCTAGTCCCTCCTTTCTTCCCCGCCAGAGGGGCATGTCCCAGGAAGAAGGGCACACAACAGGACAGAATGCCACTCAGGTGTGCGAGTAGTCCCAGGGCCAGCGCTGCGTGAGCCCCATGGTGGGAATCCTCTGCCCTGGAGAGGAGGTCACCTTCCCTCCAGGCCCCAGCACTCTCAAAGGCAGACACCAACCCAAAACCTGTCTGCGAGTGCCTCCTTCCCCTCACCACACTGCTGTACCCTTCCTGGGTCTACTGTACACAGGTGGAGAGACAAAGAGCAAAGGAAGTCAAGGAACAGAAGGACAGTGGCCAGTGCCAACTCAGAAGGGTGCCGCGAGGCGCCATTCCTCACATACTCCGAGGAGCAGCTGCCTGGCGTGTCTTGGACTGAGCAACTAAAGCTATCTCTGTTCCTGAGCACCCTGAGGTTCTAGGACATGTGGCCCTTTCTCTGAGGCTGGTCTTGAGAGGCTAATGTCCAGAAGGAGTGGGTGGGTGAACCTCACTCAGCCAGCCCCTGGCTTCTGCTTCCTGCCCTGGCACAACACTCAGGCAGGAGCCACCACTGAGCAGCACTGGTGACCACAGGGTCTGAGACAATCTCAGTGCCCCTTCCACAGCCCAAGGCAGCCTGGCAGCCCTCGCCTCCTCCACTCTTACAGAGGACCAGGAGCAAAAGGAGGGGACCCTGGGTGACTAGACCTGCAGAACGGGCCAAGGACATCAGCAGCATGGAAGCTGCCCCCTCTGGCTTGTCTGCAGTGCAGCCCCCCCTATGGTCTACCCGAGTGGTCCTCAGTGAGCATGCCACCTACCGAGCAGCTCTGACTGGGTCAGGGAGACACGGCTCAGGCCACAGGGGAGGGCAAGAGGCCACAAGGAAACACACAACAGGACTCAGCCGCGCCAAGCTCCTGCGGAAGGCACGCCCACATCAGGTGCCATGTGGGTGGCACCCACGGTGAGGGGTGCAGAGCAGCGCTGGGAGGAGAGCCCTGTGGAGCCTGAACCAGTGCCTCTCCTGGGCAGGAAGAGCCTAGTGCCAGCGGCAGCCCCATCACAGCCCAGAGCAGGGGCTCATCCTGAAAAGCTGGAGCAGCGGCTCCTGAGTTCACACCTGGGCTTCTCTTCTCACCCCAGACCTGAGATCATGGTGACCACAGAAATGATTTCTGAATCAGGGGAAATTACTAAACCCTGCCTGCAATGCAAGCCAGCAGTGGCCTTCACACCCCGTCCATTGACATGCTGCCTCACCACCAATGGTATCTGGACATTATGTGTCCAGTGAGCAGTGAGATGCAGACCTGCTCTCGAGGAGGAGCCCGGCCCACCCTGGATGCTCACTGTCGGGATCTGACAGGGCGTGGTCAGTGCAGAGCCCGAGGAGCCAGGAGCCACAGCTAGGCTGCACAGACGCCATGGCAGGGGCCAGGTTGTCTCTGGTTTCAGCTTATTGAACAGGCGGCACCCTTGCCGTGTGTGGGTACCAAAGTCCACTTTTCCAAATCCAGCTCCCCCCAGCCTTGGGCTAGCTCAGAGGCAGACACTGCTCTTCTGGCTGATTTGGGAAATAAAGCAACTGAAAGTCCCAGGGTGGCCCCAGTGCCACTTCACATCTGGAGCGTTTCCTGGGGTTTGAGGGGGAAGCGGCACAGGCAGGGAAGTCACTGCCGGGAACCTCCTGGGATGCAAGGGCACAGATGTTGCTGCAGAGGACAGAGGAGCGCGGTGCTGCCTCTCTGCTGGTGGCCTCCCTTGGGCCATCTGGAGAGGCTAGGAAGTGGGTCCAGGACCCTCTGCCTAGGCTTGTTCACCAAGCCTAAGATCACGGTAGCCACCAGTGGGAACCTGACCTCACTGATGGCTATCTGCCAGTGAGCCTTCCTGACTGCATTTCCTGGTGGAAACCTGGGGTCTCAGCTATCCTGTCACAGGCACTCCAGGCCAGGATGGGAGGTGTGGGGGAGGAAGGAGGCGGTGAAAGCAGGGTGCCTGCCTCTGGCAGGTCCTTCCACACTGGCTGGAGTGCTTTGTTGCTGGCCCTTGTCCCCTGACTTAAAATTGGCAAGCACACACCTGGGTCTGTAGTGATTTGTGCTCACAAAGTTATCCCTAAAATACTAGTTCATTTATCCTAACCCCGTGTGTGTGCATGAGTGTGACTGGCAACTGAGCCCAGGGGTGCCCCTCCAGTGAGCTGATCCCAATCTCTTTATAATAAAGTTTGGAGAGACTCCTCCTGCCAGAAGACCCACCTGCACCCCAGCCTCCCCTCTGCAGGAGCAGCCTCAGGCACAGGAGTTCCCCGTAGAGGCAGAGCAGCTGAGACTGGAACAAGAAGGCAATATTTGACCTGATAAAGGAGTTCAGCACTAAGTTTTCAACTCCCTTATGAACAGGTAATTTTGCTTTTAAAAAATTTCCATTCTAGAGCTTTTACATTTGAAAATTACTTAAAAGAAAAAGCATATATGACATCAAAAGACGTGCACCTGACCACCCCCCACCTACACGGGGACACAACCTGAGGGGCCCTGAGCCAGGCCTGTGGCGGGCAGCACTGCACTTACTTCTCAGGCTGCCCATGCTGGGCGCTGGGTGGGTCCTGGGGGGCAGCGTGCTGTGGTAGGGTGGGGTGGTGCTGAACAGGATGTCGTTGGGCAGTGCTTGGTCCAGTATGGAGCTGCGGGAACTGCCAAAGGAGGACCCCCTCCGATTGCTGCACACACTCTCATCAGAGAGGGTGCGGTACAGCGACCTCCTTGGAGACAGGTTCCCATAGAACGAAAACTATGGATAAACAAGATGGGAGTGAACGTTAAGCACTGAAGGGGAGGAGTGCCTCTGACTCAGCTATGGGGCAGCTTCTCCAGGCTTCCCCATTAGCTTGGAAAAGCTGAGCCAGGCTCACGGGCCCCAAGGCAAGTGCACCAGGGCTCCTGTGTGGTCACTGGATTGCAGCGCTTTCTTCTGACATTCTGTAAAGTGTACTTGTCTATCAACTAACTATAAGTGAAGTCCCATAACAAAACTAATTTTGAATACTTATGCCACTGAGCCACATACAGTCAGGCTCAAGGAACATGTTCTTAGGGCAGGAAAGTCCTACTCTCCACTTGAACGTGCTATTTAGAGAGGTCAGCATTACAATCACTGGAAACTGAGTTACAGTAATGGATCATCCCCAGGTTTAAAGGAACCACGGATTACTGTGGGTCAGCACAGATTGGGTAGGAGAGCTGATGGAAGAGGAGCTGGTACTCAGGGACATCAGGGCACCTGGTGTCCAGCTCCTCCATGGCCTCCCACTCAGCAGTGAAGCCAGCATGCCCACATCACGCAACGGCAAGTGGTGTCCACATGTGTGAACATGGCAGGAGGCTAATGTGCTTCTCCTGGGTGCTGCTCCCCTTCTGTCAGCCCTTTCTCCCGACGAGAAGCAAGCACCATGGTGCATTAAACCTGTACCATAAGTAGGTGGTGGTTTGTCATAGGAGGAAAAAACCCACATCAAAAAGTTTATCCCTACAAGAAAAGCTGTCTGTACTTGCACCTGAGCACAGTTAAAAAAGATTTGCTATGACGAGTTCTTTTGGGATCCCATCACATACTACCAGCAGATTCCCCAGAGCCACCGCAGCAGGCAAGATTAAAGCAGCTGTGGGGTGGCACCTGGTGTGCTGCCTAGGCGCACACAGGACTGCTGTAGCCATCTCCCCGGCTGCAGGCAAGGTGGCTGCCGCTCCTCTCGCCACCCTCAACTTGACAGGAGGGGCACCGTGCTACATTGAGGGGTTCCATTCTGCACTCTGGCACCAAACGTTTCTGTGCATCTCATACTTCATCATCTAAGTCTCAGTTATTTGCAGAACAGGGCAAGTGGGCTCAGTTACCTCACTCTGTATTATTTTAAAAAGTGGCTTAAGAGACTGTAATCACAACGCAGCCAAAACCACCCACAATAGGCAACCCTGCTGCTGCCTGTAAGCAAAAGAAGGCCCTGCTGAGCAGGGGGCGGGGGAGAGGCCCAATGAGCATGCCTTTCCCTGGGACCTCTGTGCACCTCTCTGCGGCAGAGTGCCAGGTCCAATGCTGGGATGAGCCCCGCCCACTTCTGGAACAGGATATGCATGCCGAAGGTGGAGGTGGAGGGGGCTCAGGCTAGGGCTTGGGCTCGGGAGCAGTCAGGCAGTGTGAAGTTCAAGGACTAGTCATGGCCATGTCCAGGCACGTGCCAGGCTCTGCACACGTCAGTTCTGACTGTCACTCTACGTCTGCCTGAAGGACCCTGAAGCCATACCACTTGCAAGGAGCCACATAGGCGACGACTGCTGGGGCCAGAGGCAGCCTGCCTGGCTCCCAGCTCTGCCTGCCACAGGAAGCTGCTCTTCCTGAGCCCCAGCTAGTTCACCTTCCAGGAACCACCAATGGCAAGGCCATCCTGCTCCGAGCTGCTGGCAGTGCCCTGGGAGAGGACCTATGGGGATGGTGGAGTGGGGGTCGTTCCCTGGACCCTCGTGGTGCCACAACCCTGCTTGCAGTGTTTCCGGTAACTTCAGAACCCCATGACACTGCTCACCTTTCTCCTCCCCTCCTCTACCAAGGGGCTGTCAGGAAGCATCAGTTTCAGAAAATCTTCTTTGGACAGGACGTGCTGAGTTTCTGAGATGGCATCTCCCACTGCCTGGTGGTGAGCTGCTGTAGACATGACGTCCACCTCGCTGTACATCCTGTTGACACAACGGGACAGGGAGTCAGGAGCCGCCATTCATCAGGTGCCTGGGTGGCGAAAAGGAAATCCGGTGGCCAGGTGGGCCACTGTGCCACTCTCTGGGTCACTGTGGTCACCAGTGTGCCAAATCTCACACGGCTTCGCATGCTACACAAGTCAACTGGGAAGTCAGACTTCTAAATAATGCAGAAACAAACCAGATCCCCAAAGCCCAGGATGAGAAAAAGTGTGCCAACTCTTAGAAATAAGGCCATGTTTCCCTTGCCTAAGCTGTCGGGAGACAGGCTGGAGAACACATCAGGAACGAGCGTGTCTTCTGCAGCAATGCTGGTCTCTGAAGCACAAAACAGAGGCCCCTCTTGAGGCTGATGGCCAATGCAGTGGCTATCAGACTGCAGAAGGTCACCTGGGGAGCCTGCAGTTTAAGAGTAATTACCACAGGTGTGTGTAAGCATGTTTTATTATCAGTAGCTTCATAAACTTATTTGGATCAATAAAGCAGCTGTCTCCCTTGATTATCAGGATATGAAAATGTGTCTATGCATAACGAAGGACTGCTGAGCTGCATTACTGACTTCAGCTCTTCTGCAGGGAAAACTGGAGACTCACTTTGGAAAGGTTGACTGTGAAAAGGCAACCCAGGCAGCCAAAGAGTCCTGGGATGCAGGGTGGTCAGCAGTGGACTTTCCAGAGGTGGATGGTCTTTGTTATGCAGCCTGAAAGGCCAGGCCCCAGGAATTCACAGCCTAAAGCGGCAGTGAGCTGTAGAGCTGACTGCACACAATGAGTCAAAATGCCACTCTATCCCAAATGAGGCCACCTTGCTGCATGTGACAGCCTCTGGAGAATTCTTAGACTGAGAAACAGCCACAGGCCTGCTCAGAACCAAGCAGAACCATCTATGGCTCCTGTGTTGCTCTGCAATTGGAGAGACCCCCTACCCCTCCCATCTCGATAGGCTACACTGGCCATATGAGCAGATAGGACTGATAGCAGCTCTGCAAAACTTTAAAAGCATCATGAGGAGGAATGGCATGAAAGGACAGAGAACCCAAGACCTGGCAGGCTTCTGCACAGCCTCACGGGGAGAACCATGGTGCGGCTTTACAGAGAGGCTTCTGATCCTGGGCCCCAGGGCTGCGAAGTGCTCCTGCCGCAGGCCCTGTGCTCTGGGGAGGATGTGGGAGGTACCTAGGCTGCACTGGTAATGGCGTGGGTAAAGAGGACACCTAGGTCACAGTTGTAATAGGCTGTTTCAGTTTCTTCTGTTTGTGTAGGAATAGAATCACTAGCCTTCTCTGCTATAGTACTAATTTTTTAAAAAATTAAATAAATAATTAACTAAACCAGTGTAAACAAAGGTTTAGTCTGTGTCAGTCACTAAGAGCACAGAAGTGGGCAGAGCTCGGCCCCCGAAGGGCCCTGGGCTGGGAGTGTGTTTGTACACATACACATGCAGTAGTCAGGTGGGAACAGGGCTGTGTGGTGCGGAGAAGGGCACATCCAGGAACTGGGCAGAGTGAATAACGACAGGAAGGCCTCAGCAGAGACGCTCCAAACCTGACTCTGTGGCCGGCAAAACACTTGGTGGGCTTGCTTTGCACAGGCTTTTAAAGACTACGTGGTGATGTCAGAGCCACATGGAATTTCGGTCAGGGTGTGGCTGACCATTTCCCAGGACCCACTGTAGTGACAAGACCAAACTCCAGACACTGCTGTGTGGCCCTTTGCAACCCTCACCTCAGAGTCACGGCTGCTGGATTGTGCCTGTGACCCTGACAGGTGAGCTGCCACGCTGGCTCGGAGCTCCAGCCCCAGGTCCCAGCACTTACTTGGGTCAGGGGTGGAAATAATCTCTCTGACCTCAAATCATCTCTAGGAAATGGGGGCAGGATGAAGGCACTTTGCAGCCCCTTCCCTCCAACATGTCTGAGAGCATAAGCGGGGCTGCCAACTGCCCCACCTCGGTCACTAGGGTGTGGAGACTCCGAGGGGCTGTGGTAGGGACAGACGCCCTTGGGTGTGCCTGCTGTTGCCCAGGGATCCACAGCCCTTCCTCTGGAGGCAGGGGGTGCTGAGCCAGCAGCGTGAGACACACAGACCCTGGCTTCTGGGTGGACTGTCCAGGGACACTCCTCACACCTGACCCTCGCAGGGAGCCCTTTGTAACGGGGTGCTGCCGTGATGTCACCAATACTTCTACAAGTGCTTCCCGGAAGCTAGTGAAGCCTGGAGTGCATGACCTGGAGCCCTCACATCCTGCGGTGGAGACCCCAGGCTTTACTCTCACACCCACACCTACAACACAGAGCACATGAGACTTCCTTCCTGAGGAGTGATTACTGACGTGACTTTTTTTTAAGAGTTCAAATCCAGTTTTAGCCCTAAGAGGACTTTCCCTTGATCAACAACATGATAGTTGTCTTTAAGACACGGCATCACCAACTCCTCCTCTTCCTTTCTGAAATGGGGTCTTGCTATGTTGCTCAGGCTGGTGCCACACTCCTGGGCTCCAGTGACGCTCTAATGCAAGCATATGCCACAGTGCCTGGCTGGGGTCATCAGATCAAAAGAGTGACACTGGTTCACAGACCACACGGAGACCCTCAGTCGCCTCACAACACCCTCGTATGCTCCCAGTGTTTCTGAAGTTAGGAACAGAGAGCAAACAGCCCAGTGACTGAGCTGGCCTTGCTCAGCACTCTGTAATGCCATCTCCTCACCTGTCCCCCAGAGGCATCAGCCGTTGGCATGACCCTTACAAACAGGGTGTCGGAACTTCTCCTCTTCCCACGTACACACAGCTTCCCTCCCTCTCTGCCCCACAAAATCTAACTCTGAAAAGGAAATGAGAAGTCCTGCTAGACTCTTGTGCTGCCACCAACTGAGATTCCAACTGCCCTTGACCTTGGCAATGACAGAACACACTCACACCACCGGGCACATGATCATGCCTTTTCTAATGAAGGCAGTTTTGTGGATATAAGAGCAAAGAACACAGTTTTTTTCTTTAATGTAAAAGTTAAGAAAAATGGGGACTTTGAAAAAGAGTTACAAATATCAACATTTAAAGCATTTAGAAAGATAGCTCTTGATTATTCTTAGAAAATATATTCCCTCCCCATCTCCAAAATGTCCAACATTGTCCAGAGAACAGTCAGCCACCTTACCGGGGACACTCTGTAACTTCAGGCTCCTCAGGCGGTGGGCTGTCCTCTGCCTTCTTCCAGCCAATGACATATTGGTTGACTGACCCTTGTCTGTGGTAGGGCTTGGACGCGGAGCCGGGAACCTGCTGACCGCCACCATGAGACACGATATAGACTTTGGATGTGTCCAGAGACCCACTACTTTTGGAACAGTGGGCCGAAGGGCTTCCTGAATGGTGGGAACCACTGAGGGGAGAACACACGAAGCAGAGGACATCAGGGCCAGTGGCTGGTGCAGAGCCAGCGGGTCCCCAGCCTTTCTGGGGTCCTGGTTCATAAGCAGGCTTGGGCTCAGAGGCAGGGTGGCCTTCTCCACCACAGGCCTATTGGAAAGCCTCACCTGCAGAGGCCCAGGAGCCCATGGGCAAGCTGAGTGCCCCTGCAGGAGGCAGTACTGAAAGGACAGGAAGAGCCCAGGAACAGTGAGGCCCGAGAGGGAAGGCTCACAAGGGGCCAGTCTCCAGGAGAGGCCAGCGCAGACTCGCAGGCACCATTGCACCCTACCGACAGCAGCTGCAGGACCGCCTAGACACCCACTGACAGCTGGCCAGGACCCAGAGAGGGCGGCCGGCTATGTGTGGGAGCAGAAGGGAGCAGGCAGAGCCTGGGCTCCAGCAGCCCCAGGCCAAGGGTGCACCTAGGAACAGGCCCGCTGCACAGAAGTGACCAGTCATGGCAGACATGATACACTGATCTGTCCAGGTTATTCATACTTCCATACTTTTCAAAATATGCAATGTTTTTAGCGTGACCTGAGCATATGTATTTTCCATTTATTCTATAAGACATACTTTTCTAATTTAGACTTAATTAAAAATGTCTTTTATTCCATAAAGTAACATATTTTAAATTTAATGCTAAGAACCAAGTCAATCTGATCAGTGAGACAGCAGAAATCTGTGCTCACTAGCAGTGACATCATTATGAAAGATTCCCTGTGGCTGGGGAACTTTCTAGAATGCTGGCACTACACCTTGCATGCATTCTTTCCCATGTTAGCACTGTTGTGCCAACTTCCAGTCGTTGGTACTGAGGGCATGGTGACATGGATAACGTGGCCCACAGGATTACACAGCCCTTCCTGAGTACCACTGCTCAGGTGTACGGCTTGCTGGTCAGACTGCCAGCCTGGCAGAAGCCTGCTGCCCTAGGCAATGGCATCCTGCGCCACAATGATGAAAGCCAGAGACGTGCGTGGAGATCTGAGTGGGTGGGGGTCTGTTTCTTCTGCAGACCCTAAGGGGAGCCATGCCTAGGGTCAGAGGGGCATGAGCACAGGAGGTCGGCAGGTGGCAGAGACACACTCTCCCCTCGTTCCCTTTTATTGCACAGGCCCTACCTCTTCTCTGAAGGTGTGTTGCGGGTGGTGGTGGTGGGGGGGGGTTACAGGCAGCACTGGGAGGGACCTAAGTGGCCTGGCTGGAGCTCTCAGTATCTCCACTGGCTTTCCCTTCCATGGGCCTGTGAAGTCCATGGGCCACCAGGATCACCCCTGGAGAAAAGTTCATAGCTGCACTAGGTGCCTGGAGGATTGTCCTGCCACGGGTTCTTCTAACTGCCCAGCAGCAGAAGAGTTCAGAGAAGTCAGAGTGTGACTTGGGGCAAGTTATGGAAGCCTCAGGAACAGGGAGGAAAATACCATTCGATTCTGTCCACAAATCAAACAGATGCAGGTCTATGCCTGGTCTTTGAGGACAAAGACAGAAAAACCAGATGGGAGGTCAAAGCCACTTCTAACTCTGTAAGCAACATCTGCCCCCAGTATGGCTGTAGATTTAGCTGGTATCTGTTCTGTTTCAAGTCCCCACTGCCAACTGCTTGTTGCCCGATGTGGAACTGTGGCCAGCATGCCCGAGGTGGCAGGTCTATCCTGCTTGCTGTGAGGCCTCAGGAACAGGGCAGGCTGTACATCTGCACACGGGGCCCTGGGTCCCTGGTGCACACTCCCCTCAGTCCCTGTTATTGCACAGGCCCTATCTCTTCTCCGAAGGTATGTGTGTGTGTGTGTGGGGGGGGGCGGTCGGTCACAGGTAGCACTGGGAGAGATCTAAGTGGCCTGGCTGGAGCACTTAGTATCTCCACTGACTTTCCCCTCAAATTTAAAGCAAGAGAAGGGGAAATAAACCACACACATGACTTAATGTACTTACCTTGGCAATTAGATTTAGAAACAAGCCTGTCTTCTGAAGACAGACAGCTGGGCCAATGTGACAGTGGCCCCAGGCCCCTGGCCCTTGCCACCCCAGGGCTGGGAGGCACAGCAGGGGTAGCCCTGCAGAGGCTCACCTGGAATGAGACGATATCTCACTGAGGTCACCCATGCTGCCCTCGGTGGCGCTGCCGGTGGCGATGGCGGTGGCATAACCACGCATGGCGTACATCTTAGCCTGCTCATCCTCAGGCCCTGGGACGCTGGCCTCATCAGCCCACTGCTCAGCCCGGCTGTGGATCAGAGACCTGCTGCCCGTCAGGTGGACAGGGCCGAGGAGGGCGGCTGGCATGCATGGAGCCGTGTCGATGCCGCTGTCAGTGGATGCCCCCTTGATGTAGGTCAGCCCCAGCAACTCGGGGTCCATCAGGTCCTCCGACCCAAAGGGCTTGTCGTCGCTGCTGCTGGAGGTGTTGCTGGAGAGCGTGTTACTGCTGGAGTGACTGGAGCAGCCTTTGTCTCCAATCTGGGGGCAGGGGACAGAGCACCTCAGAGGAAACCCTGGGCTAGCTGCCTCTTGCCGGCCCAGAGCAGCTGCTGGGGCGTGGCCTGTGCCCACTACTCTCCTCACACATGGGCTGGGTAGGTGCAGAGTCCCTGAGTCATAATGTGTCTAGCAGTTTAAGTTAAATGAGCATCTTTTCTGTAAGTCTTTTCCTGATATTGGTGCATGAAGCGCCAAAGCAGGGCCATGATGTCACCTGTGAGGGTTCTGTGAACTGGCACGTGACAATAACAGAAGGGAGGGGGCAGCCGTTTATGCAGAAAACACTTGGGACAAGTGACGGTATGGGCAGGAGACCCAGGTGTGGTTACGACAGGCCTCTGGGTCAGTCACAGCCCCCTGTGCTTGCTGCACTGAGCTCCCAAGGCTCCTGTGCAGACCAAGAGGTGACACACATCAGGAGCACCAGCAGCTGCGAAGCGCCCTGCAGACCTGCGCTCCGGGGGCCCAGGCCAAGCCACTCTGAAGCTGAAGACACAGAGCTCTGAGAGGGGCTCGGGGCTTTGGGGGTCCCTAGCTTGCCCTGTGCTCAGGCAGTCACGGATGTCACGACGGATCCTGTGACACCAGCAGAGGGCTTTGGCAGACCAGGAGGAGCGGGTCTACCTAAGGTGGCTTGGCCGTGTCTCCTCCCTGTCCCTTCAGATCCCCACACAGATCCAACCCTCTGGCTGCACCTGGATGTTCCCGCTGTGCCTCCCTCGCCAGAGCCCTGCGAGAGCCGGGTGGACACAGTGAGGCTGGCCGCAAGCAGGAGGAACATATGTGCTGCTAGGAGACCACTGGGGGCTGGCTGGAGACGCGTGGAGAGGAAGGAGAGGCGCAGGGGCCTGCGCCAGCTACTCCAAGGCAGGGGCTGCATTAGGCACCGCTGACAAAACCCTCTGTCCACCTCCAGCCAGAGCCCTGCCTCCGGGCAGTCTCCAGTGTGGCCGCCTCCTGGGGTCTTTGGCACAGTGGGCGAGTGTGGGACAGAAAACGTGCCAGTGGCTGTGATCACCACAGGGCCCTGGTGACTGCTCTGTAAATGGCACCTGCGATGGCTTCTCTGAGGTTTGAGAGGCTGAGCTGTAACCTTGCTTGGCTTGCCAGTGATTAACAGCACGACCTTTCTTTGAGGTCCTTCCCAACTCAGGAACCAAATCACCCTGCTTTCCTTGTGTGGCCCCCTGAGCACTGCTGGCCATGGTGCTGCCCTACTGTGTGCCGAGAGCTCGGTCACCCAGGTGAAGGCTGTTGGAACAGGACTTACGTGCGACAGCTTACTGGGGGAGTCCCGGCAGCTACCGTCCTTCTGTAGGGCTCGCTCCTTGTAGGGGCCGAGGACCTTGGAAGGTGGGCCGTGCCATCTGGTCTCTGCCATGTGAAGAGAGGAGTCGAGTCTCAAAGTCCAGCATTAGCAAAGGAGGAAGGAGGCAGGAGCCAGCAAGAGGCTCTGTAAACACGAACAGGACTGTGGCTCTGGGTCTTCTGGGTCTTCCCAGTGGGTGAACCACGAGAGGAGACAGAATAACTGCCACAGAGAACATTCGCCACTTCTACAAGCATTACCACTCCACTCCAGCCACCACAGCCACCTCCAACTCCACAGCCACCACAGCCCCCAGTCACACCCTCCTGTTAGGAGCCCCAGGTGGTCTTCTTAGCATGGTGAGGAGGTGCCCACCGGTCATGGGTGGCATGAATGCCTGATGGCAGAGAGGGAGTGGCAAGGCCAGGAGCACCAGCGGTCACTCTCACCTTGGTGCCTGCTTCCTTCCATGGCATCCTCTCGCTCTCTGGCTCCATCATACTCCAGAGGGCCTGGGCCCTGGTGCTCAAGCAGCAGAGGGGACTGGCACCTGGGAAGAAGGCAGAGCTGAGCACTCGTCTCACCAGCCTGCTGGGGCAGGGATGGGTGGGGACAAGTATGTGGGTTCTACAGGGGCTGCGTGGCACAGCGCCCTCAAGGAAGCTGCCCTCAGGACACACACACACACACACACACACACAGCTTGGACAGCCCAACCCCTCCAGAGACACCGGAGCACCAAGGATGGGAGTCTGTCTGTGCTGCAGGTCCAGGGCACTGGACAGAGTGCTGTGGATGCCAGGGGGGAGTGACCTCCCAGGCCAGTGCCCTGCCACCTGGGAGGACCCCCTGCTCCTGGCTGCTTCCCTTGGGCCAAGAACACTGACACATCTGTTGGTTAAATCATCTTAAGGAAAAGAAAATACGATTAACTCTAGATTATATCCAAGTGGGCTTTGTTTCATGGAATCCCAAAATAGGAAAATATAATCTTGGGAAAGAAATAAAGAAAACTATTCACATTACGATGTGATCCTTACTTCCAGAATTCAGGTCACAGGCCCTGGTGCATAGAAAGTCAGAAAAAGGCTTGCAACTTATACCAAGGAAGGAAAACCTCCCCTGTTAGTACGTAACGATCCAGAAACATCACACAACTCCTGGGAACTCTGTCTGCCCTCCACACACAGAGTCTACTTCAAAGATCAAGGGTTGAGTGCTATGAAGGAGGAGAGCTGAAGCCCCCAGCCTAGGCCTCCACTGTGCTGGGTCTGCATCAGGGTGCAGCCTCTGTCCTGTGGGGCGGCCAGAGTAGGCCACTCACCTTTCCAGGGCGTGGCCTCAGTGGATTCCGTCTGGGCAGCCCGAGTGGTGCCTGGGTTGCCATCTCCCAGAAATAGTGCCTGCCTTGGGCGCACTCAGCCAGGTGTGCTGAGGTGACCTCTGCTGCTTCCCCACGGGGGTCAGCTATGGGGACCCTAACCCTTTCCCTTTCTCTGATTCTCAGAGCGTGGGCACTGTCTGTGCTGATGAGGCGCGCTCTCTGATCTGTACCCGCTGCTCACTGAAAGCAGGTCTGGCATTTTTACATTCCCCAAATGGCCTAGGTGTGCAGGAGGTGCATAGTAAATGCTTTAAAACAAGCCACACTGGTTCCTCTCAGGGAAAGCAGAAAGGTAAGCAAGCAGTACCCGTCATAGCCCACTGGTGGTCTCCAGGGTCCACTCCCACCAGGTCCGGGGTCACTGGAGGACGACTGGTTACTGGGGGAACTTCTGAAAGGCAGAGCAGAGTTATTACAGGGCACTGAGTGCCCGCCAGGCACCCAACCCTGAACTGCTGGACATTAAACTTCACTTTCACAGTGAAGAGAAGGAAGAAAACCACGCAGACGTAAACCAGAAACAGGTGCTATCCCGAGACTTCTGACGTTTACGGTGGCTATCTACATAGGAAAGACGTACGGGCCAGCCCTCCACTTGGAGATTTAAAGCAGAGAGAGTAACTCCCAGTGAAGGAGGGAAGACCAGGAGCACGACCTCGGGCAGTCAGGAAAACACCACTACCTCCTGCCACAGAACTCGGTGCCAGCTGTGCTTTGGCTCCCCACCAGAAGCTACGCAGAAAGCAAGACTGAAATTTGGCAAAACTATTTGTTTTCACACATCTACTGAATAGAATCTTGTTTATCTTTTATTTCACAAAAAATGAGTGATATTTGTGAAAACACACTTCATGGGATGTACGACTGTCTCCTTGGCTATGAGAATCTCCCAGTTCCCTGGAATCCACAAAGCTCTACTGAAGTAAGGGTGCTCTGACCTTGGAGCCAAGTGTTCCTGCATCTGTGGAAAGAACCAACTGAGAAGGCCCAGGATGACCTTGCATTTATTGGGTGGACCTGGTCAGTACTTCCACAGGCTTACTCAGGGTCATTTCCCCTGCATAGGTCATCCAGTCTCAGCATGCCCTGATCAAGGATCATCTGCCAGATGAGGGGCGCGGAGGGGAGCAGCAGGCCCCAGGGAATGGTGCATCAAATACCCCGGAGCCGAGTTCGAGCCCAGGCAGCTGCCTTCTGGCCTATGCTGGCAACAGTCAGACCAGCACCTGACAAGCCATGCCAAGAAAGTCCCCGCTTCTGAAAGCCACAGTGAAGACAGCAGGCGTGGGCGAACGATCCCACAGAGCAGGGTCACTGTGACGCTCTCTACAGGGCAGCTCCCAGTGCTCCTGGACTTCACTGGAAATACATGTCTTCTTTCACTGGAAAGCTGATTTTAGAATCAACTCACTTTGCCAGGGATGAGAGAAGCAAAGCAGAGCTGCTAATGCTCCAGGTGCCTCCTGACACGGCACCCACACTCAGATGCGGGGTCTGTCTCCTGTGCACCCAGATGTGCTCATGCTTTTCCAGAACTGCATACAGAACAGTTCCGGGCATCCTCCCAAGATGGTCTGGAGGGCCAGTGGACAAGGAGGGTGGGTGCCCAATGAAGGAGAGGGCTGAGGCCCTGAGGGCATGACAGCCTTTCTTCAGTACCCGGGCAGCACCAAGGCAGGGCCAGGAAAGGGCTGGACTGCAATGCTCAGAATAAGCTGATGGAATAGAGGGTAAGCTGAGAGAGAGGACCCCACACTGCCACGCTCCCACCCAGGTCCACCAGAGCCTTCCCAAGGGTGGGGACAGCGTTACCTTGTACCGTCAGGCAGCTTCCGGTCAAAGGAGGTGCTGCGGGGGATGGCGGCCTGGGCCTGCTGGAGCAGCTGCTGGCACTGCAGGCGGTCAGGCGTGCTGGGCACAGGGGAGGCTCTGGAGAGGGGCTGCAGGGCGGGGGTGGGCACCCGATGCCATGTGGTGTTCCTCCTGAAGGGGGTCTTGTACTCGCAGGGTGTGCCTTCACTGTCCAGTTTGTACTCCACCATGGGGATTCGGCATAGCTCTGAACACCCCCTGTCAGGGCAATAGGAGACAGTGAGGGGGTGGCCTCATGGAGCTGCAGTGGGTTCACTCCCCCGGGAGATTGACGCACAGCTCGGGGGATGCCAGAGCTGCTTAGGTCACACCGACAGCAGGGACACAGCACATCCTGGGGGGCTCTTAGTTCTTCCCTCCTTGGCTGCTGTGCAGCTGCAGGCATCACCCATGCTGGGGAGGAGTGGGTAGAGGCATGGCTGCGGAGACTCACAACTCCTGAGTGGATAAGGAACTGCTGCCCAAACCTGGGTACCCAGGGGAAGGACCCGGCCTGGCACTGTGGTCTCTCCAACACTATGGATCACTCAGAGTTAAACACCTTGGAGAAAGCAGTGCTGTCTACTCAAGGAACTCAAAGCCAGACACACTGCACCCCCGTTCAGAGTCACCCACCAGGGATGTGGCCAGCCCTGGGTCCAGGATCCTCTTATGTGGAGCCCACTTTCTGTTTGTGCAACCGCGTCACCTGTGCCCAGCCCTCCAAGCAGCTCTGCATGAACACAATGTACTAAGCCCAGCTCGCCTCCAAGCTCTAGAGCCCCACAAGTAGGAGAAACACTCCCTCTGCCCAGGTGCCCCATGGGGGTGCAGAGTGGCCATGGTCAGCTCACTTGGGGACCAGGCCTGGCTCCTCTGTCCTTTCCTATTCCTCATCCTATGACACCCACAGGGGACTCATCTACAATCTTCAGTGCCTACTCATGGCCCTGGGGTCTCACTTGATGGCCACTACCCAGCGCCAGCTTTTCCAAGCACCTCCAGGATCACACTGCCTAATAGTCCATGAGGCACCCTATGCCACAGGACAAGGAGCAGGACACAGAAAAGGGTTTCTTTCTCAACAGTTTTTATCTTAAAATTGATGCTTGGATTCATTTTATCAAGTATGTTTGGAATAACCTGGGAATATGAATATGCTTTTCAACTGTAAGTATTATGTAATCTAGCAATAAGCATTTAAGTTGAAAATTTAACTTCTGACTGGAGATACTCTAAGTGTAAAAAAAAAGTAAAAAATCTTACTACTATCTTACTACAGGATGTTGAAATGGTAGCATTTTTGGCGATATTAAGTCTTTTGTTAAGGCTACCAGAAAATCCAAAATTAAATATTCCTGCTATAGAAGAACCTGCCAATCAATAGCCTGGCCTACCCATAGTCCCTTGCTCATATTTTGTCTTCTCCCAACTGTTTGGTCCCCCTCAAGGCTCCTGCCTAGCAATTGCCAATCCCAACTTTGCTCAAATCTCACCCATGAGATTTGCCAACTCTGCCAAACCAGAACTCTGCCAAAGCCCAGCAATGGTGTGAATGTAAAAAGAGGTGTGTGTCCATACAGGTACCCTGGGTGGCACAGGCTCGGACAGCAGACAATAGCTGAACTTCAGGGCTCACTTGCCCCTGGGGAAGGTACCTTTTGGACACAAACCATGTGACTGCAAGCAGAGGCCCTGTCTCTGGCTCGTGGTGGCCCTACTGACAGTCCAGGATTGACTGTCGGTGTGGTTCAGCAATGTGCCTTTGGCTCTGGCTAGCTGACAGGTGCTCCCGCCAGGCACTGTACACATGCAGCCTGCCTTTCTAAGGAGTCTGCAGATTTCCAGGGTCAGCTTGAGTCGATTTTAACTAATATGTACACGTGAAATCAAGAATATTGACCATGGTGAGAAACTATAATGGATTGTAAATACTTCATCTGTGGAATCTGAACAGATATTTGAAACTATAACTATGTTTCCAGAAACCAGTCACATATTGCTTTTCTATAGAGTCTTAAGAAACATGAAAAACAATCTGCAAAGCCATCACAGTCCAGGAAAGCCTGAGTGGCCCTTCTGCCAATGCTGGTATGGGTCTTAGTTACCACATCACTCTCTGAAACTAACATTGTAGCTCCCCCAGGTCACCTCCTAGAGAGCCACCCATGTGATCAAATGACTCGCCAGTCATTCAAGACCCTTCAGCCTGGAAAGCAGGATCAAGTCAGACATCCCCAAGCTTCCCAATAACTGCCCAGTGCCAACAGATAATCAAGCTGCTCCCAGCCAGTCTGCAGAGCTAACTGGGCAGGGGGCAGGGCACAAGAAGACAGGGCAGTCTTAGATCTGAGCACTGGGCAAATACTCCATCTGCCATGCTGGCCAAGCTGTTGGCATCTAAGGCCAGCGCCTCTCCCTAGACACTCTAGGTCAGTAGTCACCCTTAACTCTGCAAGAGCAGGGAACCACTCCCTTAAAGAGCATGCCTCCAATATCAATGCAGTAAAAGCATTTCAGACTTCATCACGAAAAACAAGAATGAGACAAACCACCTCAACTGTGAACAGGAAGTGAACAGGAAGATACCAGAGACTAAAACACAGTGTCAGTTTGGAAGGGGAGTGGAAGAACAGCAAGGTCTAGCAGAGCCCAAGGCCACAGGCATGCAGGTGGAAAACCCAGATGCAAGGCTATTTCCCTGCAGGACCTGAGATACACAGAAGGTGAGTACCAGGCATAGCCAAGGCCATGAAAAGAGGGAGCTAAAGACCTGCGGCTGCTTAGAAAGCAGACCACAAAGGGAAGTTTGGCTCCAGGCCTGAGGTCCCAAGGGCACCTGGGCAGCCAGCCCAACCTGACCTCTGAGGCAAGAGCCGACAGCCAGGACTCCCGAAGGATGCAGCCTCCAGGCCTGGAGCACCACAGGCAGCAGGGAGGAAAGTAAGGCTGAGCCAGGCTGTCCCAGAAAGAAGGGCCCAGCCTCAGGGCTCCTTCCTCCAGCCCTGCGCAGGATGTTTCTTCCCAAGATGAGCAAGGGGACGTGCAATCGCCATCACCCAAGCCCTATGGTCTCAGAGAATAAGGAGAACTCTTGCTATTTAAAACCATGATGCTGAATCTAAAACTATAATTCTATTACGACAATGGGAAGGTAAACCTAGAACTGTCCCAAAAAGAACAGGAGGGAAAACATTAGAAAACCAGAGGCCAGTCCAGCATCTAGCAAGCAGAGAAGAAACAGGAAAGGTGGGGGGGGGGGACTTGGTTGGAGGCACTGCAGAAAACCCCAGCGCGGGGATGTGCAGACCAGGGTGCCAGGCTCCCAGGGACCCATGATGGAGGAAGAGCCACTGGGAAACATGTCACAGGATTCAGCCTCCGCGTCTAAGAGGAGCTCTCAAGATGACAGGAGCCCTGCAGGAAAGGCAGGCACAGGAAGTCCTCCCCACAGCTGAGCGATGGCACAGGTGTCGTGGAAGTCACGTGCTTAAGATTGGATGAAGACACCTGCTGGACTGTCACATCAATGGTAATTGGTGCTTGGGACAGAGAAAAACCAGACTCTGTCCTGACTCACGGGTGGGGAATGGAACAGTACTACTGTCCTCAGAGAGCCAAGGAGGAGGAGGAGGAAGATGACTCTGGAATCCTGCCAAGCGGCTGGAGCCCCTGACTTCAATGCCACCATTCTCTGCCCATCAGCAGACTCCGCCATAGCACTCCTGCTCTACTTCCTTCCCCAGAGCAAAATTCACTCCAGTTGACAATCTCTGAACTAAGCTCAACAGTTACTTACAGGTCAAACTCATTGAGGCCGAATTTACACTAGACGGCTTTATTTTTTAACAAAATACTGGCAAGGCTGTGGCTTTTCCTCATGGACTCACACTGGACACCACAGCACCTGGGACTACTGATTCTTCTGCATGGTCAGTGACTGACCTGGAAATCACAAACATGGGATATTATAGCAAGGGGACACGGAGCACCCAGATAGCCTCCTCCTGCCTCCACCCTCAGGGACGCTGGGTGGCTGGAGGCTCAGGTGACCTGGGCACTGGGGTCCCTGAGGCCGCTGCTTTCTGAGCAGTGAATGTCAAGGAACCTGTAACCGACCCCATGGACACTAAGTCCTGGGCCTGTTTTCTGAAGGAGAGAAACGTGAGCCCTTGGCTCAGGACCAGAAGGCACCGTGTGCCTCCAGTGCTTGTTCGGGCTTCATGTTCCTTTGGTTTGCTTCATAGGAGGGAGCAGCAAGGGAGACAGGCTGCTAAGTAACGCTGTCTGCTCACCGCATGCCCAAACCACAGGCTTCTGTGAGGCACTCTGACGCGAGCACTGGAGAAGGCCATCACATACCCAAGCCATCAGGATCAGGCTGATGAGCAAGCTGGCAGAAACCTGTGCCATACACCAGAAGGAACCAGGCAAAGTCTTTTTTTTCCAGCCCTCCCACAGAAGGCTGTGCACGTGAGGGATTCTGAATACTGAAAACTTGCACTTGCACCCTAATAAACATCTGCTGTTTGTAAAGGGTTTTATCTTAGGATCAAAATCAATATTATTGTCCAGTCCTGTCACAACATGACTTTAGAACTGGACCTTACTTTCAGGACTAAGATACCCAACGCCATAGACACCAGCTCAGGTTACTAGATCCCCTTAAGCTGAGTTTTGCTCCTGTGTATGCAGAATTCCTTAGTGACAAGTTGAAAAGCTCAACTGACATGTAGGGAACTAGGCAGGGGTACAGAGGAAGAATTAGAAAGGGTTCTGCAGAGGGCTGTGGCGCCCACAGAGGTGTCTCTGCACCTGCCCTCATGCCCACCCTGTCCCTGGTTCTGCTCAGGACCCGGGGTAGGTCAGCCTTGCTCCTCTGGGGCTTCTGTGGAAGGACATGCAGCGAATACCTTGGACTAAGTAGAAAAGGCTCCGCTGGGACCCAGACAGACCAAAGGTCATAAGACAAAAAGATACTTCTGAAAAAATGAGCTGCTAATCTTGTGCACCTGGGACATCAAGATGACACTCCAGCCTTAAACTCAGAGCTCATTGAAGCACACGCTGGGCTCCCCCTTGACAGAGCAACCAGGCTGGGGATGGATGGAGCTGCACTGGTCCTCAGGCGTGCTTCCCACACTCAGAACCCCGGGCAGGGTGCAGGGTGACTCCCGCACGAGCACACCATTCCCTCTTTGTTCCAAAACAAGTGTGCACATGGAGTCAGGGACCTGGTTGCCATGCCAGGTAGGTGCCAACAGACTCTGCTTCAGGATTAGAGTGTTATTTTAACATTTCTTGCCTAGCCGGTGACATTTCTGAGTCAGAACTTTCTCACCAGCATACCCTTCTAGACAGCATGCTCTCCAAATGTGGTAGCCCAACCCTGCAGGATTGACAAGAAGCTCCCTGGCTGGGACCCTCGGGGGACCTTCCCTTTCACAGCTGTGTTCTGAAAATGGCATCATGTGTCTCTCTGAACTCAGCACTGCAGGCGTCCTCAGATGGCTCTGTGCTGCACCGAACTCCTCCACTCTCCCAGGTCTCTCCTCTGCTTGGTCCCCAGAAGCCCCATTTCCTGGCTTCTGGGCAGACCAGCAGAGAGGTGGTGTCCATTCTTGCACAGTGCACAGCACCCCTGTGTCTGCAGGCTCTAACTTCAGGGACACCAGGAGGGTCCCTGTGATTTCAGCTACGTGGACCCATTCCTTTCAACTAGCATCCCTAGTGTCCCAGAGGAACCTCCATTGCCATCAGCATTCAGACACCTGAGAGAGGAGTGGGCCTGGTGTCCCTGGAGGGCTCTGAAGTCTGGCTTCAGCCTCAGGGCTGCTGTGAGGACCATGGTGCTGCAGCCAGCTGGGCTGCACCTTGCTTCCTGTGCTCCCTAAGGAGCCTCAGAGGCCAGGCTGTCCTGTTGAGAGCCACCGCCCAGTCAGAATGACACCTGGCATTTGCCAGAGGGAATGTTTGAAAGGTGAGATGATGATTTGAGTTAATATATAATTGCTGTGATGCTGGATTGATTATATTGTATATTTGACCTTTGCTGCCTCAAGCCCCTGCTACTTTGGAGTTCTCGCGGGGATTCCTGGAGAGTTCGCACTGGTTGGGGAAGTGCCTGAGGAGGGATTTCCAATTGGTGGTGTTCCTGGAAGGGCCGCGTGGGTGGGGTTTGGGCGAGTTCGGATAATAAGGAGTTCCTGTTTTGAACCTACAAGTGCCTCATGCCCAGCCAGACTGCGGCATTGTCCTCCACTGGAGAGAGGCGGCTTGCGCTGGAAACCAGCCTGCAGCTCAGAAACCGAGAACTGCAGAGCGAGGTGAGGAAGTTCCTTACAAACAGACACACCACTTTCACTTTTACAAAAACAGGGCACCAATAGGAAACGGCAAATTTTCAGGGATGTCCCACTTTCTGCTGTGTTCCCACTAGGTGCAGCAGGTACAGGGACCATGTTCTGCTGCACTCCCACTAGGTGCAGAGGGTAGTATGCCCACATTGTGCTTTATGTCCACTAGGTTCTAAAGGAATCTCTGTAAACAAAGCAGATCCCTGTCAACTAAAGGACCTGCTTCCTTTAACACCATATACTTTGTAGCCCAGGAATTAAAGTCCTCAGGGATGTTTGATCATTTTAGTGTCTATTGTGCTAACAGCCTAACAGCTCAACACTCTTTCCAATCACCCAACACGACCACAGAGGGAACTGATGCTCCTTCACTAGAGCCACAAACGCTCTCTGCTACATAGCAATATCACTGTGAAGGGGAAGGTGGCGTTAGACCTGAACTAGGTACTAAGGAAACATGAACGCCCGTTTCCACACCTTCCTCAAGTTCAGACACGGACACTATGTGGAGGAGGCACAGACGACAAACCCACTGGAGCCAGTCCTCAGGGGGAGGCCTTCAGCTGACAGGGAGTGTCCCCACGACACAGGCAGTGAGGCCTCTGGTGCTGAGTCAACAGCCTCTGTCTCCCCTTGCTTGGAAGCACAGGGGTAACCTTGGTGCCCCAGGGCCTATCACAGCCCAGGGTCAGGCTCAGAAAGCTCATTGTGAAACAGCCGCTTCCTCTCCTTGTTCTCTGAAAGCTTGAGCAGGAATAATGTTGCATCATATTCTAATACCTAGAGGTTATACAGAGAAGGTGCCCAATAGCTACCTGCACCTGACGTTGTCCTCCATCAAAGGTGGGTGCAGCCTGGCCAGCCCGGGGCAGCTGTCTGCCTAATAGAGCACTCAGGCCTTGTGCCGCCCGCCCCCCTCAGTCCTTCAGCAAAGTCCAAGTGCAAAGTGCCAGTGGGCGAGGGCACCAAAGAGTAGGGACTAGATAAGCAGGTGAAGGCGTCCTCTGTGTTGGCTTGAGAACCTTGCTAAGTAACCAGTTCTCACTTGAGTGCAAGCAAGCCATTTCTAAGTAGCTAAAACATGAACAGGAAGCACTGTACTCCAGACTGTGAGAGTCCACGACACGGGGAAACACTGTTCTGCTCATGGCCTAGTGACCGGCACGGTTCCTGGCACCCACCTGCTGAGGGTCAGTGAGCGAGCAAGGGCAGTCCAGCTTGGTTCTATGTCCCATGCTCCTACCTGGAGGAGAAAACAAGCAGAACCTCACAATGTGGAGCTTGAGCGGAGGATCAGATGGTGAGTGGACTCAGCTGCTTTTGCAGCTTCCAAGTTGTCTTTTTTCCACAATAAGCTATTCACTGGAGGGTCCGTGAGACGGTACCAGACACAGCACAATTTCTATACAAATAAGCGTTCTGATCCAAACCTCCCTGTGACGGAACCCACGCACTCACAGTGGGGCCTAGCCCACGGGACTGGGTCGTCCTCCCTTTTCCTCATCCTATCCTCTGGGCACTTTAGGGGCTGAACGGTAGCAAAGCAGAAGATGAGGACTTAATTGCCAACTTTACAGAATGATAACAGTGACTTAGACTCATGATAACCCAAGGAGACTTCCACGCTCTGCACTATACAAAAAACACGTCTGGGTGACACATCAATGAAGCATGAAAAATCCTGTGAAACAGAGCACACAGCAAGGGTTCTACTTGCATTACTGGATGTACTTGCTGGATCTACTGGCAGTGTGTAGGGACTCATGCATAATTCTGAGGAGCTGCTACTTCAGTTAATCAGAGCCTTTTAATGGAGAGAATCCATTCAGCTCTGAGGGACACAGGCTGAGCCACACCAACGACTGTGGACCATCCCTCCAAAAAACAAGACAGGTCCTAAGGGAGTGTCTGGGGAAGTGCGACTCTTCTGCCCATCTGTGCAGAGGCCCTCTGCCTGCAGAGCCTCGTTTCCATGGGAAGGGTGCTGTCCCCAAGTGCTGCCAATCCTTCAATCCCCATGTCAGTGGGTTTACTCACCAATCCCCAGCAGGCAACCCTTTAAGAAGCATTCCCAGAGCGGTCCTCGCTGCCCCTACTCCCTGGAATTCCCCGAGGAAAGCTAAAGGTGGCTCTGCCTTTCTTTCAAGTAAATTGTCCTCATCCTGAGCTGGAAAGGGGACTTCAAAATGCAAGTGGCTTCTGATCCAACAAAAGGTTCTCTAAGAAAGACTCCATTTAATTCATCTGCTTCCAAGCCATAACCAGGCATCTCTGACCTGGGGACAGCCTAAAGCCAGAGGCTAAATGACAGGGTTCTCTTGCTGCTGACATAGCAGATGGGCTCCAGGTCAATTACTCTTTTACTGATTCCTGTAAGAGACATCAGGAACTGAAGCATACTTCATGATGCTTATTAATATACCTTGCAATTAACTGGCCATTTCTGTAGTTCTCTAGGCAGTTACAGTAAGAACAGCTTAATAGGAAAAATTATTTTTGTGTACACGCACATATCCCCATCAATTTAAATGATTTTTTTTCCCCTCCCTGACAAACACTAAGAACCAATCTGAGAAATAGAGGAGAAGGAAGTAATTTCCATGCCATGCACCAAGTGTGTCTTAAAGCCTGGCCCCTGAGTTTACCATAAGGTGACAGAGCCAAGGGAAGGTGCTTCTAAAAGGGCCGTGTTGTGATTTTCCAGGTGAACTGGGTGAGGCTGCTCTCTTCTCCACCCTCCAGCACAGGACGGACAGCGCAGCAGTGGCACTGGGCAGGGGGCCCAGGGAATGGTGGCTCTCACTCTGCAGCCGCCTAACCCACAGTGGACGCTGCTCGGAGCACAACGCTCACAGCAGCGTTGTCAGGCACCACACGACGGCAGATGGAGAACGAGCCCCAAAGGAGCTAAAGTCCACACTTGAAGATTCTCAGATTCAGATGCACAGGGACTTGTGACCCTGACTGAAGGTAGTGAAAGCCACTGGCTGGGCCAACATGCCCCTCTTGCAGGACCGTATGCAGCAGGTGGGCAACGCTGAATGCCAGGCAACAGGCTAGCCTGACTACAGATGGTATCCAGAGCACAGTCACTCAAGACTAAGGAGAGACCTGCACTCAGGCAAAGACTTTTATGAGACTTTTAGGAAACAGAGAAAAATCACTAAAGAAAAACCTTGGCTATTTTCCATAAGAGAATTTGCATTAAAACAAGAATTATTGTGTGCAGACCAAGTGGGTAAATGGTCCTTTCAGAGGAAAGACGTGCTCTTGGGAAAACACATGATAGCCAGAGCTTTGAATGATACTTTGTGTTTATTTGTTTTAGCTGAAAAACAATTCAGTATTTCTTAAGAAATTCTTTTCTTCTAAAATTATATGTTGCAAATGCCAAATAAAATGACCATTTTTATTAACTAGATCTATTAAAAGCTTGAAAATTTTCTTACTGAGCAACAACAGACCAAAATCTTAGAAACTGGCAAGAACTGTTATTTTTTAACCCAAAGACAAATCATGAAAGTGGTTTTGTTCCATTCTACAGCAACAGGCCTCCAGCACCGAAGATCTCACCAAGTCGTAACTTATACTTCCACAAGAGAAGATACATCTCACCATATGGAAAATTTTCTAATAACTGATGTAAAATTTACTCGAAAATGAGTCCTAAAAGATTTTCCCTTTGCTACTTCCAAGTCTTATTCTCAATGAATTAGCTTCTTCTCTTCAATTTCTGAGCACTCACACCCCAAGTGTGGTCAGGCACCCTTGGAGGGCAGGACCAGGTGAGGTAGCAAGCAGCAGCCTGCTGTCTCCCTGGTGTGGCACTGGGGTTCCTGGGGGCCTCAACTGGCCCGACCTGCAGTTCACCAACATGCTGGGCCAACCGGAGGCACTGCCAGTCAGTGGGAGCCAGTGGTAGGGTGGACAGAAGCAGACCGCGCAGACCCTACACAGTAAGCACAGGTGAGGTAGACAGACCGGCCTGCTTGCTGCAGACCACCACGGCATGGCATTGGATACGTGGGACCAACTGAATGGAAAAAGTGCAGGTGCACTCCAAGCTCGGCAGGGCACCTGCAGCCTTGCAGAGCACACACCCTGGACAGCATGGTTGAAGCTCAGGAAGAGGTGGGGAGGAGACCGCTGACCTCTGCCAATCAGTCCAGGGAGCACGGGGTCCTGCTATTTGGGGGAATGTATGATGGGTATCCTAAAACTTTTTGTTTTCCTCGACTAAAACACCAGTGCGTTGATTATGCTAAAAGGCCCTAACTGCCCCAGGACGTCACTTCACAAGGGCTTGTGCAACCAAGCAGGTGGGGGTCACACAGCCCCATCCCACAGATAGCAAGCTCAACTCATGAGCACCACCCAAGGCCCCTGGGCGAGGACCTGGGTCCTGAGCCCCTCCATCTCCAAGGTCAAAGCTCCCGGGCAGCCCAGAGGCCTCTACCTGGGCCAGGATGAAGACTGCACTGGAGCTGCCACACCCACCACCAGCCACCACCACCTGCCCAGGATGGGCGCCATGTTCTCACTCCTCTCCTCCTCTGCTCCTCAGTCTTCTCCTCTCCTTCTCCCCCCACTTCTCAGTCCCCTCCCCTGCCCCCCTCCTCAGCCC
>NW_025999927.1:1924169-1933205 GCF_001458135.2 Marmota marmota marmota
CTCCTCAGCCCCCTCCCCTCCCCTCCTCTTTCGTCCCCTCCTCTTCTCCTCTGTCCCCTCCTCTCCTCCCCCTCTATCCACTGTGTACCTCTGGACCCCCAGCCCACCACTTCTCTCCTGTGTCCCTTGTGGCTATGAGAACCCCTGGACGACGAATACCTCTGGGGCTGCCGTCTGCATGATTGGTAGTGGCCACAGGGCAGGAGTGGAGATATAGTCCCCCAGACACACAGTAGTGGTCACGGGCGTCTTTGTTATTACTGAGGATGTCATGCCACAGAAAACGGCTCGCTGTGTAGAATTGAGTGGCCTGCTGGTGGCAGTGCCAGTTGGAAGGGTCTCCTCACAAAGCAGACCTTATGGGCCAGGCCTTCTGGCCAGGGCCCTTCCCTGGGTCTGCATGCTGCCAGGGTTCCGTCAGGCTGTTTAGGAAGTCACAACTTCTCCTTCAGAACCCGGCAAGGACCTTTCCACTGCTCATCCTGTGCTGCTCTAGTGGCAGACATCCCAACTCCATCCACAGAGAAACCCAACTACAATTTAGAGGACCCGTGAAGAGCTCAACAGACGTGGGCACTGCCTGGCCTGCTGGGCCTTACCTGCGGGGTGAGCCATCGTCATGTGGCTGGATGATGACCACCTTCACCGTCACGGAAGTCCGGAGCAGGTCGATCATCTGCTCATGGGTCAGAGTGGCCACAGCCACTTTACAGATTTCCACCAGGCGGCTCCCTTGGCGCAGGCCAGCCTTCCAGGCAAAGCCGAATGGCTCCACATCAGCCACGATTCCTTCAAAGTTCACGTGGAAGCCAAGCTGGCCCAGCCCGTTCCTCCTCAGGGTCATCTCCACAGTCTCGCAGCCTCGTGTCACTATCTGCAGGGAAGAGCTCTGTTAGGTGGACCTTGCCCGACACAGCCCCAAGCCGAACAGTGGGCTGCCACCTCAGCAGGCAGGGACTAGGGGCTGGAGAGCACCACCCTCCTGTCCTGCCCTCAAGGTCAGCACAACTAGCCCTGAGAACAGCCTCAAAGGAAGCAACACCAGCACAGCGAGGTCCTGTTCTTCAAGGGCCAAGACTACAGATGCCACTGACTACGGCAGGCGAGCTCAGCACAGGCCCGGTAACGTCCTCGGTGCCTCTGTGCCAACTGACTGGGCTCTGAAGCACAGATTTCCACTGTTCTAGATGGATTACGGCAACAGTGAGACCATGAGCCTCAACCATCAAGCCCTGAAACCAATTTGTCTACTTCATTCAACTACAAAAATGTGGCCCAAAGCACTCATGAGCCCAGGCTTCATGACTGCCCTGGACCAGGAGGGCCATGGATGGCCTGCGGACATCCTGAGTCACCTCCCAGGACCCTTGTGGGAGCGTCTGCTGGTGCTGGGCTGAATGGTGAGGGCCCTCAGATTAACCGTGGGGTACGCCAGCCAGACTCCTGGCAATCTGTTGACACGGGCACTGTGCAGGATGGCACAGCAGTGGGACCATCTGTGCCTGCAGCCAGGCCCGGGGGCGAAGGGCAGCACCAAGAGGGGCTCCAGTGCACATCCTTCCTGAGGAGTGGCAGCCTACACAGTCCCACAAAAAAGAACCAGGGAATGAATGGCATTGTCCCACTGGGCAGTAAGTACCAGCAATGAGTCACTGTGGCCCTCAGGAGCACTGAAGAAAGCATGGCAGACCACGGAAGGGAGACCCAGGCTCATTGAATGCCCTCTGATGACTGGGACACCACTTTGTTGTGGGCCTTTTCAAGTTGGGAGGTGTCACGACCCAGCTCTGGCCAGGGCTGTGGAAGCCCCAGTGTGACGAATGCTCCATTTCCAAGACAGGCTCTGAGCAACACCTGCTTAACGAGACTCAGGACTGCGCTCCAGCTGTGGGACTAGGCTGCCTCTGCTACCAGCCCTGTGCCCGTTTCCATGGTTATCAAACACTGCCCATCAGCTTCTCCCGGAAAGTGTGGCATTTGGGACGTAGAAGAATTGGGAATGGGGGCTGGGGATATAGCTCAGTTGGCAGAGTGCTTGCCTCACATGCACAAGGCCCTGGGTTCAATCTCCAGCACCACACACACAAAAAAGAATTGGGAATGGGATTGCTAGCTAGTGTTGGGGCAAGTTTTGAAAGACTGAAGTTCTCAGGTTGTGAACTAAAATAATTCAAAACTGTTGACAGAGCACTTCTGCTGCACACGCAACCTCAATAAAGTTTTCCTTCATTTCTTTTCCACTGTGTTCTGGGCAACCCGACCAAGAGATGCCATCTGCAAAGTGCCCTGGTTTCTCTGGGATGCTGATGCAGCTGTCAGCTGAAGAGTGTTCAGCCCAGCTTGCCCAAGTCCCGGAGCTCCGGTCTCTCCCCATCGCCAGCCCCCTGCCACCTCCCTGACTTTCATAGTCTTTGAGACTTTGGGATAATCAGAAGCTTCTGTTCCTTGCTTCGGAACATCTCAAAGTCTCAAGGACTGTGCTCTCCATGCATTTGGAGTTCCTCATACACTTACATGGACTCAGTGACCACATGAAGACAGTGGCCGCCTCGTCACGTACCCAGGATGGCTACATAATTTGTGGGCCCAAAATAAAAACACGAGCTGCCTACTCAAAAATTATCAAGAATCCCAAGAAAGCCACAGTAGAGCTCTGCACACCAACCAGGGATCTCCTGAGAGCCAACCCTGTGGGACTCACGGGTGGAACATCCACAGGCCAGCCTGCCTGTCCCTCGGGCGTCAGCTCCCCTTCCTGTCCTGTGTCTTGGCTGCCTAACAGGCACCTGTGAGCACGCCTGCTGCTGAGTGATGGCTGCTGGGTTTACCACCTGACACACGGGCTGTCATTCCCAGCCCCTCCCCCACTACTGTCATTGCCACTCCGTCCCCACCCTCACGCTTGGGGCCCTTCAGTGGTTCTAATGTTCCAGGTCATCCTCAAACACATCTCTGACCTTAGGAATCTTAGTGACTCTAGGAGTCTGGTGACGTCTAGGAAATGGCAAGGCAGGTCCAGGGAACAGGGGGACATGGAGCTATGGAAGGGCTTCTGGTGACTGGGGACGTGGCATTGGTGCTGTACTTCTAGGACCACAGATTATGCCTACATAGAAGATGATGGTAAAAGAAACACTGCTAGATGCAGTGGCCACACCTGTAATCCCAGCAACTCAGGAGGCTGAGTCAGGAAGGCCATGGGTTCAAAGCCAGCCTCAGCCATGGCGAGGTGCTAAGCAACTCAGTGAGACCCCGTCTCTAAATACAAAAATGGGCTGGGGATGGGGCTCAGTGGCCAAGTGCCCTTGGGTTCAATCCCTGGCACCCCCCCCCACACACACACACAAAAAAATTTGTAATTACCGAGAGCCTAGCTGAGACCCCCAGTGCGGCTCAAGAGCCAATCCTGTGGGCACACAGGGTGACCAGTCAAGCGTCCCCATGCTCCATCTGGGTCCACACACACCTGACCAGGCACTGAGGCCCTCCCTGAGAAGTGTCTGCACAGGGACACACCATCTCTCTAAAGCCCCAGACACCAAAATGACCTTACTCTTGCTTATACAGAGCTTCACAACAAAAGGGAGACGTGTATTTGGTGGTGAGAAGAAATGGAAAATTTTTCTTTTCTCATGATTCATAGCTAACTAACTTTTCTAATTAAAACATAACACATTCTTTTACAGGAAAATCTACATGAGACAGTCTATGGTTAAAGCAGCATGGTTGGGTTTATTCACTTTACTCTATTGTGTATATGCAAGCTAAAATCTGGATCTCACTTTGTTAAAATTGGGAGCAGAAACACACAACTGTTCAAACACCAAGAACATGACTTAGGGGCTTTGTATTGAAAACCATATCTACAAAACATCTCAAGACATTTCTTGTTCATGGGTTCTTTTAATTTAATGGCTAATTTTATAAAACCTCCTCAACAAACTGTGGCTGAATGGTAAGTAATATATTTAATCTATATAAGATATTTAAACAAAAATACCTGCTGTGCAAACATATGCAGGGTTGAAACTGCAGAGACTCACTTGCCTGTGAACAGCAATTTTGTGCCCATTACTCACTGACCAAGAAGGTGTACAATGTCACTCCCCACAGCCATACCACCCATGGGAGTCTCCCTCAAACATCAGAAGAACAGGACCCTATGTTCTCCTTTGAACACTGGCTTAATGTTCCTGATCATTTAGGACGGGTGCTCCTCCATGTTTGGAGTTCCGTAACTCCCAGGAGAACCAACATTTAAAACTAAGCCGTGTCTGTTAGGAGGAGCCGCTCCCTAAGGGCTGAAGCCCTGGTGTAATTTCCCTGGTGCAGCCTGTTAGGACTCGGTCGGAAACACAACGTGTGTACTCACCACTAGCCGCTGCACGATTTCCCGGATGTCTTCAGCACAGCTGTCCACTGCGGACAAGAGGATGCATTCTCCTCTCTCGTAAAATACTTTGATACTCATCAGTCCAGACGTCCACCCAATAACATCCCTGCAGGAACAGTTAAACACCACATTCTTGGAGTCCTTTTCAATCAGCATTATGAACTCATTGGAAATCCCAAGGAGACACTCGATGTCCGTGGACTGGCCGAAGTCCCTGGCCACCACATGCCACATGATGGCTCCAATGCTGTACAAGTGGGCGTCCTTCCTGGGCTTCACTTTCTCCTTCTTCTTTGCACCCAGGGTAATGAAGCTGAACTTGGCAGAGGTGTCCACTGTGGCCGTGGTGACGAAGTTCTCTGCCAGATCTTTCAAGTACTCTTGCCTTGTTCGAGTGGCCATTGCTCGAAATTTTTCTGATTTATGGGCTGCGTTTTCTGCATTGATTACTTTGGCTAAAAGGAAGTCCCGGAATACTGCCGACTTTGGAAAAGTTACACCCTTAGGAACTGGGGGACCAAATGGTGGCACGTCCTTGGATCTGGAAACACCAACGCTGAAGAAGAAAGGAAAACAACACTGATGAGCTGCAGCTCCACATCTAGGTTCTGAACGTGCCAAAGCCTACCTTGCAAGCACACCCACTGGCTATAGGTTCTGGTCCGCCAACAATAAAGCTGAGGAGGCGATTCAGAAACTGGAGGCACTCTGTTGACTGTATGTCTAACCTCATCAGCAAACGTCACCTTCGTGGTCACAGTGTGCTGTTTAAATCAGTGATTGTGTCCCACAGATTGTGCACAAGTATCTTCTGCCACAGAAAGATGACTCAGTGTGCTGGGTTTCAAATAACTGAAATTATTCTAGTAATTTAATTAAAACCAGAAAGTTTATAAGAAAAAATGGCTTTTTCTTATCTTTAAGAACTTTTGTGCAAATGAACCATCTTTTGAGATAAGCAAAAAGGTAAAATATTGATTTGACCCCAAAACAGCAGCCAATAAAATAGCTCCAGGCCTAAGATTCCAGACCATTCTGAAAAATTCCGGATTACACTGAACGGTTCCCTGGGTGCGATCCCAGGCAAAAGGCCAATGTGCCATGTTTGCACCAATATTCTCTTTTAAGCATATCACTTGTAAAAGAGAGATACTGTTTTGGTGAGAGGGGTACCAGGGATTGAACTCAGGGGCCCTCAACCACAGAGCCACATCCCCAGCCCTATTTTGTGTTTCATTTAGAGACAGGGCCTCACTGAGTTGCTAAGTACCTCACTTTTGGTGAGGCTTGGTTTGAACTTGCGATCCTCCTGCCTCAGCCTCCCAAGTTGCTGGATTACAGGTGTGTGCCACTGCACCTGGTAATACATTATATTTTTAATGACATCCTTTTCTTAAAAGCACTCCTGAGCACTTAGGCCAACAGTCTAAGCCCAAGGTGTGAGACTGCTATGGGAACAGAAGACAGAACCCTCCTGCTACGGGAGAAAGCCACTCCTATCACTATGGAACCTGTGCCTTAGAGCCAGACTGGGCTAAGAACTATGGTTTTCAGACTGCTCCTTTCAGATGTGCTGGCTGGGCAGGTGGGCCGACAGACTGGTCTTCTCTGCCTTCCAGGCGTGGTCTGCTGTACCCGCAGGCCCCTTCCACCCCTTCCACATGGTTCACATCTGTGGCCAGCTGGGTTGGCAATGACCGCTTAAAGACTGTTCAGGAGAGCGAGCCTGGGTGAATGCCAGGAACCCCATGGGTGTTTTGCTCAGTTTAAGATACCCATTCTTATAGCCACGTTCTGGAGCCAGCACCACAGCTCTCTACTTTCAGACAAGGCCAGACAAGGCCAGTGAGGCCACGGCAAGCAGTGGTGGAGGCCAGCCTGGAAGGAAGTCCCCTCACCACCCATGCGACTGGCCATCCAGCTGCAGCGGGACAGCCCCAGACTGAGGGTAGACTAAAAGCAGGCCTTATTAGCATGGCCTCAGGGTACCAGGGGACACACAGGTCACCACAGCTTGCTGGAGGCCTGGTCTCAGCAGCCGTGTCTGAGAAGTGTCCCCAGGACCTCTGACAAACAGTGGTGTAGGGCCATTGGGCTTACCTCCCCAACAGGAGGAAGACTTCCCTGGCTATATGGCCCAACTTAGAGGCTGGCGCCATTTTAGGGTGGGTCCAGCGGGGCAAACAAAGTGCGCAATCCACCCCTCTGACCTGCTCGGTGGTTTGCTTGTGTGTACATGTGCACACATGTGCGTGTTGGGACGGGGACCAGCACCCTGCACGTGGTGGGTGAGCGCTCACCACTGGGCTACACCCCAACCCTGCTTTTGCTTCTGACATGGGGGCAGATGGGAAGGAGGCAATTACTTCTCACAGAAAGAAGCTGAATGATTAACTGAGAAGCAGGACTAGAAAACCGTGGGGCAGGAGAGAGTGACTAGAAGGCCGAGGCCCCGCGGGGCGGGCACTGGCTTGGGCTCACCTGTAGCACACGCCCTCGGTGCACGGGTTGTGCACCCTCACTATGACAAAGACGTGCTGGAAGTGGGAACGGATGCTTCTGGGGGTGAAGGGAAGCGCCCCTGGCTCCTGGAAGACGATGGTGACGATGTCGTTCCCGATGTGTCTCTTCCTCAGAAGCTGCGGCCAAAGAAGCACACACAATATGAGGGGCAGGACATGAAGCAACGTGCACACATTTCTCTCCACACAGGAGGTGCAGAAGGAGACCCGCCCCGGAAGCTCAGGGCTCTTCAACCTCGCTCAGAGAGGGCAGGACAGTTTGTGTCAGAGGGCCTAGGAAGGAGGACCTGGAAGGCCACGCTCACCTCCGACTTTAAAATCCAGACTGGGTGGGCTCTACTCTTCATCTTCACATAGCTCCCTTTTAAAATCCTAAGAACTGCATATTATAGCTCAAGACATTGAAGAAATTTTATAGTTTAAACTCTTCAAATCCAAGGGGGAGCCAGAGTACCAGGAGGGACAGGTCTGCCGAGGCCCCACTGCCCCGGGCTCAGCACCAGTGCAGGCTCCTGCGACACGGTACAGGGCCGTCTTTTTGGTGGCAGTATCGCTGAACTAACTGGCCAGACGCTGGCCTTTAAATGTATCCCACAATACAGAACTTCACCAGACCGACTGCCGAAGACCCAAGAGTTTGTAATCTGAGAAATCACGAGTTTGGCAGAAGAGAAGGAATCCCAGAGCAGTAACATTCTAAGAACCCGCCCTTTTATTAACACGTACTAAGTGGACACATCAAGGGAGGTCAGTGTGGTACTTTCCAGTACAGCGTGCACTGACCAAACCCACCCCCCGCCCCCTGCACCTCCCCAGCCTTTAGCAGTCACTGGTCTATCTGCAGGTTGACGATGTCTACCTTCCATTTATGGGGAGAAGGTGGCACTTGTCCTCCTGTGTCTAGCTTATTTCACATAACATCATGTCCCCCAGCCCCACCCATTTGCCAAAAACAACAGGATCTTGTTCTTTAGGGACGAATACCACTCCAGTGTACATCGCCACACTTTCTTGCCCACTCATCTGCTGATATACACCTGGCCAATGCCACATCTTAGCTATCGTGAACCTGGGTGCACTCACTTCAGAGGTTCCTTCTGCCAAACCCGCACCTCACTTCAAACACCTGCCACAGCTCAGCAGTCACCAAGGGTCTCACTTCCCCTGCAGAAGCCCTTCCTCAGGGCTTTGCCATTGATGGACCAGGGCAGAACCCACGCTTACTGACACACACCAGTGAGCCTCGGGCTATAGTTGCCTCTCCTGTGAACTCCTGAAGCACACCCACATGCCAGGCCCTCTGGGGAGGCCAGCATCCAGCTGGCGACACAGAGACAAGACAGGACCACCCCAGGCAATCACTCTCTTCCACGAGGATGGTGCCCTGGAGTTTATTTGGCACCTACAGAGCATATTCCACTGTGAAGAGCATCAGGTTCAACTTCTAAATCTCTAAGCCCAGATGCATACAGATTTCCCTGCCAGGTCCCTCCCTGGTAACGTAGCATGACAAATGGCCTGGAGGAGTGAGGAGGGAGCATCACTGTCGCGACCCCTCGCCAGCAAGGGAAAAATACGACACAGGATTCTTCTTTCAGCAGTTTATTCAGGCCTTGATTCATGTATCATCTTCTAGCGACCCCCCACCGAGCGCCCAAGCACAGCCTAATAAAGCCTCCCGCATACCAATCCCAAGCTGCCACGTGGATCTTTCTCATAGGGTGGTAAGGGATTGCGCGCCAATTCTCCATAAAAGGAGTTGTTTATCACAGGCCACAGTGGAAGCCGGCGCCATCTTCTAATGGCGGCCACGGTCTAATTAGAACGGCTCACCACAGTTCCCCCTTCTGTTTTATAAAACAATGCAGGCGAAAGTAGAGGTCCTATCCCACTGTGCAGAAGTGGCTGCAATGTATGGTTCAGTCCTAAGGAGGGCCCTTCCCTAGACCTGGTCCCATATCAGCCGACGCCTTTTTTCGTAGGGCGGGGCGTGGACGTCAAACCCGCATGCAATAGGACATGCTTTCCTTGAGGTCCGTTGAGGGATCACTCAAGTGCAGTGCCTTGCCTCGCATCCTGCATCGTGACGACGGCGAGAAGTAGGATAACACAGGTAGCCTG
>NW_025999927.1:1933737-2021827 GCF_001458135.2 Marmota marmota marmota
TATTAGCTTGCGGATTCCCACTTTACCTGGGAACTTACCGGTGCACCACCCTGACTGCTGAAAGTTCTGGATCCTGGGTTCGAGGAATATAATTCCCCGTCCGGGCCACCAATTGTCGCGACCCCTCGCCAGCAAGGGAAAAACACGACACAGGATTCTTCTTTCAGCAGTTTATTCAGGCCTTGATTCATGTATCATCTTCTAGCGACCCCCGCCGAGCGCCCAAGCACAGCCTAATAAAGCCTCCCGCATACCAATCCCAAGCTGCCACGTGGATCTTTCTCATAGGGTGATAAGGGATTGCGCGCCAATTCTCCATAAAAGGAGTTGTTTATCACAGGCCACAGTGGAAGCCAGCGCCATCTTCTAATGGCGGCCATGGTCTAATTAGAACGGCTCACCACACATCACTCCATCAGAGTTTTCTATAGCCAGTGAAATTGCTGACCCAAACACTGGAGAATTCCAGTCCAAACCCCACGGGTAAAGCTGCACACACACTGCTCACTGTGCCGTCTAAGTGGATCTGATGAGACTCAGTGGGCGACTCGCTTAAATCTAGTTTTAAAAATGTTTGTTAGATCTTTAAGTAAAACGTGGCATTTCAAATGTGTATAAAAAAGTCAGTGGAAACTGTAGGAGGCAAAGACATTCTTCCCTCTTCCCCCAGAGTGGAAATGCAGATTCCCTTCACCTGTGTAACAGGACAGGCGAAGCAAGGCCATGTTCAGTGTGTTTGTGGAGAGAAGGTCAGAGGCCCAGGCTGCCTGCCTGTCAGTGCCTGACACACAGCATCCCTTGGGTGGTGGGGAGATGGGGGCGGGCAGGCTCCCCACCTCTGCCTGAGTCAGCACCAGGCTATACTGACAGGCACTCACCTGCTGCCCAGAGCTTTGTAGGCACATGCTGCAATGCCAGGCTGCTCCATGTCCCTGCTGGACACGGCCTGTCCTATGTCCAGGTCCCATGCTGGGCCTCACCATAAACACTTGCACACGAGCTGAGGGAGCTTTAAATCCAGCTGCCACACTGGCTACCCTGCCTTAGTGCCCTGCTGAGCATATTCTTTTACTTTATAAAACAGGCCAAACAACGTCTTTAAAAGTCTAGTTAATTCCATCATGGCCACATAACGCACTGCACCGTAGGAACAGAAATTGGGGGTCACAAGGGCAGTAAGAAAGAGTGAAACCTAGAGCTCTCTGGAGAGGACTCAGCTAGGAGAAACAGGCCCTACCGAAAGAATCCTCAAGTTCAGAGACTCAAGAAATAAAACATCCTGAACATTAATAAGATTGTTTTAAGGTTTTTGTGAAACAAGTCATTTCATGAGCTTCAGTAAGAGCAAACATTTTATTTGGTACTTAGTTCCTGGGTATCCTCAATGGGCAGTGAAGTTCTGTGGACTCAGTCCTAACGAGGGGGGAGGTTAGCATGCTGTGAACAGCCGTGGCCTGGCGAGACAGGGGCATCGTTTGTTTGGGGAACCAGGGAGAGGCGGTTCCTGGGTGGGCTCTTCCTGGACACGCACAGCTGACAACGCTTCTCAGTGCGGGCAGCAGAGCCAGCGGGCGTCTCTGACTGCGGCAGTGAGTTCACAGAGGCCGTGCTTCAGGTTCACAGCAGGTCCCACCAAATCCCCAAGCCCCAGTGTGACCAGGAGAGGGAGGCTGACTCCCCCCACCGCATGGCCACCAGAGCACCTGGGGGTCAGCTTCAGTGCTGCACACAGCCATGACCAGGTCCCAGAGTCACTACCGCTCTGATCCAGTGGCCGCGCTGCAGAAGGTGGGGTCCGCAGTCTCTGCGAAGGCTTCAGAGCCTGAACTATTTACTCTTTTATCTTAACAGAAGAAAGAAACAAGAGGCCTGCACCTCATTTCAGGGGCTGCACGATATGAGTAGGAGCAGTGGGGTGTCAGAAGCTGGGGAAGGTGGGTCCCTACGCGAGACCTCAGGAAGAACACATCTATAGCCCACAAAGAGCAGCCTGGGTTCTCGATCCTGGCCCTGGGGTTCTAATCCAAGTCCTGTCAACCAAGCAGGGCCAACCTGTTTGATCCAGTCCCTTCTGGCCTGCGAGACCCCGTAACCACCCCCGGTTCCTGGTTCCACCATAACAAGGAGAAGATGGCAGCCCACACACCTCCACCTCAGTACGAAAGGCACGTACTTACGGAAGGGATGTCTGGGAGCCCCAGGCAAAAGCAAAGCAAAGCTAGTTGATGGTTCTTCCCTCAGAAAATGAGGATCACAGGAAGCCCTCTCTGCATTTCTAGGGTGCGTCATTTGAAAAATTTACCCCCTTGTATTGACCACAGACTTTACCAACGGCGGAGCACACCTACAAACCAGGTAAGCAAATCTGAAGGACTCACACCTGGAGAAGCAAAGGCAAGCCAGGAATTCAGGCTTCAGTGACCTCACGATACAGGAGAATGAGCTGCTCGCGCCCCTCTTCTGATTCCAGGACCCTGAAGGTCTGGTGACTACTCGCTCCTCTTCCACTGCAGGCTGGGACAAAGCTCTCCTCCTGGTGGACGCTCCCATGGAGGGTTCACAGGAGAAGCCAAGTACAGGCAGCCCCGCCCAGCTGGCACAGAAAGCAGGCCTCCACAGCGTCCACCAGGGCTGTGTACAAGCCCTCCACTGCAGGGGCCACCACAGGTCCAGTCAACATGGATGAAGGGTCTGTCTGGCTGGCCCAAGCCTGACGAGCTCTGCGCTCTTTCCGCTGTGGCATCAAGGCTGCGGGAGCGAGATCTCTGAACCGTAGGGGTCGGCCTCACTGCAGAGGTACCTCAGGGGCTCCTAACTCCTCCAAGCACAGCAGCTTGCACTAAAAAGCAAAGGTCACTGGGTGCCAGCACCAGAGCGCCTCCCTCTGTCACATGCCTCGTCCAAAGAAAGGATGTTTCTGCCAAAGAAGTCTAGGGCTGCCTGTGAAGCTCCTCCCTCTGATGACAACCCATGACAGCTGACTCACCAGGTGTCTGTAGAGCAAGCAGAAACGTGCACACGGGGCACACACGGCCCTGGAAAGGTGAACGGACTGCCCCACAGGCCTGGCCTCGCTCGCGAGGAGGGGAGCACTCCCTGAGCAGCTTCTCACTGTCCTGGGTTAGTGGAGCCTCCCCGAAGAGTCAGAGGCATTCCAGACTCAAGACTTCTAATGGACCAGAATCAGCTCCTGGCTATAGGAACAAACGCAGGACCTCCCAGGGCCACATCCAAGATCATAACTGTCCCACAGACACTAAGTGCAATGGAACCACAGGTTCCCCTGTTTCCACCTCAGCCCATCAGCAGATCCAGACCATTTCGTGGCCTGTCACTCAAGCTCGACACAGAGTCGCCATCTGAGCAGGTCTTTAGGCTACAGTCACTTACAAATAGCAACTGCAGAGACTCCCTTTGATCCCCATTTTGGAAAGTGCAGAACACACCAATCACTTCTATCCAGAGCTCCACTCTCTTCTTGGTTCTACGGAGTTTCTGATTTTTGTATACAGAATTTTTTCAGGAAAATTTAATGAAATAAAGTCAGGAACAGAGAACCCTAAAGTCCCCCAATTACTAAACAATGAAATAGGGTGGGTCAGTTTTGAGTTCTGGTGACAGAAGTGGTGAAAGCCCAGAGACTGCCCTCTGTGGAAGGCTGGGCCTGCCTGTGTGGAGTCCAGGGGCTCAGGGGCTCAGGTGCTCAGCGAGCCAGCAGCTTGGAGGTCTGAGTGCCTGCGCTGGATCCACCTCTACCAACACCGACAGCATCTCTTGGCCTGAACAAGCCCTATCAGCGTCTGGGCACCAAATCCCAGGGTTTAATTACTGAATGAGTTGCAGCTGGACAACCAGGCTAGCCTATCTCAAGCCCGTGATGCCCAGCGTATCTGTTCAGCATCATTCCAAATAAATAACTTGGAGTTCAAAGCTCTGCAAGGCAGAACAGACACATGCAGAGGGTGTAGAGATGCACTCCATCTCAGAGGAATGTGCAGACACAGAACCCAGAGACAGAGCCGCCCAGGTGGTGGGGGAACGGAGGCTTGCTAGAAGACACCATGGAAGGTTGGGACAAGACAAGAGATTGAGCAAAGATTCACCAAAAATTCACCAAGAAATCCTGGTCACAATGACCACAAGGAGAGGGACGAAGAGGAGACTAACTGGAAGAGCCTGAGAACTGGGCCAAGCGCCCATGCTGCTGGAGGAAGGAGAGGAGGTGGCTGGTTTCTTCTCCAGAAAAACAACAACCCCCCCACCCCACCCCACACACAGATTCTGACTAAATTTGTAGATTTCATGTGTGTTTATAAAAAACATGAGAAAAATGATCTGAAACAATTAGGTCTCACTCACAGGACAAATGCCCCAGAGAACACCTGTGTGTCCTTGGCACCTAAAAATAGTATGGCCCTTCAAGGAGGAGCAGGTGACATCAGGAGGTCTGCTTCCAAGCAGAAGACCCAGCAGTCAGCATCCTGGCTTTAGCCCAACAGTCCCATCTTTGTGTTAAGCCCAGCCAGGGAGCCTGGGGCCGACCTTCAGAGACCAGCACAGCCCTCCTGCTTCAGCCTCGGCTCTGACTCAGGACAGCCCAAGACTCACACAAGATGGGGCAGAAACGCCCCTCCCAGAGAGCGGTTCTCAAATGCAGCTCCTTACTACCCCAAGGGTCCTCGTATCAGGCAGGCTCGGCACTGTGAGGATTTCGGCTCAGGAACAAGAGCTACGATTTCTAGTAATTTCTGCAAAAGAACTTGCTCAGCCCATTTTATAGCTATTCTAAAGCGTTATGTAAATTATTTTAGGATGTTTTAGGCATCATTCAAGTTTTCAAAGGTTCTTAATTTTTAGTGGCTACATTCAAAGCATAAGGCACAGTGATTTTTTTCTCTTTTAAAATGTCAATAAACTCACTTAAAACAATGAAACTAAATGAGGAAGAACAGCCAAAATAAACCAGCAACAACTGTGAACAGTGTTTTTTCCAAGAAGTCATTTACCCGTGTACAGAAACCTCGGTCGTGCCGGGGAGCTGGCCTTTCTGTAACTCTCACAGTTGATGCAGGTCTCTTTTGAGATTCTGCCAACACCCAATAAAGGTGTAGAAGACTGAGCTTTATGACGAATAACTGCAATGATGCTCCTTTTAAAACCCAAACCCTTCCAGGAGAGTCAAAGATTGCTAATGCTATGCAAGAAGAACCTCCCTTACTGGTCTGCAAACCCAGGGCACCACCCACACCTGCGGCCAGCCCGTAAGAAGTGAGGGGGAGAACGTACCTGCTGCCTGTTGCTGGGCATGTAGGGAAGCAGGGTGGACACGTGGAACATGAGCTCGTAGTCTTTGTACGTAGTGTAGAGGGAGTGGGTTCCCGTGGAGTCGGCTGGAAACCAAGGTTAATCACAAAAGAAATTAGGCCACGGCAGATTGTGGGCATCGACACCGAGAAGGTCATTCCCACAAGAGGTGACTCAACTACAAAACAGATGCCACACTGAACCGGTAGCACAGGCTGCCGCTCGCCCACCTTCCCGCCTGCAGCTTGGAAGCTCCGGGAGGAGTGCCTACAACCTCCCACTGAGGCTGGCACCCGAGGGCTTTTGCTTTCCCTGCCCTCTCGATACTGTGTGTGGCTTCCACCTGCTCCTCTTCATTTTGGACCTCAGGACCCACCCAGGGCTAGGTGCTTTGGCCTTGGTCTGTAATGAGGGGGAAGGTGCCAGGCCCACCCAGACCCTGGTGGGGCACCTGAAAGTGACAGTTGGGCAGCCAGAAGCTGGCCACACCCTTATGTGTGCATTTACTGTTATTTCTACATCATCTGGGGACACATGACCTTCCAGAACACAGAAGAATGAAGTAGGGCTGACAACACAGAAATGGGAACAAAGTGTTACTTTAAAACTTTCTTTCCCTGAAGGATGCAACCTTTTCTTCTTTCACCCGAAAACGGCAGCAGTGACACATCTTTTAAATGGAGAATGAGAAGAGTGGTGTCTTACTGTATCTTTTGCCCAACACCTTAACCTTGCTGATCATGCAGGGTTTGTCAAACACAATGATTCTTTGCAAATTAAAAACCATCTGTGTGATCCATGAGATTGCCACAGATTGAGTCTCAGACTTTCCAATCAACTCAGCAACTCTAAAATATTTCAATGATAAAATAATTCTGAAGAGAAGTTCTGGACCACTCTGCACAAGGCCAATGAAGACAGATACTTGCTCAGGAGCAAGACCACCCCTCAGTGTCTCCTTGGCTACTGTGACTCTTCCATTTCCTAAACAGCAGGAGACGACGCTGCTCACCTGTGCGTTCCCTGCTGCACCTTCTGAGGAAACCTTTGAGCAGTCATTTTGGGTAAATCTTTTTTAGTTTAAAATTTTTACTTTGAAATAGAAATATATTCAACCTTCATGGGCCTCCACTGCTTTCCTTCTGAGCCCTGTAGCATGACTCTCTGGTATTTACATCCGACTTGGAGACAGTCCAGACATTATCTAGAACCAGTCTTGTGTGGTTCTCGGCTATCCTGGAAGACATCTGCTGACACGACCATCAGTAGCCAAGATGAGGGAACCGTCTGTGGACCCTCAGGAAACGCACACTGCCCTTCTTCACAGGACTTCAGGAAGCAATGATCCCCTTGAACGCTCTTGGCTCAGAGCTTGACAGTGGACCCAGCTGGGATGCGGGAGCTCAGCCACAGTGAGAAAGGGCAGACTCACTGACCCCCAATCCCAGGTGGGCGGTGGGAGATAGGTGAGAGCCCGGGGGAGTAGTGCTCCTGGGGCTATGACATAACCAGCCTGGCCCAGCAGCACCCAGAGGCCATGCCAAGGGAGTGCTGTGAAGGTTTACCCCAGACACCAGCACACAACGGAAAGAGGAAACCAACAAGGCTTGCTCAGGTGGCTGGCAACAGAGAGCAAGGGGGTGTCGCCCTGACTTGGTCACTCCTGCCAGGTGACGAGGGTGTCTCAGTGGTCAGCCCCATTCCTATTCCATTCTTCTTGGGTCCAGACTTGAATCAAGTCCTACAGAGTGTTAATGTGGTACCCAATTTCTTGAATTGCAGAAAGAAAATCTTTCCTCGTTCATCCCATGAGACAACATTTTTATTTGACTTTAAGATATCTAATTCTTAGATCTTTCCTCTCAACTAAGGAACATCACACTTCGTCGCATCTCAGGAGAGTCTTGCTCCTAAAAGTAAAGACCTGTTGATCATCAGAGTTGACCTATCGAAATCTGGTTTTTATGTTCTCATCTCCTTGAGCTGATGCACTGGGAACTTTGCTGAGGTCACAAGGCTGCTGTCAATTCTACACAAGGGAAAACACTGTGCCACACACTTCACGGACTACACATTCTGAAAGGGATTTCTCAGTGCCTCCCACTGAAGAGAGAGGATCCCCAGGGCAACAGGAGCTATGTCCACGGTGGCTGTCCACAAGGAGGTCCCCAGGGCAGCACAGTTGCCTCTAGCAGCTGGGCTGTGGTTTTTTGCAAAGGGGAGTTAGACAATAAAATCAGGATAGGTCACATGGATCCTTCTGAATGCACGTGGACATGTGCGGTGTCATGGGTCACTTCCCTGCCTTTATATACCTGGGCACGAGCAGTAGACATGCACTGGGGAAAAGCTCCAACCTGGCACACATGGAGGACACGGGGCCCACGTGAGGCAACACCATTCAAATTTAGAAACACATCAAAACCCAGGATTGACTCAGGCACCACCCTCATTTGGACAGAGCATCAGGCCGAGCAGGCACTGGGCAGGGCTGGACACAGAAAAGAAGGGCAGGCAGGCTCACTATGGCCAGCTCTGCTCCAGGGCTGGCCATACTGTGGCACCCATGGGGACAGCTCCTGCTTCACTCTCCCACTAGCTCTCAGATCCCAGACTTATCATCTAATTATCTCCTTTCAGTGAAAGAGCAGGAACTAACTAATAAGAATTCCCCCAAATATGTAAAATTATGTTGCCCAGTATTTCAAGTGCTGGTAGCAACCAAATAACAGCAGAAGATGAAACACACAGAACACCTGGAAGATGCTGGACAACTCACATATCCCAGGGGGCAGAAAGCCCATATTTGAATCAGGTGGTCAATCTGGCCCCTGAGAGCTGATGTGTGTTCCACTCCAGGCAACCTGACTCAGGAAAGGACACCTGGTTTCCTCCTCACTGCTTCAACTCCACTGCTCAGCTCATGAATCTATAAATGAATGAGCCCAGTAACACGCACCAACGAATATGCCAATGCTCTGTCTCAGCAATGAACACAGTGCTGGTCCGTGATGTGACAACATAAGGGTGTCACAGAGGTGGGTGTGCAAAAGGGGAGGACCACACTGAGATTCTTTGGGAAACACAGGCAATCTCTGCTAGTGTCACAAAGCACTAGCTGTCGGGCATGCAATGTTTGACATACACCCACTGAGAAATGAGCCCCTGCTTTCCTGAGGACCAGTGAGCTCCCTGTTCACCTGAGGACATCCACACTGACTCAAGAAGCTCGGTGGGCTGCTCCTGGGGCCAAGGGCAGGCATGCCCGGGACCCCACTCAGCAGACCTGAGCTCACACAGGCATGGAGCTTACTTTTATTGTCCAGCTGGGCGCGGTATTTAGTGAATCCTTTCAGTCGCACTCTCTGGCCCAGAAGGTCCAGGAATTCCTCAAAAGCTGGTCCCGCCGTCTCATTGTTGTACATTTCTTCCTCTGTGCTCTGTCCTGCTTTGCAATAGAGGATCCCAATCTTGTGCTGAAAACTCAGCTGAAACGGGGAGGAAATGTCATTACTTGCAAAGAGTACCAGATGAGCTAACTCCAGTGAAAACGAGAACAACAGAAGTCTGGAGCTCTGTCCTCAGGAAACACAGAACTGTTTCCACAAGCAAAGGAACAAAAAAGAAGGCACAATCTCTGTACGAGGTGCTACAAATAAGTAGCAACCCAGGAAACCCCAAACACAGCTGAAAAAGCGCCGGAAGCCCTCAGGAGATCCAACAAACGGCCAATCGTATGGGATCTGCTGGGGTTCCAGAAGGATAGTCAGTCAGATTTGTGCTCTCCGTAAACAGGCCAGGGGGCAAATACTTGATCTCAGGCCTGCAGAGGCAGGAGAAAGGCCATGACCTTTAGTAAGATTCCCCCTGTGGTTCTAATGCCATTTCCTTCTTTAGTGTATTTGAACGTTCATGAAAACACATAAGACAGGAAAGAATAAAAAAGAAGGTCTGCTAAGGAAAGATCCCAGTGGGACCTGTGATAGATGTGCATTAACAGAGAGCTGTTTATTTCCACAGGAGTAACTCTGGTTGAATAACCACGGCCACTTCTCACATCCTTCCCTGTCTGCTAGAGACGCACTGTGCCAGGAAGAGCTCCAGCAGCGCTGGGTGGGCTTTTGCCCAACTGCTCCCTATCCCCACGAGGGCGCTGGAAGCAGGGCCCACCCTCCACGGCAGGGCACAACTGCGTCAGCTCTCACAGCCTCCGTTTTTCTCCAAGGAAAGCTTCCCAGTTGGGCAATCAGAGCCCTTCTCACCAGCACTGGAGCCTCAGAAAGGGACAGACAGTCAGGGTCCGTCACTATGCACATCTACCACCAAGATGTGAAGCAGAACCTCAGATCCAAACCCACAGCTGGCTGTTGCAGTAAAACATGGCACGATGACCTCACTTCCAGGGCAGCACAGGTTCAGCACCTCGTCTGCACTCCTGGCCAATGACCACACACACTGCCTGCGGTGACCTCCCTGGGTGGCAGGAATGTCCTCTGCTCATGGCCAGGCACAGTCAGTGCAGTGATGGATGCCGTGGCAGTGAAAGCACCAGGCCCTGGGCACCACTCAGCTACCAGTTCCCCACTGCACAGTGGAGACCAGGGTCCCAACCTCCGTGTGGGCGGGAGACAATGTGCAGAAGCTACCAAGTCAATAAAGAACTGGTTCTTTAGCAGGGTCAAGAAAAGAAATTTCTCCAAAAACTGAACAAATAAATACATAATAGAAATATAATAGAAATGCCTATGGCATTTCATGATAAATGTCAGGACATCTTTCAAGACCTTATCTTAGGGTCACTCTTGTGATTCACAACTGTCATATAAGCACTGATGGGTGAGTGACTGTGGAATCAGGATACCTAGTGGTAGAGTTTGGATAAGAAGTGTCCCCCTAAAAGCTCATAGACTGAAAGCAGGTCCCCAATGCAGCAAGCAAGGTTCTGAATGGGGCTTTTTGGGTTGTAACCTTATCAGGATTAATCCATTTAGTGATTAATAACTTGAATGAACTCCTGGTGGTGACTGTAAGCAGGTAGGTGTGGTTGGAGGAAGTGGGTTACTGCAGGTGTGGCTGTGGGAGATGCATCTGTCCTCCGGACCCTCTTCTCTTGCTTTCCGTTTGCTGGCTGCCCTGGAGGGAGCAAACTTCCAGTTCTGCCTGCCTGCCCTATTTCTACCATGCAGTTCTCCACCATGATCTGAGGCCTCTGAAACTGGGAGCAAAATAAGTCTCACCTCCCCTCAGGTGCTCTGGTCATAGCACACACAGCATCAGGGCCCCAAGTAGCAGCTGCAGGACCTAATGTTGCTAGCTGGGCTTCTCACGCACTGCTCTGAGGGTCTCACCTCTGCTGCTTGACCTTTGCTTTATTGAGCGTACACCACTCCACAGATTCTACCACTCTCCCTGCATATACCAGCCCTAGGTGAGAGGAGGCTGGCCTCTGGGCCTGGGCACTGCTGTGGACAAAAACACTCACTGTCACAACCACCGTGGTGTCAGGGTCCTAAATGAACGGACACATGGATCGCAGAAGAACCAGCATGTTTCCCTGTCCTTTCTGCACAGGATCACAATTGGCTGCTGTAACCCAAGGCCAGAAGCGTTGTGATCACTGACAAAAACATTTAAATTAAAACCAAGGTGATAAAAACAAAGCCTCAGAATTGTCTTGAAACTAGTCTGAGTACCTAGTGGCGCAGTTCTCATCTAGAGCATGCAGCCTCAGAGTGGCTCAGCTCCCCTCCAAGCACAGCCCTCACTGTGGCCCAGCTCCCCTCTGAGCACAGCCCTCACTGTGGCCCTGCACCCCCTTGAGCACGGGCCTCACTAAGGCAGAATGAAGTCTGTTCCTGAGCAATCTGCCATGAAGGTAAACAGGTGGACAAGGGCTGAGTGGCCATGAAGGGGAAGAGGGGTTGACCATAAGGAGAAACAGTCTTGCCCAGATGGCCTAGCCGGAGCACTACTCTTGTGGAGCCTATGCTGATTGAGGAAAGGACAGCCCTGAGACACCCTCTCTACCCCTCAACCCATTTCCAAGACTGCTTCTAGGACATTACCTATTCCCCATGCTCTACCAGCCACGATCAGGGTCACTGTACTCTGCTCATCCTGCCACTTGAAAGACTGACCACTCAAGTTCAGAGTGTGGCCTGATGTTCTGACATGCCAGGTTTTGCTCTTGAGACAGTAAGATCTCAGGACTATTTGATATGGGTGTTACCATACAGCTTCTCACTGCCAGTGTGGTGTTACTTTACCTAGAAAAACTTCATATCATAGTCCTCTAAAACATGCAAAATATTTTCCTTGGGAAATTCTGGAAGTACACGTGACTACTACCTTTTAAAAATTTTAATCCTGGATTTAAAAACAAATTCACTCACTAAAATAAATCATCTGCACTCAGACACTTGCCGCTCAGTTTCCCCTACAAATAATTTTGCATATGAAACATGAAAGACTCCTTTCCACCCACCAGGGCACCATCTCAGCCTGTGTAGCACTGGTGGGCTCCTGGGCAGTGTCCATGAACACATGATGGGCTCCACGTCACCACCGCTCCTTCTTCCTCAGCCTGTGACCCCTTCTTCAGCACAACCCGCTCTGCACACAGCTCCTGTTACCCCAAGCTGTCCCAGAGGAAGACCTTCACCCAAGCCCCTGGCCAGCATTCCAGGGCTCCACGCTCTGCTTCACCTTAGTATCCCTGCCCCCACCTCGCAAGCTTCCTTCTTTGTAAAGAAACTGGAATGGTCAGGGTTCTTGAGTAGCGGTTACCCGTGTAGCACCCATGAACTCTACCCAAGGAGGGCTCAGCAAAAGGTCACCTCCTCTAGATTTGCACAGGTGCTCACCGCACTTCCATGTCTCCAAGCTCTCTTCCTTCCTCTGCCTGGGGAAGCTCTGGTGGTCTTGGCCTCACTGCCCCTATGGGCGAGGGACAAAGTCCCAGTCAGCCTTGGTCTTCCTCATGCAGTCTGGGACACCCATCTGTCAGCACTGTCCCAGAGCAAACAAGGATAAGCATAAGGGTCACCAGGCTTGCACATTGTCTACTCTCAGGCGAGGGATGCACTCCTGCTTGCTGGCACACACCAACACTGTAGCCGAGATGGCCGCCGCACAGCAGCAGGTTTCTGAACTAGAGGAAGGTGTGCTGGGGAAACTGCAGAGCAGAGCTCCAAGTGTTAACAGGAAGTAGTTTTCAAAGCCAATAACGAGGACACTCAAGGTCTCAGAAACACGACACAGGCTCAAACACCCCTGCACCATACTCACCCCTTGCTCGTCCAGTTTGAGCAGCTGCTCTGGGACCTTGGGGGAGCTGGAGGCCTGCCGCAGGCACTGTGTGTTCAGCTCTGGGACCACGTACTCCAGCACCTCCTTGAGTGGCAGTCCCCGTGCGGTGCCATGCCGGGCAGTGGAGGGCACAGCGTCTTCCAAGATGGCGCCCCTCAGGGTCGTGAGCTGTAGGAACAGCCACCAGAGTGCAGTTAGTACTTACTCCTAGTTATCTATTTAGAACAACACTCCACCATGTCATTGAGAGTGACTTCATCTCGTGTATATATCTAGCATGGAGCCTTGGTCACCAGAACAGCTGCATACCCCAGGCGAGAGACAGGGCCACACGTGCCCACATAAGCTGCAGGACTGGACAGAGCTCTCTCCTCCCAGATATGTCAGTGGTCCATCAAAACATACATTCCGGACAGTTAACAAGCAGACACCCCTCTGGATCCAACAGGCTAAGGACCAAAACCATAGTGCAGATGAGCTCTGACTCTGTACCACCAGTGAAGCTGCCCACTGAGCCACCATCCTGCACCAGGGGGCCATGGCAGTCTTGTTGGTGCACATTCACCACACAGTGGCCTCCGGTGTCACATTCACATGGTCATACAATATATGTTTAGAAATGACCAATATGAATTTTCATTAAGAAGAGTCAGGCCGGAAATTAACCTGGGTCTGCAGTGCACTGAGTGTGGGTACACAGCGTCCCCAGACTGGTTCGAGCACCAGAGAACACTCACCCATCTCAGGCCACCCAGTTTTATGTTGGATTTTAAACTAATTTTCGGTTCTGATGTGCATTATAGCCTTTGTCCTCTGTGTCTTAGCCCCCAGGCCTCGGTCTTTATCCTGTTACCTGTTCTACCTTGTAAGGTGGCAGCAAGATCATTACCATTGAATATATGGGACAGGTTTCCAAACTTTTCACTTAGAATAACACCCTGCAACCCTTCTTCAATTACCTTAAATGTGTGGTCATACACTAAATCAACGCCCTCCAGGCCCCGTTTGGCTAGAGCAGTGGTGCCCCAGAGACTCAGCCCGGACAGCTGCAGGGCAGGGCATTCTGTTACCTCGCTTGTCCTGAAAGCCACCCTGTAGTTGAACTGGGACCCTTCCTTCTCTTTGGGGTCTTCCACCTTCTCCCTCCGGATGCTGACAGCCACAGGGCCGAGGTTTTCGTCTATTCCAAAGTAGTTCTGGTGCTCTACAATGCAAGAGAGAGGCGCATCAGAAGAGAGGACACAGGCAGTGAGGGCCCTCAGTGGCCCCTCCCATCCATGTGACAGAGGACTCCATCTCACATTACTTCTTTTTTATCTTCCTCATCTTATTATGCTTTTGCCAGATCAGAGCAGAAGACTACTCGGCCCAAAGCTGAGGAGGGCAAGGCTGCCAGAGTGCATGCCCCTCCTGGCTGCTGCCCAAAGCTGGTCCCTGCTCCTCGCAGAAGCCAGACTGCACAGCACAGCCCAGCCCATTCCACCTGGGAGGAACCTTCTTGGACTGAATGAGGGCTCCCGGGGCCACCTAACAAACCATCCAGACTGGCCAGAGTGACCCTGGTCATCAGTGGAGGGGCGAGGTCACCTTTCATTACACTGCTACTAAAACCCATCATGTCCAGGTCAAAATCTAGCAACAGGAAATACATAAGAGGTCATGAGGTTGCTATGGTCACACCACATCTATGAATCCAATCTCTTACTATACTCGCTTGTCAGTCATTTCTTTCCTGTAAACTGCTGGTCCTTGAAGGGACCTAGAATCATACAATCCATGGCAGAAAGGACCCTGGTGCTGTCCTGCCCATCTGGCACAGGACCTTCAGGCACCAGCTTCCTGGAGGATGACCGTGGCAATGACCACGTGCCAGACATTGGTCAGCAGGGTAGCAAAGAACATTCTGGGAAGCAATTCTGACTCCTGAAATGGACCAGAGATGTCCGTGATGGGAGCTCACCGCTCTGTGGACAGTTCTCCTGAACTCCTGGACAAGGGCTCCCGTCAGTGAGCTCTGCTGAAGGCGTCACTGTGCTTCATGCACCTGCCACACTTTACGAGGACTTCCACGGAAACAGCCAATTCTCAACACCACACAGAGGTACAGCGCAACTGCACCAACAGGGAGCAATTACCCACGTTTATTAATGCTGCTCAAACACATGCCTATTTTTAGTAGCCGCTCCACTCGTTCACGTGGAGCAGGTGGCAGATGCAGACCCTCAGGTGCTTTTTGTTCACGTCTTAATGAACTGTGGAGGGCAGGTTCTCCAGGGCGCATGCTCACACAACTGACTTTTCTGCCCTCTTTGCGAACACCACAGTTAACCCTTCTGAATGTCACCTTACTGGCTTTGGCTAATCTTGCCTAACTTACGTTTTTAGCTACAAAAAAACCTAACAGTGAACACCAGGCACTTAGAGGAAACCCACGGTTCCCTGAAGGCTTCAGCTATGCTAACAGTGCCTGCCACAAGAATTCTGGGGAGAGCGTGCTAGAAAGCAGGAGCAGGACGACTCCCAGTCTCACACAGAGCAACGGCCACCAGGGCACAATGTGAACAGTCCTGGGAGGCAAGTTCCACCTGGGCTGCCTAGAAACCAGCCCCAGGACTGCCAACACTGTCTCCCTGCAGAGCTGGTCAGCTGGAGCAGCGGACACCATGTGAGGGGCTGGAAGATTAGATCTTTTTAAGGGGGATATTTCCCTCAGGTGTAGTATCCTCTTAAGGGCCTATTCTAACAAAATCCAGTGAAAGCAACATTCATTAAAAAAAAAAAGGCCTGGTAGGAAGCAAGCTGAGCCAGGAGTAGTCATCTGCAACTTCAGTAGAAACAGTTACAGGAACAGACCACCAACATGTGCCATCTCCTGAATCGAGGTGAGTGGGGGAACCCACACCATCACGCTGTCCGTGAGAGTGCATACTGAGGCAGCCCAGGGCCTGCTCAGCTGCAGTCAACTACCCTGATGACTTCTGTGTCCCTTCGGTGACGTGTTGAGAAGAATATTCCAAAAGCAAATGACACACAGCCAGGCACCAGGGTGCCACTGCCCTCAGGACACCACCGAGGGAGGTGCTTGCAGAATGTGCCCATCAGCGCCAGGCTCCAGGTTTGGTAACGCCCAAAACACAAACCTAGATTTTCAAAATATTTTAGGGAGAAAGAGTGAATACATAAAACCCCTTTTCATGGCAAAATTGAGAGCCCAGATCACCTGGGCAGGTCACTGCTCCTGATGCCCAACAAGTAAGAGTGGTATGCTCAGTGGAAGCCAGGGGGATGGCCGACAGACCAGCGCTGCCTTCAGGGTGAGAAGCACACCTCCCTTTTACAACTGGGGTCAGGAGGTCCAGGGGAAAGGGCCTTCTACTCAGAGATAAGGCTCCCCACTGGGGATCCCCACTGCCTGTCAGCGAGGATAGCGCCTATTCTCCATGTCCCCACTCACCCTCCTTTCCCCAGCCTCCAACCACATCTCAACCCCAAAACGCCTGCTCCACACCAGCACTCTGCCCGAGGTCTCCGTGGCACCCCATGCCAGTCTAAGTCCCACCTTCTAGGCCAGGCCTCCCCAGGCCTGTCACTGCGCACTCTGGACTCTCTTGCCAGGGCACCCATCTCCTTCAGAGCATCTCCCTGATCAGTTAGAGTCCCTCCTTGGGCCTCTCCTAACTTGAGCACTCCATTCACAGCCTCATTGGCCCTTTCTGATTCTAATTTACACCTCTCTGAATGAATGTCTATCATCCCACCTAAGGATTTTTTAATTTCTACATGTTGAATAACCTAAACCAGGACAATGATGCATGCCCTCCCTTTATTTAGGATTTCAGTTGCTCCTGACAGTGTCTTACAGCTTTCTCTTCATATCTCTGTTTAGATGCAGAGCAGAGTTTAACTCACTGTGTCTCACTGTCTCATTTTAATGAGTTAAACTCTGCATCACTGAGCAGGCAGAGCCCAGTGGCTGGCACAGGTGAGTGCTTCCTAGAGCCAATGTCCTGGGGAAGGGTCATCCATTTAGTTTGGGGGTATTTAGCCCAAATAAGAGAGCGTGGTAGGCTTACTGTGTGCTGAGCTCCACTGTGGCTTCACTGTGGGAGGAGCCAGAGCCCTGTCCTTGGGCCTGCTGCTAGGTGTCCTCCTGAGGGAAACTCCAGTGCACCTGGGCTACCAGTTTCTGCCTCTGGGCTCAGCTTCCTACCACCCACCTACTCTTGGCTTAGTTCCATGGCCTTCTTTAACCTCAGCACCACCTCCTAAAATGCACATATAACACACAATAGGATTATCCCTGCTGCCCTGCTAGCTGAAAGCAGAGGTGCTCCTGACAGAAAATCCAAACCAGAACAAAAAGCTGTGCACAGACATGCCCTGTGCGCTGTGATTCTGCCACCAGCAGTCCTTCAGAGGTCCGGAGCCAACACGAAGGAGACTCACCGTCAATCCCAAATGCTGCCTGTCCAGCAGCTACCTCCGCCTGCTCCTGCCACAGGTCCTGGGTGTGCGTTAGTGGTTCTGAAGTTACTATTAAACCAAACAAGTAATCATTTCACTAAGACTATCAGAAATTATATGTAAAAAATAATTGGGAAGCCCCAAATTTGTGTATTACTTCTAATTATTTTTCTCCCTATATGTAATCTGATTCCTTTCTCTTGTGATTTTTAAAATTATATCCTTATTCTGTATGTTAAGCATTTTCTTATAACGTGCCTTGGTGTATGGATCTACTGTGATTTGGTGTCCTGGTTTGGTGTCCTATAGGCCTCATTTTCCAATTTATTCTTAATGTTTGGAAATTTTTCTGATATTATTTCATTGAATACATTGTTCATTCTTTTGGTTTGGAATGCTATGCCTTCCTCTATCCCAATAACTCTTAAATTTGGTCTTTTCACGCTATCCCACATTTCAAAATGAAAATAAAATGGATGCCAACCAAAAATCTTATATCCAGCAAAATTAAGCTTTAGATTTGATGACAAAATAAAAACCTTCCATGATGAACAAAAAAGAATTTACAACTAGAAAGCCTGCACTACAGACATCCTCAACAAAATAGCCCATGAGGAGGAAATGAAAAACAATGATGAAAATCAGCAGAAGGAGGGATTACACTAAAGGAAAAATCGATCAAAGGAGAAACCAAATCAAGTTAGATACCAAAAATAAACAAAAATGGCTGAAAATAAAAATTATGTCTCAATAATAACCCTGAATGTTAATGGCCTAAACTCACCAATCAAGACACAGACTGGCAGACTGGATTTTAAAAAAAGACCCAACAATATGCTGCCTCCAAGAGACTCATCTCATAGGAAAAGAAATACACAGACTGAAGGTGAAAGGTTAGGAAAAAACATACCATTCACATGGACCACGATCCTCATATCAGATAAAGTAGACTTCAAGCCTAAGTTAATCAAAATGGATAAAGAGGACATTTCATATTGCTTAAGGGAACCATATACCAACAAGACTTAACAATTATAATAATACAACCAATAACTTAAATTTAACTGATATAGAATATTTTATCCATCAACCAGAGAGTACAGTTTTGTTCTCAGCAGCACATAGATCCTTCTCTAAAAATCACATACTATGCCACAAAGCAACTCTTAGCAAATACAAAAAAGTAGAGATAACTATCCAGCATTCTATCAGCTCATAATAAAATGAAATTAGAAATCAATGAAAAAATACATAATAAAAGCTACTCCAACACCTGGAGACTAAATAATATGCTACTGAATTAACAATGAGTTATAAAAGACATCAAAGAAGAGATTAAATTCTTAAAGATAAATGAGAACACTGATACACATATCAAAATCTCTGGGACACAATGAAGGAAGTACTAAGAGGAAAGTTCACTGCATGGAGTTCATTCCTTAAAAGAAGAAAAAGTCCACATATAAATGACCTAACACTACATCTCAAAGCCCTAGAAAAAGAACACATCAACACCAAAAGCAGTAGAAGACAGGAAATAATTAAAATCAGAGCTGAAATCAATAAAATTGAACCAAAAGAAACAATTGAAAAAATTGACAAAACAAAAAGTTCTTTGAAAAAAATAAATAAAATTGATAAACCCTTAGCCATGCAACAAAGAGGAGAGAGAAAACTCAAATTACTAACATCCATGCTGAAAAAGGAAATATTACAACAGACACCACAGAAATATAGAAGATAATTAGAAATTATTTTGAAAACTTGTACTCCAAAAAAATAGAAAATATCAAAGGCATCAACAAATTTCTAGAGTCATATGATTTACCCAAACTGAACCACAATTCAAACAGATCAATTTCAAGGAATGAAATAGAAGGTGCCATCAGAAGCCTACCAACCAAGAAAAGTCCAGGACCTGATGGATACACAGCCGAGTTCTACAAGTTCTTCAAAGAAGAACTAATACCAATACTCCTCAAATTATTTCATGAAATAGAAAAAGAGGAAATACTTCCAAACACATTCTATGAGGCCATTATCACCTTGATTCCAAAACCAGGCAAAGGTTCATCAAAGAAAGAAAACTTCAGACCAATATCTCTAATGAACATAGATTCAAAAATTCTCAATAAAATTCTGGCAAATGGGAATACAAAACATATCAAAAAGATCGTACACTACAATCAAGTGGGATTCATCCCAGGGATGCAAGGTTGGTTCAACATATGGAAATCAATAAATGTAATTCATCACATCAACAGACTTAAAGATAAGAATCATATGATCATCTCAATAGATGCAGAAAAAGCATGACAAAATACAACACCCCTTCATGTTCAAAACACTAGAAAAACTAGGGATGACAGGAATATATCTCAACATTGTAAAAGCTATCTGCGCTAAGCCCCAGGCCAACACCATTCTAAATGGAGAAAAATCAAAAGCATTCCCTCTAGAAGTGGAACAAGACAGGGATGCCCTCTTTTACCACTTCTATTTAACAAAGTCCTTGAAACTCTATACAGAGCAATTAGACATATGAAAGAAATTAAAAGGATATGGATAGGAAAAGAAGAACTCAAAACTATCACTATTTGCAGATGATATGATTCTATACCTAGAAAATTTTAAAAATTCCATCATAAAACTTCTAGAACTAATAGATGAATTCAGTAAAGTAGCTGGATATAAAATCAACACCTATAAGTCAAAGGCATTTCTGTATATCAGTGACAAATGCTCTCAAAGAGAAACTAGGAAAACTACCCCCATTTACAATAGCCTCAAAAAGTAAAGAAAAATACTTGGAAATCAGTGAAAGACCTCTACAATCAAAACAACAAAATACTAAAGAAAGAAATTAAAGAAGACCTTAGAAGATGGAAAGATCTCCCTTGTTCTTGGATAGGCAGAATTAATATTGTCAAAATGATCATACTACCAAAAGCACTATACAGATTTAAGCAATTCTAACCAAAATCCCAGTGATATTCCTCATAGAAATAGAAAAAGCAGTCATGAAATTCATTTGGAAAAATAAGAGACCCAAAGTAGCTAAAGCAATCCTTAGTAAGAAGAGTGAAGCAGGAGGCATCACTATACCAGACCTTAAACTGTACTACAGAGAAATAGTAACAAAAATGGCATGGTATTGACACCAAAATAGACATGTAAACCAATGGTACAGAATAGAGGACACAGACACTAACCCACATAAATAGAGTTATCTCATATTAAACAAAGGCACCAAAAACATATAGGAGAAAAGATAGCCTCTTCAACAAATGGGGCTGGGAAAACTGGAAATCCATAGGCAGCAGAATGAAATTAAGCCCCTATCTCACACCAAGCATAAAATTCAAATCAAAGTGGATCAAGGACCAGGAGTTAAACCAGAGACCCTGTGCCTAACAGGAGAAAAAGTAGGCCCAAATCTTCCTCATGTCAGATTAGGTCCCAACTTTCTTAATAAGACTCCTATAGTGCAAGAAATAAAATCAAGAAGCAATAAATGGGATGGATTCTAACTAAAAAGCTTCTTCTCAGCACAAGAAACCATCAGTGAGGTGAACAGAGAGCCTCCAGAATGGGAGCAAATTTTTGCCACACTAACATCAGACAGAGCACTAATCTCTAGAATATATAAAGAACTCAAAAATCTTAATACCAAAAAAAAAAAAAACAACTCAATAAATGGGCCAAGGAATGGAACAGACACTTCTCAGAAGAGGATATACAATATATCAACAAATATATGAAAAAATGTTCAACATCTCTGGCAATTAGAGAAACGCAAATCAAAACTACTCTAAGATTTCATCTCACTCCACTCAGAATGGAAGCAATTAAGAATACAAATAATAAGAACAGTTGATGAGGATGTAGGGAGAAAGGAACACTCATACATTGCTGGTGGGACTGCAAATTAGTGTAGCCAATACGGAAAGCAGTACAGAGATTCCTTGGAAAACTTGGAATGGAACCAACATTTAACCCAGCTATCCAACTCTTCAGTTTATACCCAAAGGACTTAAAAACAGCATACTACAGGCACAGAGCCACATCAATGTTTATAGCAGCACAATTCATAATAGTTAAATTGTGGAACCAACCTAGATGCCCTTCATCAAATGAATGGATAAAGAAAATGTGATGTATACACACACACACACACACACACACACACACACACACACAAAGGAATTAAAAAGAGAATAGAATCATGGCATTTGCAGGTAAATGGATGGAGTTGGAGAATATAATGCTAAGTGAAGTTAGCCAATCCCCAAAAAACCAAAGGCCAAATGTTTTCTCTGATATGTGGACACTGATACATAATGAGGGTGGGTGGGGAGCATGGGAGGATTAGATGAACTCTAGATAGGGCAGAGGTGAGGAAGAAAAAGGGAGCGGGCAGTGGTGTAGGAAAGGCGGTGGAATGAGATGGACATCGTTACCGTAAGTGAATGTAGGAGACATGAATGGCATGACTCTATTTTGTGTACAACCAGGGACATGAAAAATTGTGCTCTATATGTGTACTATGAATTGAAATGCATTCTGCTGTCATGTATAACAAATTAGAATAAATAAGTAAATAAAAGAAAATCTGAGGCATTAGAGAAAAATAATAAAATGGTTAAAATATTAAGCATTTTTTACATAAGGCAACTCACTTCCTTCCAACCAACGAGGTGGCACAGCTAAGTCCCCGTGTTACGAACAGAACAGGGCTAAGAGGTGAAGCAGCTTGGTCAAGGTCCCCATGTGGGGTGACTGCTGCCCACAGTCAGCCTGGTTCTAGCTGCTCTCATGAAGCAGCCGAGGGGAGAGGCTCTGCAGGGCTCGGCTGCATTCATGAATGCATTTAAGGGGGCACTGCTAGGATGAGCTACCTGGAAGCTGGGGACAGTATCCTGCAAGAGGCCACTTTAAGGAAATCAAGAACAGTGGAAGCTGGAGAGGGAGGTGGCCTTCACCGGGTTTCCTCAGGGGCCCATGGCTGTGTAGCCTCTGCTCAGGAGGAAGAAGGAAAACTGGGAGGATGTGGGAAAGGGAATAATAATAATAATAATCCCAGCCACAAAACAGAAGCTGGCGCCACAGAGGCAAGAGGGCCACTCCCAAATTCCAGGGGAGCCTTCTGTTCTCCGTGGCTCCTGGAGCAGACTGGTGGGCGCTATCCTGCAGTGAGGGGCTAACACCGCGAAGGCTAGCGCTGAAGAAGAGGGGTCAAGAGAAGCCATGTGAGGGCGCAGGGCTGGGAACAGCAGAGCTGAAGGGTGCCCAGAAAGGTGGGCCCTGGAAGCCCACCCATGGCTTCCTGCACCCCAGGGACTGGGGCCAAGTAAGTGTCTGTGCACACAGGGTGAGTTTACTAGGCTTATGGTGCTGAGACCTGCACTCAGAAGGACCCTAGCCGGTGCTCCAGCACCAGTTCCCTCTGCTCCGGGACTGGCTGAGGACTTTCAGGCCAGGTCAACAGGCCTGGTGGTGCTTGGCCCTTCATGGGGTCCTACATGCCACAGTGGATGGCACAGCCAGGCCCCAACTGCACCCTGCAGGAGAAGGTGCAGTGTTCTTATGTCACCTACACGGCCCACAGGGCTGAGTCCCACATGCAGCTGGGCAATCACCTGGCTAGGAGCCCCCAGGACTCAATGGGACCTCTGTTTGTGACGGCAATACTGGCCGGGAGACAGGCTGAATGCAGATGCGATTATGTCCTCTGAGGGAAGATTTTATTTCTCAGAATAGTCCCATTGTTAGATGGCACTCCGTTCAACCGTGTGAATTTAATAGTGTCCAACTGCCTATTAATTTTTGTCAGTGACTGTATAAAACAGAAAGAAAAAGCCACCAGGCATGAAACTCAAAGCATGCGCCAGTCAGCAGTGAGGCCCATCTGTACGTAAAGGTGTGTTCCGTCCTGTAGCTGCCATCTCAGGGACATAGGAGGGACTGTGCTTGGAAAGGGTAGCAGTACCATCGGACCTGTTCCCGGGCCACCCCACGTACTGCTCTGCTTCTCCCCATCTCTAAACCATTCAAACAAATGGCCACCCTTTGTAGCCTGCACCAGTGGGTGGGCAGTGGTCTCTTCCCAGGGAGAACCGTTACCTGTTAGAGAAACCCTGGGGCAAGCTGTGTGGCAGGCAGGCGCCAGCCCGAGTTCAAGGACTGTCCCAAAAGCTTCTGGGATGTGAATCCTGGTGCACACAACACCCTGAGTGGTGCCTGAGTACCAAGGACCCCCCCCACACACACAGGCCTCCGATTCCCAGGAGTAGACCTCCAACTAAAAGTTATAGCAAACAATTGTGTCTAATGGCAAAAGATAATCCCAGCCACAAAACAGAAGCTGGCGCCACAGAGGCAAAAGGGCCACTCCCAAGTTCCAGGGGAGCCTTCTGTTCTCAGTGGCTCCTGGAGCAGATTGGTGGGCACTGTCCTGCAGTGAGGGGCTAACACGGCGAAGGCTAGCGCTGAAGAAGAGGGGTCAAGAGAAGCCATGTGAGGGCGCAGGGCTGGGAACAGCAGAGCTGAAGGGTGCCCAGAAAGGAAGCCTGGCAAGACCCAGCACCCTCACAGACCCCCAAAGGGATCTGCTCACAGTGGGGTGGGGCCTCCAGAGCACCAGGGCTCACACCCTGGGGCAGAAAGGGACCCGAGAGGGCCAGGTGCATCCTGTGGGAATGACAGGGCTGCAGCTCCCGAGAGGCCTCACTGCACTGGGCAGCAGCTAGAAATGTTTTTCTGGAAGCTTCCTGCAAAAAGAGTCCTGAGCTGCCCTGGGCCCAGAAGAACAGTGAAGCCACTAAGGCACAAGTAGATGAAGAAGGTCCTCTGGGGAACACTGTTTTGTAGCCAACACAGAAAGACAATCTCAACTTGAAAGCTGGGCACACAGGAGCCCTGCCAAGCTCCCGTAAGGGACCCTGTAAGGGCTGCAGACCAGGCCTGCTTCTTCTTGTGGACTTGTTAGGGGAAATCCTCAGAATGAATCTGGCAGAGAGGCTAACTTAGGGTCATTCAGGGAGCTGGGAACGTGCTCACACAGGACACCCTAAACCACGTCCCCAGTTGTGCCACCTCCTCATGCAGGTCTTGTGGAGGTTCAGAAGGAATGGTGGCAGAGCGCGCTCAGTAAAGCTGGCATGAAAAGTAAACACTGCCCTCACCTCCAGCACCCCACAGTGAGCCTGCGATGCAGCGCAGGAAGGAGCTGCCACTGCCATCCTGCGGCCTCCCCCGTCTGAAGCCACAGTGGAGGGGAGCACGTGGGAACCCTAAGGCGGTTCAACAAAGCCATCACCAAAGGCCCAACTGCAGGGAGTGAGGTGGGGAAAAGCCAGGGCAGCGGGTACGATGGGCTTTCCCCTGGAGCTTGTCCCATGTGGCAGCGTAGAGCTCCAAGACTCAGGAGGAAGTATGAGGGCCTCAACACCTCGCACCTCAACACGCACGATGTCCAGCTGTCCTGCCCAACAGGCCCAGTACATTGCCCTGCCGCCCAATTCTGGGCACGTGGATGCTCAAGGTCTGATCTACTTGCCACCCTCTGTTCCACCAAGGCACAGCTCAGAGCAGAGTGGACCACATCTTCACCAGGGGCTCCCTCAAGAACAGTAGGGCAGCAAATGGCCACTGCCAGCAGAGGAAGGGACGGGACCTATCGCAGCTCTGCTCCCCAAGCCCTTTCACTGAAGGGTACAGGGGGACCTGCCTGGACAAGCCACACCACATACAGCTCACAATGGCAAGCCACGGCCCCCACAAATCCCTAGGGATCCCCGAGGATGCCCTGCCATAAATAGCAGCCCTTCCACACCAGAGGCCTCTAATGAGCGGCTGCCTTACTTAAGTTCACACCTTAAACATCTCCCAGAGACAGAGAGCCATATCATGCTTTTGAAATGAAGTTACACAGAGAACACAAGACAAATAAAACGTGTTCAGAAAGACCTCTGGGAGCCAGTTTCTGAAGAGAGGCACTCAATGTTGGGAAGGGACGAAGCACAGCAGGAGGCATCTGCCACACAGCAGCAGGGCCAGTCTGTGCCAGGCGTCCCATGACTCCAGAGCCTGCAGACAGAAGGGCCCCACCAGCTGTTTGACACGGCTGGGAATGGGGCGAGGCTACCATGGGCTGCTGCTCTGGAGGCTGGAGGCAGCCTTGGCCTAAGCACCTGACCAATTGGGGACTGGGAACCACATAGGGACCAGAAGAAGCAGGAAACCTTCAATCACACCAGGCACACAGCTGCACTGGAGCATGGTGTGTGGGCCCCTCCTGGCCCAGTGCAGAGCCACAGAACCCTGCAGACAAGCAGAGACTGCTGCCCACTCCCCGCTCATGCAGGCCTCACAGAGGAGGCCTGGGTTGGGGCCTCAGCCAAGCCCTGGCCCAGAGAGGATCACCTCGGCCCTGGACGTCTGCGTCCACTTGTCCTGAGTCACAGGCATCGCCACAGATTCTTCTTTGAAGCTTATTAATTTTTTTATTTCACATTCAAATCTAACAAGTCTGATGTCATTTCCAATGCCCTCAAAAATTCTAAGCAAATCAGAAAAAGCAAAAGAAATGTCACTTACAGAGGAAAGGTCATCAGGAAGTCATAGATCACCCTCAACTAAAACGTACAAATAAAATGCACCAACTAATAAATGTGGAAAAAGTATGTTGGCTTTAAAAAAATTTAAAAAGGATGACAGATCAGAATTTAAAAGAATAGCGACAAAGAGCAATCACAGGAGCAGGGAGAGCACATAGCAACCAGAGACCCCTGGAGCATTCCTGAGAACACTATGAACCCAAGGGAGGCGACCCAATCAACATCAGCTCCTCCTTCCAAATGCACTTTGGGACGTGAGAGAGAGTCACTGGCACCAAGCATGTGCAGAATATCGACAACAACGATGTTCTGACATCAGCTACCTGGGGATCTTGAGCACTAGAAGCCTAGGAGGCTCAACCTCAAGGTCGGCACTGGAAGCCACAGTTCATCAACAAAAGCAGTCTTTACAAGAAGCCCACTGCTCCAGGGCCTCCCTTTCAGAAGCAACCAACTTCCCCCCAGAGACCAGCCCTGAGTCACACCTGGACTGCCCCGTGTCACGGCTCATTACTACACAGGCCGAGGACAGGCCAAAGGTTCCTGGGCTCCGCCACTGGAACACAGCACAACAGTGAGCACCATCGCAGAAGGGCCACAGTGGGACCAAGACTGTGGCAGCACCGCTCAGCCACCGCTTCTGGGCACAGTGACCACTATGTCACAGGGCGAATGTCAGCTTGCTCAGCTTTGCTGCTCACCCAGATCTGTGACCGTTTCTGACCTACATGACTTAGCGATAGCGTGGTGATGGGTGATAGGCAATATCGGTATGCAGAAGGGGGAAACAATGTTATAACTGCAACTTATCTGGCAAATGACTTCTCCTACTCCGGTCATCCCTGGGGAAAGGGTCCATGTGACTGCAGGGCTGTAAGGGGCCCGAGGCCCTGCTGAGGTCTGAGTGACACCAACCCCTAGCAAGGGAAGCCCCCAGAGTCCAAAACTGCAAGTGCTCAGAACAGAGCAGTGCATTCGCTAGGCACGAAGGCTCTGCCAGGCAGCACCTGTGGGCAGAGGGGTGGCAGGTGGAGACCACAGACAAGTAGAACCCCAAGAAAGAAGGAAGGGCCGAGGGACCCGCTGCACCAAGCAGGAGGACATGGGAGACACTGCATGCTGCTGCCAGGTGCTTGGCCACCCGTGGAACCCAATAACCAAGGACTCTACATGCCCTCTGAAGGAGGTACCCTTCCAGCCTAAAGATGCAAACCAAAGCAAAATAATTCATCTTACCAGGGACTGGTGAGTTTTAAAAACAATACCACAAGGGAATTGTTTCTTAATATATGAAACCAATCACAAAACTACAAAGAAACTCCACCTGTCTATCATGCTAACCCACATGTCCTATCAACAGGGTCTGGCATGTCCAGTACACGAAGCAACATGGTGGAAGCAAAATACAGGGAAGACCGGAGCAGGAAAAGCCACAGAACTGTCCACGCACAGAGCCTGTCAGAAAAGGCTTATTAAAAGGGTGAAGAGTAAGTTCAGTCTGACAGATGTGATACGCACAGACGGGAAGGGACAGGCATGGTGAGACTGAGATGGAGTGAGACAGAGAGACCAAGATAAGACAAAGCAAGACACAGAGCAACAGCCACACAGAATGACAGACACAGAGTTACAGAGAGAGAGACAGAGACAGACAAGGGACAGAGAAAGAAGGCTCTTCCACACTGGGGATCATCAATCAACGAAGGCAGAGCTGGATTTCAAAAGCAGCAACAATGACGGAGACAAGGACATGCCCAGGCCCATTGGGCCGGGGCTTCCAAACCCGGAGGGACCTGCTCCGGTGAAAAGCAGGCCACGCTGGCCTGAGGACTCACCCCGGGCACACCGCAGCCAGCCGGGCTCCTACCTTTCCCGTAGAAGAACTTGCGGTAATAGTAGGCCCCAAGGTCGACGTGCTCTATGATGTAGCGCTTGACCTTCTCCCTGTGGACGGGCTGGTTTTCCCGTGGCACCTCCAAGACAGAGACGCCCGCATTGGTGCAGTGGGAACTCAGGGAGGACTCAAAGGAGCAGCTCTCACTGGAGCCCAGCGAGGCTGAGCTGGCTCGAGATAGTGCAATGCGCCGGTCTCCCTCCCCACCTGTCTCGTTTCTGAAGTAAGGGCAGCTGAGAACCAGGTCATTGCTCTTCCCATCCCCCTCATCAGCGTCCAGGTTCTCCTTCGAGTTTAGGTCCTCCTTGCTTCCCAGAGGGGACTCGCAGCCGCCCGCCTGGCCTGCAGGCGCCTGGGTCTGCGAGGCGGCCGAGGCCCCCGTGGTGGTGTTCTTCCGTCTCCCCACGTTGGCCCTAGTGGCCATGGCTTCATTGATGTTGAACAGGACACTCTGCACATCATAATGTGCGAAGCACCGCTGGCAGTTCCAAGGGCGGACAACCTTGTCCAGGCGGCCGTCCTCCAGGTCAGACACGAACTTGAAGGTCTCATGCTCACTCTTGACGGTCCGCAGCTTCCGAAAGAGGGAGGTTTCCACCGACTCTGATTTCAACCTGCGCTTGAAAGGCTTGTCCCTGTCCCTCCCCACCAGGAGCGCACTGTCCACGTAGTCCAATCCTGAGATGCGGACAAACTCTCCCCGAGAAATCTGGGCTGCTGCCTGCAGGCTGGGGGAGATTGCAGAATCACAGGGGAAAAACTCAGGGAACCCAAGCGGGACCATTGCTTTGGGGTCATAATTGTCCATGCGATAGCCTCGTAGCATAGCAAAGAAGCCTTCTCCAGAGAGGCCCTGCCTGTCGATGGACGATGTGCTTCCATACTCCCTGTGCAGGGCCGCCCCAGTGTTGGGGTTGACCGCACGCTGGTCCAAGACGTCCTCGGCATCAATATCACTGATGGTGACATCACTGTTGCTTCTCTGCCTTATGGGGTGCAGCCCTCTTTGGGGAGAATGAACAAAGATGTCTCCGATGGTGTACCTGGCCTCCACCAAGCCCAGGTCAAGCTGCTCCCCCTGATGCCCCTCGCCCTGGTCATTCTGCCCATTCTGCAGAATGGATGTCACACTCTCGTGGCTGCTCTGAGACCGGCTGTCCCACAGTGTCTTGCAGGGTGGCTCCTTGGGGAAATCCTTTTTAGGTGGCCACTCAGACACTCTGGCTCTCACGCCCATTTTGGGCATGGCTGGGGTACTGCTGGCAGGTCCACCACCACTCTCGCTAGAACTCGAGGCATTCAAGGAAGCAGCAGGTCCCATGTTGCCATTGATGGCTTTAAATTTCCGAGCAAAATAATCATCTGACTGCATGATTCTAGGAGGGCCCATGAACTGGGAAGGGGCTCTGCCAAGTTTGGGCTTCTCTGCTGGTGGCTGTCTTGGGTCACTCATGTCCATCCTGGTGAGAAGCTGAGCATCACCAGGAAGACTGCTGTAAACTCACCTTCACTGCCATTTGCAACTCTAGAACATAGGCACATAAAGGCCCGGGCTATTTTCTCTTCATCACCAAAAGCAATCAAAGTCCTTTGAGTTCAGTTTCTCCAAGCCAACCCACTTCTCGTCTGTTGACAACTCAGTTGCCTCTACTTTCCAACAGCATTCCTCCAGACAGCTGACCAGGGGTATTCTCTTCACCTATGTTAAGATAGGAAACAGATATTAGCATTGATGAAGTTCAGGGTCAACAGATTCTGTGGTCTGGCTTCTTGCCTTCTGCTCCTGCTTCTGCCCACATCAATTCCCCTAAACTGTCAAAGACTCAGGTCTCCACAGTGCTGCTGCCACCTCTCCTCTCTGGAGCATTATCCCCTGAGAGACTGGCCAGAACCCACACACAGAGCCTTCCATACACTCAAGGGCCTTCCTAGGACACCTGCAGTCACATGCTCTGGGGCAGAGGGCCTCCTCCACGATCCTGCAACACCTGTCAATCCAACGTGTTCCCCTCTCCCACCACGGCTGACCCACACTCCAGGCCAGCAGCCTTGCCCCTCAGCCACAGCCACAGTGATGTCACACAGCCCAGCCTAACGGCGGCCACCCTGACAGGCTGCATCGGCTACAAGAGCAGCAGCAGTCATGGGTGCAGCATTCCATGTGGGCCAACACAGGGCATTGGCAAGGCCTTTTCCAACCCACCACTCACGATCAAATCACACCTTAGAGACCCCCAAGAGTGGGAAGGGTCCTTAGGGATTTGGCATTTCAGAGTAAGTTTTGTACGTCACTGTGCCACAAGTGTTTCATCAAACATGCTGGATAAAACAAAAGACACCTGCGAGACGTTAACTTTGCGGCTGACCTGGCAGAAACAAGGTGATCAACTCTTATTTAAAAATGTTTTTCTTCTCATTCATTCTGTCTCTGATGAGACAAAACATTGACGGTATTTTATATTTTCCCAGCATACGTCTGATGTTCTAATTCAGAAAAGCAACTCTACGTCTTCTGAAAACAGCGACGCTAAGAAAGGCGTGATCAAACCTGTTTCCCTTGCCTCTCAGGTAGTTCAACTGGAAGCTGAGACCCCGACGCCCAGCGGTGGGTGGACCAGGACAGCAGCCCTCCCCTCGGTAGGAAGGTGTTGGTGTGGGCGTGGGCGTGACCCACACGGTCTCATAGCAGGGGCCTGGAACCAGCAGAGGAGCACTCCACAACACAGATCGTGTAGACGCACAGCCCACACTCCCGTGCGGAGCATCCAGGCCAACGCTGGGTGATGGAATTTCCTACACAGTACAGCCATTATGGGATGCATCCCTGGAATCAGAGACAGTGACAACAGAGGAACAAGAGAACAGCCCTCCGTCTTCTGGAGCATGTCTGATTCACTGGGCTCGGATTCCACGGAGCCTGCCAACTCTGCTGCCCAAATCGAGTGGACCACAGACCTAGCATGAACGCAAGAACCAAGAACTCCAAGAGAAGGCTCCAGGACCCTGGACTTGGCTATGGCGCCACAAGCACAGGCAACAGAAAGAAGCAACTGTAACTGGACTTCATAAAAATCAAAACCTTGACGGTTAGCAGAGCTGAGCGAGAAGGCAGGAGGGGGTGGCACTGGTGAGCCGTGTGGAGCTGAGGCCTCAGCAGGAGCCACACCGCATGCCCCCACACTCACACGAGGCCCTGCTAGCACCTGCAGAGCAGCCCCATGGTACTGGATGCCAGGAAGGCTGCCTGGGCGCTCACATCCGGCCATGCAGCCAACACGCCCATCAACACGTCTCGAACACAGCTCCCCTTGACCTCAAGACTCTCACCACCTCTGAACCGTGGCATGGAGCATGCAGGCTTTGACTCATGGAATTAATCTGTCCTAACTGGGAGTGCCAGTTAGGACACACGGTCTATAACTGTGATTTACACCCATGAACACACAAGGCGAGATGGGTGGCCTACCACACATGTTCCCGCAGCAGTGTGTGCCCAGACCCACACCCCGCAGCCAGACCCATGCAGTACACCTTGGGCCCACTGGTCACAGGCAGATGAAAGAGCTCCCCAAAGAGTTGAAAGGATCCCAAGCCAGGCTCCAACAGAAAGCACACCAGCACCTGGGAACACGGGGACAGGAGCCCCCAAAGCTGCCATGTAGTGTCTGTGAGCCTCTCAACTTAACCTAGTCTCCCTCCTGAGTGTCTGGCTTCAGCTCAAACTGCATCGACATTTCCATTATAAATCTGTTTTCACATTTTCCTGGTTTGATTGAAAAACGTGTTAGTATGAAACACTAACAGAAGTTTGAATTTTAATGCTCTTTATCGGCAAAACGGTTTTTCTAAAAAAACCGAAACGTCAGGAAGCAAGTCTGAGAAAAACAAAAGTTCTGTAGAAAATTCTCCAGATATACATTTTATATCCTCAGTTCTCAAGTACAACTTGTTCCCTATTCAGGTCAGTCGCTGTACACCTAAAGGACTGGCATTCAACTTGCACCTGGGGCTCTGTCCCACGTCACTGCAGGGCCTTCTCCAGGTTCCCGTCTATGCAGTATGCTTCATGGGGAGGAACTCTGCACGTATGGTGAGCCTTCCTCCAGCAAGTTCCTCATGATGCGTGCATTATAAATGTTGAAAAGCAGCAAAGAATTACTACCAGTAACCAGGGCTGCTGAATTTATATACATTGAACAGAAGCTTGAGATGCTCCACAGAAAGGAGATTCAATGTCCCATCAAAATTCCAAACGTTGACATTTCAAGGGACTTTCTCCTAAGGGGGAGGTTCTGCAGCCAGGCAGGACAGAATTCACAGAAGCAAAGGTACACACTGGGGACTAACCTGGTGGGACCACTTCCAGCCCCTCAGTTGGTCAGAGCCAAGGAGACCAGGGAAGCCCACAGACCAAGCTCTAAGAGAGCGAGGGCCAAGATACACCAGCGTTGCCTACAAAGCTGCGCCCCTGTGACCTAAGATTGCCCAGCACTTCCCCAAATCTCTCTCTGTCGCCACACAGGTCTGTCTCTGTGGCCACGAGGCAAAACCTTCTTCCCAACATCTCATGTGCTGATGTTGCTCAGATATAAAACACGGTGAGGAAAGCTGGAGAGAATCTAACTTAACCCAGGAGCTCAGGGACAACCCCGGCCACACTCTCGCTGCAAGGGCGAAATGACAGTTGCTAGGCTCTTGGACCACTGCCATGAGCGCTGCTTTCCTCTCATCTCTTCAGTCATCAATCACAGAGCCTAGGGACTGAAAGCAGGCATGGGGCAAACAGGCCCAGAGACAGCTCAGAGTGCCATCCTACGTCTCCAAGAGGACCAGTCAGAGGGTGGCTGTGCCAAGTCAGCAGGCTCTATTCCTGAGCTCAGAATTGCACCTCCAGGAGCGATCCCACTCCAGAGGCAGGGAGCAGAAACCCCCTGCCTGGAAACTCATCACAAATACCACTGTCATCAAAAGCCTATTCAAGTCCAAATACTTAAGAATACTGATGGCTCAAGTTCAAGGCCAGCCTCAGTAACTCAGTGACAACTTTGCATCAAAATAAAAAAAGCTAGAGCTGTAGCTTCATGGTAAAAGCACCTCTGGATTTAATCCCCAGTAACCCCCCACCCCCCCCAAAAAAAAGTCTTAAAGAATATGCTTTAAACTGGGCGCTGTGGCACACAGCTGTAATCCCAGTGGCTCAGGAGGCTGAGACAGGAGGATCCTGAGTTCAAAGCCAGCCTCAGCAACTTAGTGAGGTCCTAAGAAACTGCCTCTAAATAAAATACACAAAAGGGCTGGGGATGTGGCTCAGTGGTTAAGTGACCCTGGGTTCAATTCCGAGTATCCAAAAAAAAAAAAAAAAAAAGGCTTTAATTTGGACAGTTCCACTATGTTGTTCTATCCCGCACCAGTACCATCTCGTAACTCCATCGCGTGTGCGGTTAGCCGTGCCAAGCACTCAGTAATGAACTCTGGCTCATTTCTCAGAACAGAGCCCATTTTGAACAAGAGAATTAAGAAATATTCACATTCACACACGTATGTAGCCCACCAAAGGCACAAGAAAAGAACATCAGAACAGCCCAAGGACTGCTGTGGTCGGTCAGTCTTCCATCTGCATGTTAAGCACACACTGGAACTTAGAAACCACAACGTGACTAAGCACTTCATGAAGCAAGCACACCTTGATTTTCTTAGTGAAAAGCCACTGAAAGCCTGATCTCGTGCCCATCATTCAGCAGGAATGAAAGAGTCACAATGGCCAATGGCCCAGGTAGGCAGTACAGTCAGGCACAAGGTTGGATCACAGCTACACCAACTGACCCTGTGACTTGGCCTGACGTCCTGACCTGGGTCTCTGTCCTCTCTGCAACTAGAGACCATCATGGGACCCACCTGTCAGGCCACAGGGCCCAGTGAGATGGCATCTAGGAGCACCCCTCTGGGCACTGTGCCTGACTCCAGCTGAGACAATGGAGCCCATCTGTTGTTTACTCACTGACTGGAGATGTCCTCAAAGTCAAGAGCAGGTAGGCGTGGCCCTGCTGGCAAAATATCACTGTTCTGTGACTGTCTCCCAGAAAAGTTCTCGACCCTAGGGTGACCTCTTGAGCCAAGTGACCTCAGGCAGCAGCAGTCGCAACCATGCCCACCAGAACACTGGCCAGACTGCAGGGCACAGACGGGGTCCTCCACGGAAACCTGCCACAGGATACTGGTCTCGAGGTAGTGGAAAAGGAGGACTCAGGCATGCGGGTGGGGGGGAAGGCCAGGACCAAGCGCAGAGGCCTCTTTACTCTGCCAACACTCACATCCTTCTCAACATGGCGGGGCAGTAACGGACTTGGAAAGGACAATGTGGCGATGTCTGCTCCTGTGAAAGTGTCTTTCTGCCTGGGCCCTGAGCATACCACCCTGCAGGGCACCTACTCCCTTCCCAGGGGCCCATGTCACCATCATGTTCTCCTGCCTGCCCCAGTTCCCAAAAGCAGAGAGTGGAAGCGAGGACCCCATCTTCTGGTTTCAAATCCCCCAAGAGAAGCCACATGGGACCCTCACCACCCACGAGCTGTGACTGTGGGGACTCCTGCTGTGCACAGCCTGAAGACCCACGGGCTTCCCACCCCAGTACAGACACACATAACCCAGAGGACAGGCGGCTTTTAGTGACTCTGGAGCCTCAAGAGAATGTGTTTTGAGTCGAGTGCTCCAAATCTCCTAACTTAGCGAACAGGCTGGGAACTGTTTCTCTGAGATGCTTGGGACAGACTTCATTTATGTGCTCTACAAACGCGCTGCAGTCTGGACCCTGACTGCCCTGAGGCCCACACGCTCATGGCGCGATCCCTCGCGAGACACGACTGGGAGGCGGGCCTGCTGGACAGCTGCCGATCCACTGGGGCATGCCCCGGCCTCCTGGTGGGCTTCCTGGCAGTGACCCAGGTGGTTCTGCTCTACCACATGCTCCCCCAAAGCAGCAGAGCCATCTGACCACAGACGAAACCTCTAAACACAGGGCCCCAGATAAGCATCTTTTCTTTACAAGTTGATTACTGCAGGCATGTGTAATAGGAACTGTAAGCTGACCAACCGACCTCCGATACTGAAATCACCCAATGGAACCTTTCACCTACGAGCAGAGCTGCATCTATGCCAAGCTTAAAGAGGTATGAGGTCCACCTCGCAAGAACTACTCAAGGAGATCCAATCATATGATATGCTGAATAGAAAACACTTATTTGCACAAGTTCTCAAATATTTGGTGCATAATCATCATAGAATGGTCTTCACACATGCACATCTGATCCTACTGGGTCCTTTCAACCCTGCCACATCTTCCATTTCTCTCTGCCACAGAAGAGAATGCAAACTCCTCAGCCCAGCAAGCAGGGCCCTGCAATGCCTGACCCCAGCCTTTCCACTGTCCAGAAAGCCAGGTCCTGAGCTAAAGGAAGTGATGCCAAACCCCAGGGAGTTAGGCAAACAGAAAGCGTCTGCCCCATGTGTGCTGCAGCAATGTTCCTTGGTCCTAGCAGTCTCTGTCTTCATCCTTGGGCTCAGCTGAGCCCACCAGGACCTTGCGTCCCCTCCACTCTGGGTATTCCTCCCTAAGCGTCTGCTGAGGCTATGAATGAACGGTGCCTGGTTTGTACACACTGGTAGTTGCACATGACAAAAATCAGGCTTTGCTGCCTACTAATTCCCTGACTCAGAAAACCAGCTAAGTATTCCAAGAATCTGCAAGAAGCTATTTCAGGTAAACTTTGTCAGCATGTGCTCCTCCACAACCTCAGGCTGCGCTAGCAGAGGCACTCTGCCCATCTCCGTCTGCTCCGAACATCCCTGCCTATGCTGACCAGTGAAAGCCTCAGAGCTTACACTTCACCTGGCTCAGCCCCGCTGGCAACAGGACCACGAGTCTGCCCAGGCACACAGGATTTCAGTGACTCTCCAGAAAACCCGCTGCGTGACACGGCAGGATCAGTACTGCAGAGGACTGCATCCCAACGTGCATAGCCCGGTACCACAGGCAAAAGGAAAGCAAGCCCAGAATGCCTGAGGCCTCCTCACTCTGCTCCACCTCAATCACAGCACTTTGAAGGGGGCGGTACAGGCCACCTGCCCACAGATCCTCACCAAGAGGCTCCAGACACCTGTGAACAGGAAGCCTGCAACACACTGCAGGTTTATCTCCACACCTCTCCTGGAGAGAGGCTGTGGAGCAGGCGCCAGGCAAAGCAGCCGCCCAGGCTGGAGCAGATCCCAGAGCGCATCCCCTTCTGCAGAGGCCTCAGGCCCGCTGGCCTTTACCAGACAGCTCAGCGCCTATGCAGGCAGAGTCCCAGGGGTGCCCTGCAGGACACGTAGGATGCAGCATCCACAGAGACAGTGGCTGCTAGCTAACTCCCGCTTCTTTCTGCACACACTTTGTATTCGCTCTCACCATCTGAGGCTATACTCTGGACTGAAGTACATGACAGGAACGTCACGGGGCTCCGTAAGCCTACATCCCTCAAAGCTGCAGCAACTTAGTTTGCTGGCTACACCAGTGGTCCACGCACGCAGCACAGCGGTGAGCAGGATGGACAGTATGCAACCAGACAGCACTCCAGCCCCAGGAGCCGGAGTCCGTCCTTCCTCCCAGGACAGACCAGGGAACAGAGAGGCTCTCCTTAACCGTCATCTGCAGCTGGATACACACAGCTTCCAGTTTCCCAGCCCAAACGTAATCACCTTGCTGTCTGGAGCTGGGCAGCAGTGGAGTTACACAATACTGCTCTGTAGCTGTGATTTTCAGTCACTGTATTGGTGGCTTCCTTCCCTGCCAATAAGTAAAGATCTTACTGTTCAAATAAGTCACAGCTTTCTCTGGGCGCTGCAGAGCTGCTGGACACACTTCAGAACGTGAGTTACATACACTCAGACTGAGGAATGGTCCTGTCCCTTCCTCCTCTGGGTGTCACTGAGGTATGCATCATCAACAACTGTGCTGCCGTGACTCTGAGGCTAGGGATGCATCCATCACAAAACAGAAAGCCATTTCCTGCTCTCAGAAGCAACCACAGAGCACAACCAGGCATCGGGGCACTCACAGCTGGGCAGCAGGGGTACCCGCCAGTCCAGGGAACTCCTGCTTCCCACCTGCTTATCCCAACCCTGCAAGCAGAACTTGACAATGCAGTTGTTTTCAAAGTCCACTTAGTTAAAGACATTAGTGGACTTCAGAGCACACAAATCAGACAAGGAGTGACAAGACGTTGCCCACATGGTCACAGACTGTCTCTGAAAGGACCCAAGACACCAGCCACACCACAGGGCACGGGGTGAGACAGCCGTTCCCTGAGCAGCCTCTGGACCACAGGAACACATTTCTCTAAGTGAAAAGAACTCTTTTCTTCTCCCTACCAAATCACACCAGAATTTTATATGCGGAACACACAGCTGAATTACACAACAGTTGGAGAGTGATGTGTCCCCCGGTCACTTCTGGGAGAGCTCACTCGTCAGTCTGGTTTCTGTTACTATAATGCAATACCTGAGGCTGGGTCGTCCTCAGGAAGCAGGTTCACTTGGCCCACAGCTCTGGAGTTGAGGGCGTGGAGTTGGTGAGAGCTCTGGCTCTGGTGAGGAACCATAGTGGTGCAAGCCCAGATGAGCAGGAAGCTGGAGGGTGCCTCCATAATAACAATTGGCTCCTGCGAGAGCCCACCCCAAGCCCCAAGGGACACTTAACTCCCTTCCCAGGTCAGTACCCAGTGATGTCCCACTGGGCCCCACATCTCAAAGGGTCCACCGCCTCCACACGGAGGACCAAGGCACATGAGTCGCGGGGGACAGCCCCATGCACACCACAGCAGCCAGGTAGGGGACAGAGTCCTCACAAGACAAATGCCCTCTCGTGAGGAGGTGACAGTGTGCTGGCAGGGAATTCCTGGGAATGGAACGGGAGTTGCCTAGTCACATGTCCAGAACCACAGCTTTCCTGTTTTCCTGTGTGTCCTGGGGAACATGCTGGAGCAGCAAGCAGGAGTGATTAAGAAAGATGACCACCGGCAGCCTCAGAAAGCACACAGCCTACAGGCCACACGTCCCTTGGATGCAGCCTGGTCCTCCATGAGCCTGGGAAAAGGGTGCTAGGCCAAGCAAGAGACGCCTCCAACGCACATGAGACACAGCTGGGTGATGAAAGCAGGCACACACTGGTGATGGTGGAAGCTCCCTTTTCTAGGGCATGAACAGAGGCAGGTGCTGCCTGAAACCCCGGGGGCTGAGGCACAAACCAGAGGAGAACCTGGGTCTTCTAAGTCACACAGGAACAACAAGCAGCGCTAGGCTTCTTCTCCCTCACCTGTATCTGGTCCATGCATGTCCCTGCCTCTGTGGGTGACAGTCCTGTGCAGGGAGGAAGACCGGGTTCTTAGGTAGAGTGTCCCAACGGAGGCAGCTATGCCAGGAATGTCCTCCTCCCTGTGCAGAAGTGGAGACCCATGTTGGGATGCTGAAAGGGGCCAGGCACGAGTTACCCACAAGATGGAGCACAGAATCTTCCTCAACTCCAGCTACCCACGCCCACTGGGTATTTTTTGTTGTTGCTGCATGAAATATGTATTAATAATGCCACTTCATCAGTTTACCAAATGGCATCTTGCTGTATTCAAAAGAGAGTGTTCATTACTCGAAGGACCATCTGTCTAGGAGCTCCACAGATGATTGAAGGAGCCGCCATCTATTGGAGGGTGCGCGGCTGCATTCTATCACATCGAAATTTACACCTCTCAGTGTTTTAAATATGCACTTTCTTATCCAGCCACCCACTATAAGCTAGACTTGATTACTGTGCCTTTTTTGGTATTTTTATCTTCTTTTTCATCAAATCAGTATAGAAATTTCAATATGAGGGTGGCTTAACCCATGCACACAGGACTGCCAACCTCAAGGACTGGTGGCCACTGCCCCTCACACAGGAAACAAGCCTGGCAGCAGCAGTGCCATCAACCAGGAAAGTAGCCAGACGGATCACACAGAGCAGGAAGCGTTTGAAAAGCAGTGCATCTGCCTTTCTGAGCACCAGTCACCGCTGTGGCTGCCATTGTCAGCACAGCAGCAGCACCTCATTGCGTGTCACCCGACCACTGTACTGGGCAGAGCACAGACCAGTGGCCACCTCTGCCGGGGAGGAGGCCACCTCTGCCCCAAGAAGACTCAGCAGATGCACAGCTTGAGCAAAAACACTAAGACCTCTTCCCAAGCAATCATTTAAAAGATTCAAGAAACTTTTAAGATGGAAAAGGGTGGACAATGCCGTCAGGGTGCCGCTGGGCAACTCGCCAGGTGTGGCGTGTAGAGCAAGCTCAGAGGAGGGTCGTCTAGAGGCAGTGGCTGAGTGAGGAGCCTGCAGGACTGGCAGGAAGGTGAAGATGACAGGATTCGGGTGCCAGGACTAACAGGCACTCCAGAGACACTCCAGCCACAGCATGCAGGCCCGTCCGTGCTCTCACATACCCCAGGGGGAGCAGGTCCAGGGCAGGGGCACCATGTGCATCTGAGCAGAAGGAGCTGAGGAGCAAACAGCACCCACACAAACCTGTGGGAACCGCAGGGTCAGGAGAAGGCCAAGGGAGAGGAAGAAGAAGAGTGTGGCTGAGCCCCCTGCTCCAGTGGCCAGGAAGAGCCTTGCTGCGAAGGCAACTGTCCATCAAGAGCCAAGCACAGAGACTTTGCCTTCACCTTGAGAGAGCCTGTCACAGCCCAGAACCTGGCGGGGTGAGCCCCGACTAGATGTGGCTTTCGCCCACCCACTGCCCTATCAGGCAGCCCATGCTTTCTCAACTCTGACTGTGTAAAGCTGAAACCCAGACAGGGGCCCTGGCCAAGGTGCTCAGGGTGAGCACTCTGCATCTGCCGAACCACAGGTGCCAGAGCCAGGGAGGGATAAGAGCAGACAGCACGGGGCAGGACCAGGGCACCGGATGGAACCAGGGCACCGTAGCCGGCTGCACCCTGCCTCTGGCTACCTGTGTGACTGCCCAGACTGCCCGAGGGGACAGGCAGCCAGGGCTAGGGCGCAGCCTCCGTGCTCACTCTCCCCGCACGATGTCCCAGCCTTCCTGCCAGGTCCCCGTCTACTGTGAAGCCCACGCAGGAAGTGCCTTCAAGTCTGTGGGCCTGCCTCCCTTCGAGTCAGACAATGCATTCAAGTCACCACGCGCTAGGGCGACCACTGGGTGACTGGTCAGTTTCCTAATTAAGTGGGACAGAACCCAGGCTCTGACAGCCCCGCTCAGGCCTTCCTAAAGCCCACAAGCGACCAGCAGCGAGGGGAGGAAGAGGCGCCACATGCTGCTTCCCATTCCATCTACGGAAGTTTCTTCCTCCAAAATTAAGAACAAAAATGGATAAATTCAATTTTAAACTTCTACCTTGACTTCCGGTCTGTCCCTGCAAAAGACATGTGTCAGGCACTGGAACCACTCAAGTGCAGCCACCAGTGGAGGCCAGGAAAGGACTGAGGGGGAGGAGCATGCAGTCAGTGCCCCACCCAGGGAAGTGAGGCCCAAACCCCAGGCCCTGGACAAACGCCCCAGCGCCACGGTGGGTGTCCACACAGCCACCGCGCCAGAGGGGCACTGGGGAACAAAACACTTGGAGGCCTATTTTTAACACACACTTTATCCAGCCTATCAAATACCAGAGCCTTCAAAAAGAGAACTCTTTCCACAACACGTCCCTCAAAACAGCACCCTTTGTTCCTGCTCAGGACGCTACAGATTTCCATCCAGTAGCTTCCGCAAGAGCCGCCAAAGGCTCTAGACTAGGGAGGGAGACACAGGCCATCCTCCCAGAGGTGGCCTTCTGCATTGCACGCACCCCATGCCACCAGACATGGGTGGCGCTTCCTCTAGGAGCTGGTCTGTAGTAGCCCCTGGGCAAGCACCCATCCTCGCAGCTGCTGGCGCTGGCCACTCGGGTGAGTGATGGTTAATTTTATCACATGAGCTCAAAAAGGGTCAATTATTTTTATTAAAATAACAACAAGGAAATGCTTTCCAGGAGTGAGTTTCCAAGTGAAGGAGTCCATACACCAAGCACTTGTGTCTGTAGTTAGCAGAATTCAACCTGCTTCTCTCTCTGAAGCATTTGGCTTGCTTCCTGATAATAACTGTCCATGGAATAGAAGTAAGTAAAACCAGAAGCCAAGTCAGCTAAATATGGACATTACTCGTTCAGTTCCAGAAGAGGCTTACACTTAAAAATAGTTACAACCCAAACACCTGAAAGGCTCATCTCGGCAGGGGACACCTTGAGGACAAGGGACACCTCTACCAAAACAAGCCCCCAGCACGTCTGTCTCTCACAGCGTCACTCCCACGCCCAGGAGAAAAGAGAAAACTGTTCCAGACTCACCACCCCCTCCCTGGTAAGCTAAGTCCAGGGAGGAAAAGCAGGTCCTCAGGGTTAAGTCTGCCCTCTTTGCCATGCTTGTCCTCCCTGAGCCAGCCTGGAGCGGGTGACAGCATCGGCTCCCGCTGCAGCCCACGGCCTAGTTCTTAACAGCAGTGCCCAAGACAGACCTTAAACAGACAGGAGCAGAGCCCAAACCACTCTGCCACACGCAGGCGCTCACCAAAACGCCAGGAATAGCCAGAGAAGCAGACAGCGAGTTAGAATCCACCTTTCCAGTCCCTGACAAAGCCTGACAGCCTGATGTCACCTGGCAGTCAGCATGCATCACAGCAAAGACCTGGCCTCCAGAGCCACTCCACAGAAACAACAGCCAAGTTCAAAAGAGCCCACTTAGGGCAGCTGAGGACAGGGGCAGGAATACAGGGTCCTGGGAAGTGCATAGAACCGCTCCTGCACAAAGCCAGCCTGCACCCTGTCCATCATAGGAAGCCACGCTGAGGGCAAGAAGGATCTGTCACAGGCCTTCACCATCACGCTGGCCCCAGGTCGTCAGATGGCATCCCGAGGTAAGAACAGCCACCTTCACAGAAGACAACCCACAGCTAAGGACCACGGCAGCTGGCCCTAAACGGGTGTGGCCAGAGGCACCCCACGGCCAACCCAGGAAAACCAGGAAGCACTCAGGACACCTCTCCTTTTGGCATGCCAGGTTTCCCGTGGCCACTGCTGCTAAAGGTAAAGGGGACCAAATCATCACCACATGCACATTTTGAAAGAAAGGCTTCAAAAACCCTTCTTCTTACGCCACTTCAGGGACAAGATGGCCAAGTGCATTTCAGCAGCCCAGGTACCACATGTGCAGATGTGCTCCTTCCTGTGCTACGAACGTGAGGGACAGCACCCCACAGCTCAGAGCCACCAGGCAGATCGGCCTGTCTTCCAGGAGAAGCCGAGCTGCTTCCAACAGCAGGAGAGTCTTTCAACCTGTGCCTTGAAAAAGTAGGCATCTCCTCTCACCACAGATGAAAACCTAAACCAGGTCAGCGAGCCCTGGGGCAGACTTCACCTCAGAACAAGAAGGCAGGACAACTCACCAAAGTTACAGAAACAGGACTCTTGAAAACTCACTTCATTTCCCTCAAACTTTTAGATCTAGATACTATGTCTCACTGAGCACAGGACCGAGGAAACTGGTGGCCCAAGAGACCGAAGACCTCTGAAGAACACCTGGACGGCAGCTGAAGTGAAGAGAAGGGAGGCAGCAGAGATCCCGCAACCAGCATGGGCAATGCACCTGCGCCCCACCTGCAGGGGACTCACAAGCACTCACGAGGGCAGAGCAGCCACACTGCAGCTGCCACCGCAGGCGCCAGCAAGTCCCCTCTGGGGAAGGTGGGGGCATCTGTGAGGCAGGCCTCATGTCCACCACCAGACATGGGAGGTAAGGTGTGCGGGGCAGTGGCAGGACAGAGAGAGCACCACGTGCCTGTTCCGGGTGAGCACCCCTGAGGCTCGTTCTACCAGCACATGGCTGTAGCATCCTGACTGGTCAGAGGCCAAGGCTTCAAGCGCCTGAAGTCATGTCACATCCAGCTGGGGCAGGTGCTCGGCATGTCTCAGGGTCTCCCATGCATTTCCTTCCATCCTATCATATCACTCTCTCTCCTATCCAGCACACCAGGCCCTACCACTCCATTCCCACCTCACTGAACCACAGCCAGGCACTAACTCCCCGATCTCCAAGAGCACCTGCCATCCAGTGGTATCCTCCATGATGTCGCAGCTTCAGGAAGCTGCAGGTCTTGACTTCCATGCTCTGGCAGACGCCACCCAACATTACACTTACAACATGACGTCTGTCCTGACTGTCCTGCAGGGCTGAGGGTCTAGGAATCAGGTACACCTCCTCCATGCTCTGCCCTCTCACCCTAACAGGGCACCTGGCCCATGAAGACACAACACCCTGCCAGCAAGCCAGACACCCCGTGCCAGTCCAAGGCACAGTCAGATCAGCAGGAGACGGAAACATCGTAAATCTAAATGACACAGAACTTTTAAATGAATCATTATTCCACATCAGCAAAGCAATGTTGGTACAGAGAGCAGCCAAAACAAAGAAGCAGCCTTCCTGGAAACAGTGGCAAGCCCCTGCCCGCTCGACAGAACCCCACCCAGGACGCCAGCTGCCACGGGCCTTCGTCTGCAGCAAAGCTCCCCACAGGGCTGGGAAATAGAGAAACGGATCCTCTGGCCCCTGGACTTCAACTCTAAAGATCAAGAATTCCCAGGCCTGAGAGCTACTACCACAGCAGGATTAGGGGAGGAGCGTGGGACAGGCAATGGGCACCCTGGCCACATAGAAAAAGAACCCAGGTGGACTGGATTCTGTCCTCCAGAGGGGAGAGATCCTCGGCCACTGCATGGGCAGTGCAGGCCTGAGTCCAACTGCTCCATTTCTCTCTTCCTTGCTCTGATGGCAAATGTACCAAGCAACCAGCAGACCTCGCCCGACTTTCAGGGAGACAATGTGGGGCTGAGAGGAGGTCAGATCTCAGAACCATGGTGGCCACATCCATTGTTGTAAATTACTAACCTGTTAGTAGTTGGGTAAGTGAGCATGGTTAACTTGAGAGGGCTGAGATGGACCCATTCTCAGAGCACTGAGAAGAAAACCATCTTTTCCCAAACACCAAATAAGGACTCTCACCGGGGGTCTTAGGAAGAGGCGGTGTCTGCCGGCTGACCACCACTTGGATGGTCATCCCTGGGTGCACTTCTTCACACCCATGGGGGTCAGGTCTTATGATGGCAGTTACCTTTGGTCAATGGTGGTTTCCACCAAACAGAAGAACAGTTGATTCAACAAGACTCTTCATCCCAGTCAAACCACCTCTCACCTTTCAGGGTGGAACTGCAGCGGAAATAGCTTGGTTTCCAGCACTAAACTAATGCTACTTTTGTAAGGCTGAGGCTAATTCCTACAAAATTTAATTTGCAAAAACCAGCCCAAGGCTACCATGATATAAAATTCACTTGATGCGTTAATTTCACACTCTAGAGTCCTCATCCACTAGTGGGTGGGTGATCACAATTATGCGAAGCAGAAGAGTATCTGAATTTACCCAAGCAGCCCAGACTCAGCCCCAGCAGCCTGAGCCAACAGTCTCACTCTGCAGAGCTCAGCCACAGGGCACTAACATCACACTTAGTCAATCTTTCCTTCCACATCTTCATACAGAAGGGAAGCTTCAATGTGGGTAAATACTAGCGAAAATGTCCATATTCCCAGCTAGACCTAGTCCACCCGGAGTGCTCAGGGCTCCAGAGCAGACACCAAACCTGGGAGCATCGAAGGCAACCCTCTTGCACCCAGGTCTGTTCTTGATAAGAACACTGTTGGCTTCTGCAAAACGAAAAAGCCGCATGTCCTAACACAGAGAATGCTGTTGATGAAGAACATGGACTACTGAGCTGCACCAGGCTGGAGTTCCTCAGGAGCACACACCTACACACACACAAAGCCCACAGTGGTGACTTCACAATCCATGCATGTGGACAGGAGAGGTGAGGAGGACGTTCCCAGTGCTATCCTCCTCCTGAGTGCTGGCGGTGGCAGTGATTGCTTCCTTTCCACTCAAATGCTACACACGCAAGGCGCACTCATTCTCGCAGGCTCACGCTGCTGACCTGTGTGAAAGTCATCTAGTTAGAGATTCCCTCCATTCACTGGTTCACTAGGAGGAATGCCACCACCCCTGAAGTGACGGGGAGGGTTCCAGGACCATCAAGTCCCTCCTGATTCTCTTCCCAACCCCATCTGCATCTATCCTGGCAGAACATAGATGAAGCCAGCCTTCAATTATCTAAACAATCTACCCACACCTATGGTCACTATGCTATCAGCAGAGGCACTTAGGCGGACCAGCTGTTCTGATGTGGGCCTGTGCCTCTGAGGAGACAACACTCACACCCTGAGAGCTCACAGGGCTAACCACAACACCCACGCCACACAGACAGCAGCACGCGACCAACACACAGAAGCCCAACCAGGAGGCCAAACCGCCTTTTAACTGGGAGTGGGATGGGCAAACACAGACCACAGTTTCCTCCTGTTACTGTCACAGGGAGACACACAGCTCCCTCGGGATGATCATGATGGACATTCCATGGTCTAGCCCACACCAGACCCCTGCCAAATCAACATCCAGGGCCAGGAGAAGAGGGGACCCAGGGAAGGTATGTGGAGGGCCCAGGACTGGACCTGTCAGCACAGGCCTCGGACAACTGACTTCTGACACATGGGTTGGAAGCCACTAACTCTCTCCATGGCAGGCCGGGAAGCCCACCACCCACAGCACCCACTGCGCTAGCTTCTCTGAGGGCCCCTGAGGGGCACAACAGACCAGCTGGTGTCCAGGCAGAGCAGAGCTCACCACGGAGCCAGAAGGTGAGGGGCAGTGGAGACATCATGAGGAGAAATGGGAAGCTTTCCTCACCCAAACTCAGGAAAAGCTCAAGACTGCCGGGCTGTCCTCACTGAGGGGCACCAGGACACGCTCAGGAAAGATTAGCAGGAGGAGGAGTTGCGGACCTTCGGGGTCCATCCCACAGCAGCAGCCTGGACCCACCAGCACTGTTACAGAGAAGCTTTGCCTGGCTATTGGCCCAGAGAGAAATCAGTATGGGAGTTATTTGCATAAGGACACATACTTTAGAGGTCAAGGCCCCACAGCACTGACCCTAATACACTGCTTACTATAGCACCCTAACAAGGGAGGTGCCTGAATGGGAGAGGGGATCATGGACAATAGCCACTTGCTCCATGGACACAGGAGAGGAGTTTCCCAGGGCAACCATGGGAACACCACACGCCTTCACCCTGAAGGACTGGCACAAGTTTCTGAGAAGAGATTAGACCAGCAAGATCTGCCTGCCTTCTGAAACAAACAAGCTAACAGTGCTGCCGCTCTCTGTTCACCATCAGACTCAAGTGAGGAAATCCCATGTGCAGAGACCTGCCAAGCTGGAGGCAGAGGGGATTCCGGGTGCAGAGACCCTGCCAGGCGGGAGGCAGAGGGGATCCCAGGTGCAGAGACCCTGCTAGGCGGGAGGTAGAATGGGACAGGACAGCACTTCACACACTCACTTTCTGGGCAGCACCACCAACTATGCATATTTTAACACATTTTAAAAGGAAAAGGAGAAGAAACAAAAATTTGCAACTTAATAAACACCTGCAAAGGGTGCTGGAGAAGGGGCGGGGGAGAGCTGTGCAGACACCTGGCATTGCCTGCCAGGCTGCCAAATCTCTGCATGTTAATACCATTCAGGTGCTTTTTAAAGAAGAACAATTGCGATACGCCTGAACTGTGAGGAGAGTGCCTGCCTCTGAATCAGCCCTTGTCAGACAGGACAGCGGCTTCAGAGGGCCTGGCAGCCTCTCCACAAGCCTACCTACGTACGGCAGCGCCTACTAACAGCGCCTAGGGCAGGGGTCACAGGGAGGAGTGCGCCTGCGTGGAGGAGGAAGAGGGAAGCGGCCAGGCCTGCTCTCAGATGGAGCGCCACTCCTGGGCCTCCCCACGGCCCTCTAGATGCATCCTTCCCCTGGACACACACGAGCCATGTTGGCCCTTACAGGATAATGAGGGAGCCAATGCACACTCCACATGCCCAGGGCCACTGACAAGAGACCCTCCTCCCCGAACACAGTGATAACTGAACCACAAGTGCCTAGCATGGCCTCTGATTCTCCTGTGCCAAGCAGAGCTCTCGACCGTCACTGATGCCAGAGTCACTGGAGGCACAGGAAATGCAGGTATCAGAAGCTCCACTGTTAGTTCAGTTTGTAAACCTCAGGCATTGGTATTTTCAAGAGCTTCCTGGGTGAGCAGCAGGGACTGAGAACTGCCTAAAAGATTAAAGGCCTTCGAGCAGCTCAGGTGGCCTGCCCAGGCCAGGGAAGCAGAAGAACAAAGCCAGCAGGGAGTGGGTCAGCATGGGCGTGGCCTGCCTGCTGGGCCACCAGGAGGCCCGAGGTCCCCCTGGCCACTGAGCCCTCTGAGTGGCCCAACTCCGTCCCACAAGGCTGAGCTGATTGGCTCCTCACTTCAGAAACCAAACTGCACAGAACCACCAAGTCACGACAGGCAGCCCCAGACACAGGCCACCCAAGGAACTAGAGAATGAAAGCTGAACTGCAAACTCCTACACCCCTAATTCTAACTTAGCATTCACCTTTTCTCTTCTCAATATGTTTATTTTAAAAACAGAGGGAAAGAGAATCTTGAGGGGACAGGTCCAGGTCAAAAAGCCAAGATGGGAGAAGAAATACTCATAAGATCTCAGACACAGTTCAATGGGTTTTTCAGGTAAAACAAGGAGGACAGAGGACTGCAACAGCGTCGCCTCGGGAAGCCTGTGGCAGGTCTTCACTGCCACCCACATGGCACGGGCATGTGCAGGTCGGGCAACTGCCCACAGCACCAAGGCTGGCAACGGGAAGACCTGGATGGCAAACCCACTGCCACCCGACTTTGCGCTCCTCCAGTGAAATCACACACCGTCCCCAAGCCCACCTGAGTTGCAGGGACACAGGAGCTGGTGCAGGCAGGGCAAAGCACCGGGTGCTCAGATCTACTTCCTCGGCCAGAGATGCAGCCTAGCAGACCTCTGCAACCTGAACAGGCCCCTCCAGGTCTGGTGGCTCAGTGTCCTGCATCCCCCAGCAGGGAGACAGCAGAGGATCCCCTTCAGATAGAAGGAAGGGCGCCTGAGATGTGGGCCAGGAAGCTGGTGAGCTAGTGTCATCGTGGTTCAGCGTGAAGACCCAAAGACTCTCACCAGAGGACAGCCAAGACAGGACCCTGCCACGCTGCACATGCAGACTCTCTACTCCTCTCCATATAAGGTCCTTCAAATGGGCAAAGGTCAGGCCTTTGTTTTACTGTGCCTCCAGGTATGCAGGGGACCAAATCACCCATGATCCCACAACCCAGGGGCAGGAGGAGCGCACGGGTCCCTCCTCTCAGCCTGCACTAGACACGCCCCTAACTACCTTGGGCAAGAGCTCTGATGGAGCCAAAGCCGCTGTCTAACTAGTGAATCAAAGTCTCAATGCTACAGAGCCACTGCTCACCAACACCTCCTCTGAGAAACCTCTTGCTGACACTTCCTCCAAACAGAGATGTTTAACACAGACAATTGACTCAAAGAAAGCAACTTGCAGAAGCACCGTCTGTCTGTGCACCAGCCTGCTGCTCAGACTGGGGCACTCAGGGCAGTGCAGCTGGGACTGTACAACCTCTAACACCAGCACCATGAAGACCTGCGTGAAGCTTGAGGGGTTTCAGGGTTAGTAACAAGAAGCCAGATGCTGCAAGTGTCACATCAGCCCTACACTCCTCTCAGCAATCATGCAGAGCTACCAAAGCAGGAGGGAACCGAGCTGGGAAGTCGCAGCACCCAACACTCAGGACAAGGACGCTGAGAACACGGGTGTTCCAAGCAGTCCTAGGATGACAAATGCGTAAATAGGTGCCTGTGAGAACAGAGTAGGCACTCACGGCAGTGCAGCGCGTGCTCAAATCCTCGAGCACATGGCAGTTCTACACACCCGGGCACACTTCTCCCCAAGGACAATGTGTGGGTGCTGGGCAGCATGAGTCAAACTGTACAGAGCCTCCTCTTTGGTCCTCCCCAGAGCTGCCTGCAGGAAGCCTGCCCAGCCCTAAGAAACCTGTAGAACAATCCTAAGTGCGTGACTTGGCACCGGGTGGAGCCCCTGCCCCTGCCGCCATCTCACTTCTAAGTCTCTCTTAAGAGGACTCAGTCCTGACCTCACCAGTGGGAACCAGAACCAAATGGCAGCAACCCCATCTAGGGCAATGCCACCAGCCAGCAAGCCACATCACCTCCTTGGCACAGACCTCCACAGAGCTTACAGATTTCAGGCAGTGCACTGTCCACGCATGAGTTCACAGGATGGAGGGTCTGCGGAGGAGAAAACAGAACCCTAGCAGCCAAACTCCACCTGCATGTTTCAACAATAGCCATCCCTGGGGCTGGGAACGACTGTCAAACAGCTTTACAGAAGGTTTTGGCTCAAAGGAAAGGGGCTCTGTTCAGAGCAGCTGGGTGCACACGGCATGGGTCCCCACCTTTGCTGGGAAGACTTCCCGCACTTCACATCACCTGCTACGAGAATCAAGTTGGATTTAAAAACAACAGAGAGCCTGGCCTTGACTGGCTGACTGGAAAGGGTGCAGACCGGACCTCACCACCCGTAGAAACAAGAGGCGAGATGATCCACACACATTAACGTCAAAACAGGGACAGGAGTGTCCATGATCCCAAGTGGAAAAGCCCAGAAATCAGTCTGGAAGCTATACAATGGCTGAACGCAAGGAAAACTGACATATTTGCTGAGACCAAAACTACTGCAGGACCTCAAAGCTAAAAGGCAAACAGAGGTGGCAAAAATATTTGTTTATGACAGGTGACAAAGGACTAATATCCAAACTCAAGAGACAAAAAAAAAAATCAGTACATGTAGTGATCCGAAAGGCAAATGAGCAAAAGAAAACAGGTGAACATACCTAACCACAGGAATTTTTTAGAACATAAAAATTAAAATAACAATATATTTTTAACATTAAAATCAGAAAGTTAAAATGTTAAGGTTACTTGCTTGATGGAGACCATGGGCTCACTGTAAGCTGCTGAGAGACACACAATGGACACCACACTTGAACGGGACCTGGCCATGGCAGGCAGAATTCTAACTGTGCACATTCCCCTGTGGGAAGTCTCTTCCTGGGGACCCAGCTCAAGGAGGTGGTTGTGAGTATTTCATTAACATAGCCAAATGCTGACAAGCACTTCCTGTCCTTCAACAGGAGAAAGCTCAGTGAATCACAGCACATCTCTCTATGAAAACCAGGCCAACATTAAAAGCAGGCAGAAACTACCTAAAAGCGGACACTGAGGTGATGTCTACAGTATGTTGACAGCAATAAGAGCCACGGTTAGATCTACTGGTCAAAATAGTAAATACTGAGCAATCCACTCTGCAAGCGCATGCAGACATAAAGGGAATCTGCCGACAGCGGCTGCCTGTGGGGACTCAGCCACCTGGGGTTAAGCTCCGCTTCGCTTCACACATTTCTGTGTTATCTAAACTTAATGAATCTTAATACTACAGATGACGACCTTTGACAAGGTCAAGTCTGGCGGAAGTCACGAGTGCTAACCCCAAGTGTTCACACTGCAGCACATCCCCTCCCACCCAAAGAAGTCCATCTGGAACCACGTCCCTAGGGCCCAGGCACTCGCTGACTGGAGAAGCCCAGACAGCAACAGGTCCAGGCAGACAGTGTAGTGGGATCCTTGGATTGGGGGTTCAAAAACAGTGCTACTGTGAGATCCAGCTGCCTCAGGCTCCCAGAATCCGTCACAGGGAAAGAAAGTGCACCAGTGCTGCCAGGGGAGGGGCTGGGAAGCCATCTGTCACCACGAAGTATCCATTCTACAAGATGAGCACTAGGATGGTGTGGCACACTCACCACCGTGTCAACAGAAACAGCATGGTAGTGTTCATCTGGAAGTCCCCAATACTGCCACCTACTGCAATTCAGGAAGGAGTTAGCACTGGATATCCACATCCTGGCCCCAACCTCCCCTCCAGTCGCCACTCAGGCAGCACCTGCCTCTGGTGGCCATCCATCTAGTGAGGGCTTACTGTCTGTCTCCTGGACTTCAGCTTCCGGGCCAGAGGCACCATGTGCACATGACAGTCCCTGCCCAAGGACAGGCCATGGTACCAGGCACTGCAAGACAGGAGCTGCCTGGGCAGCCTGGGGAGAGAGGCAACTAAGCCGGGCCTGCCAGTAGTTAAAAGAGAACCACAACAGTCCTCAAAGGACGAGGACTCAGCTTTGAGTCCCTGCTTCTCCCGGAGGGAGGCTTCTGTCTTCCATACTTCACACCCTGGCACACCCCAAAACCCTCCCAAGTCGGTCGTGAGCACCCTCCCTCCTGCGCAATGGGTCTGCTGACTGCCGTCTGACGTGGTGCTCCCAAGAGGGACCTGCTGCAAGGTCCCTGCATGATGGGCAAGGTCTGTGAAGCCACTGTTCCTGCCTGCAAACAGCCAGCGCAAAAAGCCCAAGCCCACCCATCAGCCGGCTGTTCTTGTCTGCTGGCAGAAGAGGAAGGCTTGGTTCTCCAGCAGCAGCAGGCCCTGGAGCTTGGTTTCACTTCCTCCTGGGCAGATGGTGCCCTGAGGCACTGGCTATTGCACCTCACTATGCTTGCCTTAAGAGTGGGAAAGTGAGTTTTAGCAAAGTCTTCTCAAACAACCTCCCTGGTGCATGAGCTGCGAGGCACACCTGGGGGCAGGAGGTCCCCATCCTGGATCTGCACTGCGGCAGCTCCTCACACCCCAAGGAAGCTCCTTGAAGCCAGGTGTGCACACAGGTCTGGCCCACCTCCATTCCAGCAAGTTCTCAGCTGCTTTCCTGGTGACGGCAGCTCTGAGAAAGTGCAGGGGTCACCATCTTCCCTCTGAGAGGAACGAAAACATCCCCACTAGCTGCTCCTTCCTCAATTGGTGAGCTGGGCTTGCTGGTATTCAGGGCAAGCAACACCAATGGAAGGCTCTATCTGTTTGGGAATTTTTGTTTGTTGGTTGGTTGGTTGGTACCAGGAATTGAACTCAGGGGCACTTGACCATTGAGCCACATCCCCAGCCCTATTTTGTATTTTATTTAGAGACAGGGTCTCACTGAGCTGCTAAGCACCTTGCTGTTGCTGACGCTGGCTTTGAACTTGCAATTCTCCTATTTCAGCCTCCCAAGCGGCTGGGATTATAGGTGTGCGCCACTGCGCCCGGCTGTTTATATTTTTTATTTTATAAATTTCAAAACAGTGAGATTCCCAAGAGTGAAGTCAAAAGTACTGATTCGTTCCGTGGCCCTGTTTGTGGCCCTGTGAATTGTGTCCCACCCCATCCTGACGGTCGTCCAAGGCCAGACGTCGCAGAAGAGCCCAGGCATCTTCTCCAGGCCCACGGTTGGATGCCACCACAGGCCCAGGGCCCCCGGAGACACTCCAGAATGTGAAGGAACCCTCCTTGCTGGAATTGAGGTTCGTACCCGGGAGGGTCTTTTGCATCCTGGGGAGTTAGGAGACCGAGTCAGATTATGCCATTTACTCCTAGAAATGCATTCTGGATGCCAGGACATTGTCGAGGGCACAACATTCAACACACTGACCACTCACCCCACAGTCACCACCAGCTGCAGATACTCGGCACAAACCAGGGTCTCTGATGCTATGGGCTACTTCAAGGGCCTCTTTCCCACAGCACAGGCAGTCACCAACTGAGGCCCAGGCCTCTGCAAGTCTCTCTTCGGTGGCACTCCCTTCTGGGCACCCCAGCCCTCTCTGCCCGAGTGGCCTCGGGACCTGGCCCAGGTCTGAGAACCATCCGGGCGTCCTGTGCTCAGTTCTCAGAAAGAACTGACACAGGTTTCCAAAGGAGTGTGATGGGGAGAAGGGGCACGAGGGCTGGTTCCTGAGCAGGACAGGGCACAAGGGCTGGTCGGGGAAGGAGGACAGGGCGAGGGCTGGTTCCCGGGGACAGAACCCGAGAAGGACAAGGTGCATAGTCAGCCTCCTCTGCTGCCAGCACCAGGAATTGCCTCCAGGAGGGACCCCAGATGGCTGAACCACAGGTAACTGCCAACCCTCTGCCCTGTGCATCCAGAGGCCAGGCACAGTGCACTCCCACAGAGCCCAAGTCCCTCCAGCCTCCACTTATTTCACTTCCCCCTAGGGCTCCACAGCTTACCAGGTAAAGTCACAGGGCACCCCATGCCAGCAGAGAAAGGAACATACCTGCAGGGGGCTCCTGCTTGCCTGTCCCCACCTCCTGCTCCTTGTACCCGGGAGGGACTTCTGGGTCCTGGGAGTTGGGAGACCAAGATTGCACCAGGAGCTCCCAGAACCCCAAATGCCGGCATCCTTCCCAGCCTCACTGGCCCTCACCACCTGCCAAGCCTCCTCCGACACCTAGGTAGAGCCGGTGAAGAGACTCTGGGATTCAATGGCCCACTCCCTACTGCCTCCAGAACACTGCTGGCCCCTCCCTCCCCACCCCCTGCAGCCCTGTTCCAATGTGTCTCTGTAGGTGTGACTGAGGTCATAGTGGACCGGGCCCTCACTGGGCAGTGGATGGCATGCAGGTGAGCACCTGCATGCACCTTCACCTTCCTCCAGAAACTCACTGCAGCAGCTCTCCTCTGAATTTTTAGGAGTAAACAGCTAAATCGCCATACTCCTGGGATGGCCTAGATGCTCCCTGAACTTGTGAGAGCATCTGGCTCTTTCAACGTTTCCCACAAACAGGACAGATAGAGAAGCCTGTGGGAGAACTGATGTGTTCTTGCTCAACTCCAGCTCTGCCCCTCGGTGTCTGCAGAGCCCATACTTCCAGGCACGGCAACCAAGGTGCGCGCACTCTCCAGCCCTCTGCAACTCTGCCTGGCTCTGTCCCGCTCTCTTGTTCTCACGCTGGCTGAGGCGGGGTGGAGCAGCCAGGGTCTGGACATGCGTGGTGAACACTCCTCCTTCCACTCGATTGTGAAACATTACGAACACTGGCACCGTCTAGCAATGGGAACCAGGAACAATCTCCCTAGTTAAAGATGTCCATCATGAAGTAAGATGTCCATCATGAAGTTCTGGTGAGAACCTCAACCAGAAAAAAAGAGGGACGTTGACGTTGCGTGCATAGCTGACGCCCCATGACTCTCCATCATAGTTTGCTAGTGCCCTCATCCCCTGCTTCCAGACAAGCAAAACACTAAAGAGAAGCAAGGATCACTTATTAACAGAGTGCTGACCACTGTAACCCTCGGGCTGCCCCGATCAAATGGAGCGCAAGGAGAACCTGGTGTCTTGCAGGCTCCACAGGGGCGGAGCCAAGTTCCAACTTAGAACGTTTCTCCTGGAGATCCTGCAGTGTGAACCCAAGCATACTCAGTATGTCACTGAGGGAAGACAACACTGGTGAAATGACAGTCCCTTCTCCATTTCCAGGACAGGTATTAACAGAATCCACAGTAAACCAAGAAAGGCCAATTCAAGTGACTGCAGGAGCTTGTCAAAGGTACAGATGCCTCCACCTGGAACTTTCCTAGAGTGCTGCTTTCTGACACCCAATGGGAGGGAGTTTCTTACTCGTGCTTCACTGCCTGTTTATACAGACCCATGAGCAGCCATGAGAACCAGGCAGTCATAAGAAAGGAAAACGAATCAGTGTAGACCAGTCTCTTGCAGGCTGGCTACTGGTAGAAGAGAACAAGGAATGGTGAGTTCCCTCTGATGCACATGGAGTGCCCCCTAGAGGAAGGGCAGGTCAGACGAGCATCTAGGCCATTCCAGGAGGATGGCGATTTAGCTATTTACTCTCTGGGGTCAAGATGCAGGCTTCACATCCATCAAAGTGGAAAATGAGGCTGACTTCTGAAACCAATGTGCAATTTGAGGGAAAAAACACAGAACCTACTGACCCACTGAAGTTTCATGAAAGCACAATTGCCCCCCACCCACATGAGTGTCCACTGCAGTTAGGAGGCATAGCTCTGCCACATCCTCACCAACACCAGACCCATGGAGGACTGTCCACCAACACTATCCACTGAGTTCACTCTGCTACTGCAGAAAGGGAAGGGAACCAACTGAAGAAAAATTTCCTTCTACTGTCCTCCTCCTCCTCCCTCCAAAACTTCTTCCCACTCCAAAAAGGAATCCAAGGGCCCAACACCCAAAGCTCTGTGATTGCAGAGTGAGAGACAGGTGACCACCACAGGGCACAAGGAGGGAGGCTGGTGGCAGACTCATTCGGCAGCAGGCCTCAGTCCTGAGGGGCAGGAGGGAGTATGCCAGCTGGGGCACCCTGCATAGCACAGGCCAGCCCTCTACAAAAGCAGGGGACCATAGTACACCTTCACAACCCAGAGGATGGGCCCCAGGATAGGCAAGACTGTGAAGGGCTGTCTCCAATCTGTAGAAATAATGTCGACTTGCAGAACTCCAGGCAGGACAACAGCACTGGAGCACTTCAAAACCACAGGAGGAGCCGGGCACAGTGCTGCACCCCTGTAATCCCAGGACTCAGAAGGCTGAGGTGGAGGATCACAAGCTCAAAGCCAGTCTCAGCAAAAGTGAGACTGCTAAGCAACTCAATGAGACCCTGTCTCTAAATAAAATACAAAAAAGGCTGGGGATGTGGCTCAGTGGTCGAGTGCCCCTGGGTTTAATACTCGATACCCAAAAACAAAACAAAACAAAACAAAAACACAGGAGGCATCAAGGACTTGATGGCTTCACCAGCCAGCCCAGCAACACCTCAGGGGAGCAAGTCTTCAGGCTGGGAACCTGCTGGGGACCTACAGTCAGCCTGCATCTTTGCACAGTGTGCTGCAGGCACAGCTCCCATTGCCTTCCTGCAACAGAGCTCGGACATCCTTGCCCTGGACAGGCGGGCCACAGTGGCACATCAGCGACCAAGGGAGCTTAATCAGAAAGACACAAAAACACCCCAGTCCCTCCTGTCCTGTGCGTGGCAGCAGATGCAGCCCAGCAGGGACAGCTCACTTCCCTACCCAGACAAGCCCATCCCTGCCACCACGCCCAGCACAGGAATTCCTATGAAAGGGCAGCACAGGGCTCATATCTATCTCCTCCACCTGATCTCCCCTCCTGCAGTTACTCAGGAAATGCAACTGGAAACACAGCAGGGGATGTCAACTCTCTGTCAACTCTCTGCAAATAGCCATCCTGAAAGCCTTAAGATAGAACTGGACACAAAGATAAAGTCACAGCCCTCACTTCCACCAGAGGCTTCTCTTGAGGAAGAGCAGAGAGGAATCCCTCCAGGCAGCCCTTCTCCAACCACCCCAGACAGGACACACAGGAGGCCAGGAGCAGCCACAGCACTCTGCACCAGCCAAGGTCCTGGACTCTGGGTGCTGCAGCCATGCAGGCACCACCAGCTGCCCTGGCCTGCACAGCTCCAGTGGCAGCCGTGTTCCCGGAGCACGACCATACAGCTGGCACCCACCTCACGGGTACAAGGACACAGACACAGGACTGGGAACCTGGAGAGGGTAGTGGGTCCCAGGAGCGGGATGGGAGGGCAGGCCCCATATTTCCCAGTGTATCATGTTTATAATACCAGGAGAGTTGACCCTGAGTCTGCATATTCATAACACGAAGCCAGATCTTAAAAGCACTGCCTTTCTGCCTGCTGCCCACTAACCACCTAGGTGGCTCACGACTTACTGCTTCAGGTGTGCAGGGCACAGGCAGGCATTCCAGCAGGCTCCACACTGCAGTGACGCTCACACCCAACTCACACTCACTCTGTGCTGCATGCTATGACAGAATGCCACAGACCCTGTAATCTAAAAACAGAGGGTTGTCTGGCTCTTGGTTCTGGAGGCTGGGAAACCAAGATTGAAGAAGGCATCTGGCCAGGGCCTGTGTGCTCTGTGCATCGTGGCCGGACTTGCTGACCATGAAGCCACCCCCATGCCCACGGCCTTCCTTCCTCAGCCACGGGGGGCCTGAGCACCCGAGCCTTGGCAGTGAAGTGCCAATGCAGGGCTCTGGAGGCCATGGAGACCTATAGCACACACCCAGGCCCTGGACCCACTCTGGGATACTGGACTAGCCCCAGGACCATCTAGTTCATTGGGCACCTTTCCTATGCACCGCACAGCAGTGGCCCATGAAAGGCATGAACCATGGGTCCTCAAGGCTCGTGGACTGGATCTGTGGTCAAACTCATTTCACAATAATTCAAACAGGCTAAAGCAACAGCAGGTAAAAACGCCAGCACCCCAGCATAAAGCAGGCAGTGACAGAGGACAAGGAGCCCTTCCAAGCAGGACAGTGTGCCTGTCAACCTGCCAGGTCTCACTCCACACTGCTACAACTGAAGACAGCAAAGGCCATCTCACTGCCTGGCCTGGGTAGACAGCCTTGGCCCTGGAACATCACAAGGGCCACCCAGTGAGCCCTGATGTGGCACACCGATGTCATCCCAAGGGGCTGCTCCTCACAGAACACCACTTTCCACCTGAAGAATGATACCCACCTGTCTTTATTCAGGGGAGCCAGTGGGCCTGTTTTCACGGAAAACAAGATCCATGCTTTCATGCAAAAGTCAGACTTCCCAAACACCTGTATTAACCACTGAGACCTTCAAGATGTCCCTGAACTTAAGGCTTTTCTGATTGGCAATATATTGCCAGTAAATATATTGATATATGGTAGATTTTCCACATGGCCAATGCATGATTTTCAAAATTTTCCACATGGCCAATTCATGATTTTCAATCTCATGAATTTCAAAAATAACACATAGAACACAGTTAAATAGCTTTAAAAGCTCACAGAGGGACTGGGGATGGAGCTCAGGGGTAGACGCCTTCCACAGATGAGGCCCTAAGTAAGTTCTGTCCCCAGCACTGCCAAAAACAAGGAGTGATAGATGCATTTCAGAATCTGCACCTGACCCCCTCTCAGGGAGCTGCCCCCTATCAGGGGCTTTCAAGAAGACTCAAGTATCTGAAAAGAAGTTAAAGCCTCCCTCCTTTCCCACTACAGATCAGGCAAGGCAGGGTTCTCTTAGACAGGATGGCAAACAAGACCACACACCACAGTCAGACACAGAGGCACCGCCCAGCACCCAGCTGCTTCTAAGAGCCAGGCACAAGGAATCTGCACCTGATACAGCAAGCCTCTCAAGTGCTTCTGCTTGGGCACATGCAAGTATTCATGTTAATACCTAACGAGCATATTACTTTCACTTTAAAATTAAGTTGAGTAATGATTTCTAAAATCACTAGCTTTTCAATTCTAACATGATCTGACAAAATTCACATAAAACAACTCTTTGGTGTTCCCAGTAGTTTTTAAGGGTTCAAAACAGGCTTGGGACTGAAACATCTCAGACACCACTGAAGGGAACACTTTGATGGCAACTCCCAGGAGCAATGAGGAGGAGGAGTATGGAGAGGCACTTGCAGGATCAAGGACAAAGGTGAGCAGATGTGTTGTGACGCCAGGCGGCAAGCGAGCCAAGTCCCCTTCTCCCCACTGGGCAAAACACACTCATGGAGGTCTCAGGGGAAATGATGAGCCTGTTGGGACACCTGGGTCTCCATCAGTCTCCTACAGATGGCCAACTGACTGCCTGACCCTGCAATCATACAGTGTCACCTCCCCAGCCAACTCACTACACTGCTCCCCTGCTGCCTCTGGGACATGTCCATGCCTCGCTACGCAGGCTGAGACTTCTCGATGAATCACCAGCTTCTGCCACTCACTCACCCAGGGAGACCTGCTGGCCTCTGCCTCGCAGGAGCCGACCTTCTGCAATCTCAGTGCTCGTGCCTGTGGAGTCGGCCAGGGAATCAAAATAGCTGGAGAGCTGAGGGTGGGACACTGAGTTCTACAATGTGCTCAGCACAGTGAGGAGCAGAGACTGGCATGCCACTAGATCCCTGGCTCGGTGCTTTCCACTGAGGTCTCTCTCTCCCTCGGTGCTATCGAGGACTTTATTTACCATGTGCATCTTGGGATGCACGTTTTGGGGGCTGGCCACATAGCTCCGTGGCGAGCACTTGCCTGGCCAAGGCCCTGGGCTCCAGATCCAGCACTGAAAAGAAATTCTGAGCAGTGATATGCAATTTGGTGCGAGCTCCTGTTCATGAAGTGACATGCTTACAGCACTGGGACCGAGAAAGAAAATCCCCACACCTGTGGCCACGCACCTCTCCTCTCTAGCCACGCCTTCTGCCCGGCCTGCGAGTCCACTCTCCTGTCCTCCACACCACTCAGGCAGCAAGATCCCTGGACACCTGAGGGGCACACAGCAGACACGCCCAGCCCCCCTCACCCTGAGGCCTCCCAGGTGGCCACCATGCAGTCTATCTCAAGAACTCCTTTAACAACTGCTGCATGCCTCCAAAAGGCGTGTGTCACCAAGGGATAGTGATGGTCATAAAACTCAACTTAGTTCATAAACCACTTGAGTTTGAAGAAAACAACAAACCAAACCTTGAAGGTAGAGGAGAAAGGGAGAAATGAAACTCAGCAAGACACGCCACTGAAGCCTGCAGGGACAAAGGCAGTCGGACTCTGAGCACACTGTCTTCTGGAAAAGGAGGGGACACAGCATGATGTCTACATGGTGGTGTAGACATCAGATGCAAATTCAGCCCCACTGTCCTACTTCAGAGGAGGACCCTGGCCTGCACACACACCACCTGAGCCTAGCCCACAGCAGGGCCACACACTGACGGCGCCTCCCAGCATTCCTCCTGAGTCTGCCCCACCACAAAGAAAGTGCAGTCTGCAGTGAGTGGGGACATCTCCAGCCCACAGCCATCAGGGTCGCCACATCCAACTGTGACTTCACCTACATGCACTGGACAAAGGAAGCCAGCTGGACAGGGTGCCCTAGAAGAGAGCTGAAACCCACCCACAGAGAGCACAGAAGACCTCGAGCAGAAGGGCTGTGCCTGGCCAGTCCTTGCACTGTCCACAAAAGATGTTCAGCCTTGGCCAGTGGAGCTCTGGCAGGGGGAAGACAGAGAACCATACTCCATTCTTCATCTCTAGTGGGTGCTTCTGGAAGGCCATCCACCCAGAAGGACTGCAGGGTGCTCAATCCACCTGAGGACATCGGCCCAGACGGCGTGGGGAGACAAGAAAAGCGTGTGAATGGAAATTTTTAAAATCATCAACATCCTGGTATAAACATCTCAGTGTGATTCTTCACCTGCCCACCAAACTGCACACTACCCACCTGTCTGTACTTCTGAGCAGAGGTTTACACTCACACACACACCCCCAGGTCAGCTGGGGCTGTAGTCTACCCCATGGGGTTGGCTGCTCACCAAGGTTGTGCTCTCTTCCCACAATGGCTTTCTACCATGTGGCCAACACTGCCCTGGTCTACCCCGGTGAGCAGTGGGGCTCCCAGGCCAATTGCCCCAGTCAGCAGCCTCCGCCTGACCTCTGGCCCCGAATGGCATGGCCACTGAGCCCTTTGGCCTGTATTGTACAGCCTTGGAACTCCCTCCTTGGGCCTCCAGATAGACATGGCTCTCTTAGGTCTCTGGGTCCCCTGCTAGGGCCAGAGCAGAACAATCTAAGAGAACCAGAGAGACGTGGCAGCTAGTCACAGGAGGCAAATGCACCTCAGCCCTCATGCCAACCAACCCCCCCAACACCCGCTGGCCAGCCGGCCAGAGAAGGGCATCAGCCACTTCACCACCCACCCACCTGGCCCACAAAGAACTAAAGGCACTTCTAATCTTTAATTCATTAAGATACAATATGACTCTTGCTTAAGGAAACAAAACCACAGTTAAGACTGCAGCAGCCCCAGCCCCCAAGGGCCATGCTGACTGGGCCACTCCCAGACTGCTTCTCCCAGGCCTCTGCCCCATCACTGCTGAAAGACCAGCTCCCACCGACTTCCTGCTGAACATGAACCACTGCGGAGGGGAGGGAAGGGGAGAGGCAAAAATCACCAGCTCTGACAGCCACGCATACTTGAGGCCCTCTGCAAGCCGGAGGAATATTTAGCAGACATTGGCAGACGCTTACTGTCAGAATTAAAACGGGAAGCTGCACAGATAGCAGTCACCAAGTCACGAGCAGCACTCTCTCCAACACAGTGGCTCTTGCCGTCTCCAGAGGTGAACAAGCCTGAACTGGTGCAGCCGGTGGGCCACCTGCCACTCGCGTTCCAAGGGTTCTTGACTCGGGGCCACAACTGTGGATGCCTAAAATGCTCACTTCTTTAAAAAGAATGTTCCTTTGTACACTGTCTGCTGGCTTTAAATAAAAATAGCTGGTTGATAGGTGAAAACAAGAGCTGACTGACCAGCAGCCTGAACCCTTACCCTAGGGCTAGAGGACTAAGGAAAACCTAAAGTCAAAGAAAGGGATGTGGACAGTGCACAGTTACCCAGAACTCAATGGACTGGTAAATTTTCTAGAACTTAACAAAAAAAAAAAAAAAAAAAAATTGTTGTCAGAACCTTTCCAACCTCCCTTAAGGAGCCCTGGGAAACTAAACACAAGACCAGGCCTAAACAAGGACCAGCACCAACTCTTCAAGGCTTTGGGGCACTTTGTCCCCATGTTCATGGGAGGAAAACAATGGAAACACTTTGCTCTGCTGTGTGACTCAACAACAGGGAGTGAGAAAGCCACTCCTGGCCTGGCCCAGCACGGTGAGAGCCACCTCACCAGCCTTCACCAGACTCTACAACACTGAGGACAGCAAGGAGGTGCCCTTTCAAGTCCAAAGTCAAACACTCGCCCAGATAGGAGAGCGCCTTGAGAGCACCTGCCTGCCTGCCAGGATCCTGGCTGGACACCACTGGGGAGACGCCACAGGGATCCCTAGAGGTGAGCTCCCTTCAAGGCTGCACCTGGAGACCACATCTCACCAAGAAGCGAGCCTTCTACAGCAGAAGGGCCTCGGGGTCCATCCTAGAGTCACTGTCTCCAGGGCATTCCATGGTCTATTACGGCTTCATTCAAATGATGGGACAAACATTGGACAGACCATAGTATACTGCTAGGCACCTCGGAAGTTAGCAGAGAGGCAAGGACTTCCCAACATGCCACTGGACCAGATGGGAAGATAAAAATTCTCTGCAATGATTAAGATAAAATAAAGACACCCACTTAAAACATTGTGTCAAGCAAGCAAAATCCTCAGAGCAGATCCTGGGGGCTACCCTCTGGCCTCACACCCCTCACACAGGGCCTTCTGGTCTGGAGCGCACCAGGGCAGACTCCCCTGGATGGAACCAGCACCAACCAAGCTTCACACCCACAGGGCAGATAGGGCCTCAGCCCACTCCCACAGGGCGGCCAAAGCAGCCTCCAGAACAACCTCTCCAGCTACCCCCTTCCCCCACCCTGGCCTTCCCATGACCTCACTCCTTCGGCCCCACCCCCTAAAGGGGACCTGCCTAACAGGACCCTGCCACTTAGCTGATAACACAGAAAGAGGGAAAAGGAGAAGGCAGGGCTAAGGGCTGGGTGCTGGCTGTGCTGGGAGGCTGCTGAGGAGCAGGGGGGCTGGGGGACTCGGGGAGCCTTTACCAGGGTGCTCCTGCCCAGGGCCGTTTTGAGCACAGGCCCGCCACACACCCTAGGCTATGCACCTGTCCTCATCCTCAGTTCAGTGCTCCTACAGGCTCATCCCCCTACCTCCCTGACTCTCCAGCAAGCCAGCAGAGCCCACTCTTCCTACCACCATCACCCAGAGGACCCTCGCCTCCTGAAGTGAACACACTCCTCCTTGGGCCCAGTCTGGCCTCTGAGTCATCTGGAGCCACCTAACCACCTTTAAATTCTGTTCCCTGAATTCACCGCACTAGGGAGAAGCCAAGCAGAGTCACAGTGAGGAAAAGCCTCAAGATCCATACAAGCCAGTCCTGGAGGTGCTTCCTGCCACCCCAGGACCTCTGCCACTCTCACACCACCCAGGAGGCAGACTCTGCAACTGTTCCCTGCAGCCAGCATGCGCCCCAGTGGGGACCAGGAGAGGCTTGGAACTCTGTCTCCCTGCCACCCCCTCCTGCATCATCATGTACCCTGACTCCTCCGAGTTCCAGTCAGGGAGCATACAGGGCCTGACTAAATGACAAGAAACTAAGCCAGAGGTCAGAGAAAGCGTAAAGCTCCCGGTCCCTGGTGATCACTGAAGACCCGGCAAGAAGAGATGGCCTTCCTGGGTGCCTCCATAAGGTGGAACCCGGAAGCCCATGGTTCTCTGCGCCAGAGGCCTGCTGCTAAGGCTCAGGCTCCACCTTCCTTCTGTCTGCAGTGTCCCCAGACTCTCTCTGCGTGACTCCCTGCTCCAGGAGGGGCATCGAGGCCAGCCAAGGACACCACCATCTGCACAGGACTGCACGCCAACTTCAGACAAGGCGCCACCTTACGGCTGCAGCCTGGGCACCGTGCGGAGAATGACAGTTGTCTTCCAATGTTCAATATAAAGGGAAAGTCTGATTCTGGACAGTACATGAAGAATGAGCTTTTATTCCCTTAAAATTTCAAAGGAAAAAAAAAAACTAGTTTCATTAAGAACAGATGGAAATCATCACTGAAATGCTAGCACAGAGGATCAGACGGGACCAGTACACCAAACATCAGCCCATTCTTTCCCACTGTCCAGATGTGAAACATGTGCACAAATTAAATACAGGCTATAGGACATAACTGTATGATATGTACCACAATTATGTAACAATGTGAATACAATTTCAGCACTAATACCAATCAATACCAACATCACTTCTAGACTATGATTTCCAACCCATTCTAATGCACCTGTGTCAAGTTCATTGAAAAAGAGTCACAGAATTGAAAACCTGGGACTGAATGGGCTAACCAGACCAGAATCAATCAGAACACTGCAGGGCACAATGACTGCATCCCTGAGGATCCACTGTTGGGAAAGCCTGTGGCTCCCCTGGCCACTCCCAAGCTGTTCCCATTCACTAGGGTGCCTTCCTGGCTGCCCTTGCAGAGGTCAAGGCAGGTTTAAGCCAAGGGTGAGGGTTGTAGACACAAAGGAAGGCGCAGAAAGGCAGGAAAGCTAGGTCTGGAACTCACAAGACAGGAGCAAGGGGCCGGCCAGGAGTGGTTCTGCACTTCCCAGAACACCCTGTGTATTCTGAGCTCACCACCACTTCAGGAAATGGCGCCAGACACCAAGTACAAGGCCCAGGAGGAGTCTTCCAACACCACGTGGCCACGAGAACAGCCCTGTTGTTTCCCACAGGTGAGAAAACACTGAAGGAATGCCCAGTGTTAGGAAGGACCCTAACACAATGCTCTGGCAAGCCACACACCGTCACCATATTCTCAAGCATCAATGTCTGAATGGAGGAAGTTTGGATTGGGCAAAGGGGAAGGTGGGAGGGGCTAGGAAAGGTGATGGAATAAGATGGACTTCATTACCCTAGGTACCTGTATGATTGCACGAATGGTGTATTGCTACATTATATACGACCAGAGAATTGAAATGTGTGCTCCATTTGTGTACAACTAAGTACAACAAATTTTTAAAAAATAAAAATTTTTAAATAAAATAAAGGTTGATCGACAACTAAAAAAAAAATTAAATAAAGAGCTTGCACCAGCATGGTGGCACATGCCTGTATTCCCAGCAACTCCAGAGGCTGAGGCAGGAGGGTTGCAAGTTCAAAGCCAGCCTCAGAAACTCAGTGAGGCCCTAAGCAACTTAGTGCGAACCTGTCTCTAAATAAAAAATAAAATGCGGTGGGGATGTAGCTCAGTGCTTAAGCACCACTGGGTTCATTCCCCAGTACGAGAAAAAAAAAAGTTTGGCAGCAAACTCAACAATACCTATTGTCCTTTGATTAACCCGTAAGGTGTGGGAAATACACAGCTATAACAGGCAGTGTCTCAGTCCTCCAGTGCCTTAGCAAAGTAACAAACTGGGCTCCCTAAAAACAAGAAGTTTCTCTCTCACAGTTCTGGAGACTGAAGTCAAAGATCAAGGTGCTAGCAGATCCCATGCCTGGCTCACAGAAGATATGTTCTCACCAATCCTTCACATGCTGGTAGGGCCTCTTGGGGCACTGATCACCCCCTATGATCCAGTCCCCTCCCAAGGGCACCACCAGCACCATGGGGGAATGCCGCAGTCTGGCTGGGCACAAATCACGAGCCACTCAAGCAGGAACAAACTTTATTTCTGAACTCCCGCTAACGCCACGCAGGCGGCCTTCTCCCATGGCGGCCTTCTCCAGGGACACACCACACACCAACCAGAAATCCCTCCTCCGGCACTTCCCCAACCAATGCGAACTCCCCAGCAACTCCCCAGGAATCCCCAGGAGAACTCCAAAATAGCTGGTGCCTGAGGCCGACAGCAGGATTCTAATATACTATTGAATACACAGCTTAACATAACCATCATCATCTCAATGGCTTGCTGGCGTCACCTCTCAACCACTCTGTTCTGACAAAAATGGCATGTGTCATTCCGACTGGGCTATGGCTCTCAGCAGGGGAGAGGAGCCAACATAGGAATCTAAGGACACATACAGACTGGTGAGCCAGATAGACATACCAAAATAGGCCACAGGTGCAGGTGGACTCCACAACCTGGCCTGGCCTTGGTGAGTGGGCAGTTGAGGAGGGCCTCCCACAAAACCACCCTACTACTACTTGACTAGAAGCCAGTCCCCCAAATAAGACTTCCAAACTCTAGGGATCTTATCCTGTCCATTTCAACATAATTCCAGGCCCTTTAGTGTACAATTTCCTTGAAGACCCAAAGTCCATCAGTCCCAATGTCTCTATTTCCCTTGGCAAGAGTGAGTATCTGCTGGGTAGCAGCACCTGGCACATGCTTTACTCCCTGGAACGCAACTAGACAGGTTCCAGATTCATTATACATTTTAAAATTAGCAGGGGCTGCTGGTCACGTGCAGTACAGCAGCTTCTGGGACTACTGTCTACCTTGCCTAGGCTATCAACAGTTAATACTGAGTTTAGCCATGAGGCCTAATCCAACAGCTTCCTCCCACCACTATCTTCCCCAAGACCATCAAGGCCAGGGGGGCCAGGGCAGCAAAATGCTGATAGCTGATCAGCCCCGGCAGCAGACACAGTGACCAGGGACAAATTCCTACCTGTTGCTGGAAGCTGCATCATGTTCTGCACCCTTAAGTCAAAATGTGGGCAACTGCGGGGGAAGCCACAGGCCCATGCGGCTGCATGCTGGGGCAGAACTCCCCTTGAAAGCAGAGGCCAGTTTCCCCTGGGTCCATGCTGCATCCCTGGGCAGGGCTGTGAAAATCCATTAGTGCCAGCAGCCCTGAGGAAGGAGGCCACTCAGCACCAGCAGGAGGACCACTACTACCAATCTTGGTCAGCTCTACAGGAGCACTTGCCCAAGAGCATCCAACAAACCAGTCACTTGTCTGCCTCGCGTCTCTCCATCCCAGACAAGAAACACCTTTCTCCAAGTGCTACTCAGACTAATGCACCCACCATCAGAAAGCAAACCTTGGGCTCTGCGTGCACGCACACAGGGTCCAGCTGGCCGTGGGCACTAGCCCATGCCAGAGTGATTGCCCTCCTCGAAAGGTCCCTGGGCCCTCTGAGAAATGGAAAGTCCAGTTCTCAATTTTCAGCCTATAGCTTGCAGTGTAAAATTACTGGGGATGTAGAAAGAAAAATGCCAAAGGGGAATGGAACAAATGGTCACCATTAACACCTGCGTGTGGCAGTCACAGACTCTTGACAAACAGGAGCAAGGGAAGCCCAAGCAGGCCGGCTGACCTGACCAACCAGTGAACTCACCCCAACAAGGCCTCCTGTCAAAGGGAGGCAGGGACAGCTAAAGGCACATTTCTTTAAATAACCAAGCAGGGGACAGCAACACCAGGGGATGTCTAGGAGGACTGTGCCCCCACAGTGCTCGGCCAGTGAGGAAAGGAGAGGGCCCTGTGCACTGGGGAAGAAACGCTGGTTATAACTGCTCTGGGTGCGCCTGTCCCCAGAAACCCCATCTTGCAAGACCTCCAGTGAAAGCCTGGCTCCTGCCTTAGGCCATTCTCTGGGTCTTGATGGATGAGCTTGTCTCTCACAGGCCTGGACCACCTGTGGGCTTTGCCTCCTGGGAACATCTGAGAACCAGGTGCTCAGCATAGAAGGGGCTTTATGCACAGTGGCCACTGAGGGTTTTCCAAGAAGGGGCAGTGTTTAGAGTGATGAACGTACACTTCTGTGCTGTATTAAGCAGCATCTGAAAATAAGAAATCAGCTTTCTTCCAGTTACCTTTCCTAGTAAACTATAGCCCAGATCAACACTGTTCAATCAGCTTTTCTAACTTCCACCATGGTCTGGATCCAGAAGGGCCCCGAGGGCTCACATGTAGGAGGCAGAGTCCAGAGGGGGGCCCTGGGAGACGAACGATGATGAAGGCTCTGCCCGGCTGGTGGCTTGCTGACTTACAGCACTACTGGGAGGCAGGGGAACTGGAGACTCAGGGCCTTGGGGTTGTGCCCCTGGAGGCTGTCTTGTCCCTACCCCTTCCTCTCTGCTCAGTGGCTGTCATGCAGTGAGCAGCTTCCCTCTGCCACCTCCTTCCCCCAGGTTCCTGCCCTAGGGCCAGTCCACGGTGGACTGAAACCTGAAACATGAGCCAGGATAATTCTTTCCTCCAAGTTGTTTGTTATTTTCCAGGTTTTTGTCACAACAACAAAATCTGACTCGCACATCCTATTTTGAGTTTCCATATGAAAGAGCAGGCCTCATCTCAGCAAGCCTCACGGCCTGCGAAGCGTGTTCAAGCAAGTAGAGATGAGGAACAACGTCGCGGGGTGACCAAGAACCTATCTGCTGTGGGAAAGAAGTTTCTTGTTTTGGCGTTTGCCTAGGAGTGCCTGTGTATAATTTCCTAACACAGGTGGTGATCCACACAGAGGAGCCTGCGTGTGGAGACAGCATGGTCTCCCAGACAGGAAGCGAGTGACTCACCATGGCTCCGCTCTGCAGGGGGCAGGAGGCTAGCAGAGGTGGCAGCCACTCCAGGAGGACACAGATGTGACACCAGATGGCCACCAGGGCATACAGCCTTCATCACATTCTACACAACAGCCAACACCACACAGGCCTCCATAAACACAGCCACTGGTCATTGTGACACAAGTACTTCCACTGCTCCCAAAGGCACAGCTTAAGACCCTGACGCAACTTACAGGGAGAACAGCTCCAGAGCGATTCCCTGGGCACTGTAAAGGGACGGCAGGCGCCACTGAGGGACCTGTGCGACAGAGACCACCCTGTCCTTCAGGCTGCATGTAAGGGACGGAAGCCCCAGGGTCTATGCACACAGCTCAAGGAATCAGTGTCCAGACCCTCACCTTCCACTTGCCACTCTTCAAAAACTGGCCCAGCAGCCTCGTCTTGCCCATGGTTCTGTTCTCCCCAGCTGTTACCTCCCTGCAGTGTTCCAGTCCTAACCCTCCAGGCACCGGCCCAGGACAGCTGAGAACTGTCAAGAACTGAGCCAACTGAGAACTGAGCCAAGCATCAAGGAGTCCATCAGGACCCACCTGGTCTCTGGAGTCTAGCTCTAAGTGTCAAAGTCAATCCCTGGGAACCCGGCCTATGTGGGGATTCTGGATTCAGGACACAAAAAGCCATCGGGCTGACGATGGGGTACTCCTAAACACACCTGGCAGTCTTGCCACAGTGCTGGGGCCACCCAGCCACAACCTCACCTGTATCCTCCACAAGCACATTTCCAACCAGCCATTACAATCAGTTCTCTGGACTCACGGAAAGATAGACTCCAACCAGGCCAAGCCTTATATCTGCTACTGTCTACCTCTAGTAACAAAAACAGCTTAAATGTGAGATGTGTGACATGTCCCCAGAAATGTGCGGAGTATGTGACATTTAAGATGTTATTTCAGAGTGCAAAGGACAAACATCTGAGACCACGCCCGCAGAGAAGGCATCCTCTGGGGAGGCCAGCCAGGACACAGATGTCGGGCCTGAGGACATGTCACCAGAGGACCAAGAGCAGGTGCACCTGAAGAAGTGGTGGCCCGCAGACACACTGAGCAGGGGAAGGGCGCAGGGGTGGTGGTCTCGAGGCCCGTTTGCGCAGCGGTGGGGTCAGCTCTGAGCAGGGAGAGCAGAGCTGGACTTGCCCAGGAAGCATGTGTGCAGCAACATGCTGGATGAAGTTGTCAAAGAGAGAACCCAAGCGTGGATGTCAGCTGGGCGGGGTGTCCACACAGAGCCCTGTACCACCAGGAAAACCTCCCCATTTGCTGTCTACGTAGCAGCCACCAGCATCACAGGACTGAGCACACAGGACGTAGCCGTTGAGACCAAGGAATTGCATAGCCTGAATGCGAGCGGTCACAGGTGCCACCCTCAAACACACCAGGCTAGAAAGCTACTTCCATTCCAAGAAGGACAGCAAGACAGTCCCAGTGCCCCAACAGGGGGAGGCCAGGAAGTGAGCAGGCAGAGCTGCGGTGGAGGAGGAACAGCACAGGAGGACAAGGGCTCCAACTGGGCATGCCAGGCTGGCCATGAGAGCACGACTCTAAGAGCGGGGTGCAGAGGTCTGCAAAGGTAGGCAGCAGACCCAGAGTGAACTCAGCTCCTGAAACCAACATCACCTGAGAGGCAACGAGAAGGTCGCCCAAGTGAAGATTTGGAAGTCACCACATCAGAGAGAGCAAAAGAAGCCCCTTAGGAAGACATGTTCACCCAGAGGGAAAGATGACCACAGAACCCAGCAGAGCCAGAAATGAGCAGGTACAGGATGAGACCCAGCGAGAGAGGTGCCACTAAAGCCAAGACGGGGGTGTTAAAACAGAGGCTACATGAGGGTCAGAGGAGCAGATGGCCAGGAGGGCGGGTGTACAGGCAAGCCACAGCCCTACAGAGTCGGGAGGGGCCACAGAGGGGTCTGTGCCCAAGAAGTGAGCTGGCAACACAGGGGCAGGAGGGGTGCTGGGAGCACAGTGGCAAGGTTAAGGGCCAGCCCTCCCTTCACAGGTGCCAACCAACCCAGGGGACAGCAGACCCACAGTGCCCTTAGGCTCCAGCAGCAGCTGCATGGCTGCACCACATCTTCATCAAGAGTTTCTTCTTTTGGGCTCCAGTTGCAACCCCCAGAAGAGTCCAGATGACCCCTTTCTGACCACCTGCTAAGTAAAGATATTCAGCAGAAAGAGGCATTCAACATACAGACTGGAAGTGAGCAGGGAGCTAGACAGGAGCAGACTAATCAGAGTCCTCAGCCGGCCCTCTGGCCACCTGTCAGCTACAGCCACTCCCTCCCAGCCCCTGATCAAGCTGAAAACCCAACTCCAGTGCGGGGATCAAGTGCAGTCGGAGGAAAGCCATGTGGCATCTGCAGACCTTGCTCCTTAACCTCCACAGGCAGCACAGCAAGAGGGAATGGCCCAGCCAGAGTCCCAGCCACGCCTCTCTAACCTGCACTCTGGCTCACATCACCGAGAGGAATAGCACTCCTTGAACACAATTCTTCTGACTTTAAAACGCTCACCAAAATTTGCTTGGCTTTTCTAGGTGGTCACAGTTGTGCCCTCCCGGCCACCCGCTCCCAGGCCCAGCCTGAGCCTACGGGCTCTTGGGAAAACATCAGGCACTCAGTGGCACACACAAGGAGCACCTCGGCACAGCTGCTCTGCGCAGCACCAGAAAAGCACCTTCCTGAGCATGGCCAGAATCTCCCAGCCACCTTTCCCAGCACACATTCTAGCTCCAGGCAGCAGTGTAGAAACTGGGGTTAGTGGCCCAAGAGGGTGCACAGCTCAATAATTCCTGGGTCATCATAGTATCTAAACCATGGTTGGTGTCCAAAGAGCTGACAGAACGCGGTATTACAAACCCTGCACCCATTCCACTGAGGTTACGCTGACTCCAGAGATGCAACTATTTAAATCATAAAGATAAGAACAGGACTTCTGAATCTCCAACGGCACAGTGCTACTTCTCACACATGTCACCAGCATCTGCCCGTGTGTGCCCCTACTGCTTGCTTCCTGAGACAGTGCTGGGCCAGACACAGTCATCCCAGCTGCCTGACAGCACCGAGCCACACGGCACCCAGGTTCACACCACTGCGAGTTCGTCAACACTGTGTGTATGCTACAGGTGTCATTGGCAATGGCAAGAGAATGGACCTCAACATCCATTAATGCTTTCTGTCCTAAACCACTGCACTCTGATGCTAAGAACCAACTTCAGAGTATTCAAACACGGTTCTTAAATCATGCTTCCATATGTCACACAAGCTAATTCACAGAGAGACAATTAGCCTTTGACACTGCATTTAATTTAATAAGCCATTTCGGAATTTTAATAGAAGCATTAGCAGGCGTGAAAGAGAAATGAACTACTTTTTGAGACCTTATAACTTACAAATTAGCTAATTTTTATTTTTAATGTAAATGTCAAAAAGCATAGTATCAAAGGGCTGGCAATTATTCTGCTAAAAAGACATGAAAATGATCTGAGTCAAGGTATGTCTGCTTCCAATGATAAGCAGAGAGATTCTATGGTATTTTTAAAGCAAATGCCAAGAATCTCTTGCCGCTTGGTGGCAACACGGAACTACTTCCCATTGCCCGTGATCTTCACAGGCCCCATCAGAAGAATGGAACTGTGAGGGTTAAATGACGTTGCTGTGGTAATTCCTTCAGTGCCTCACCAATAAACTATGACATTACTCATTAGTACTAAAAAATATCCTGGAATTAATGCTTTTAAATTATACATGTGGGCTGGGGTTGTGACTCAGTGGTAGAGCGCTCACCTAGCACGTGCTAGGCGCTGGGTTCAATCCTCAGCACCACATAAAAAATAGAAAAAATAAAATAAAGGTATTGTGCCCAACTATAACTTATAAAAATATTTTTTAAAAAATTATTCGTGTGTATGTGTTCTTTCTCATGTAGCAAGTTTAAAGAATGAAGTCAGAAGGTGGAAAAGCACGATGCTTAACGTCCAACATACAAGACCAGCAAATGACTTTCAAAGGAGATCTATATGTGTGAGACTCAACAGACTACAGATGCTCTCATGGTGAAGAACAGGTACCGAGAACATTCAGGAGTAGAAGGCTAGTCAACATTTACTAAGTATGTTCCTTAAAAACTTCTGTTAAATACACTCAAAAGAATAGCACAAGGGAGACTGCACAATACAAGAAAATCAACCCAAATTATATTGAACCAGGAAATTATAATGAGACAGATTAATCATTTTTAAAGAAATATAGACATTCAAATAATTTAATAGCATGTTTCTTCTTTTGCAAAATTAGTATATTCATTTTAGGAAAACAAGTGCAAAAGGACAAAGATAATTACACACATGTAACACAACATAAAATGTAAGTAATACAACAAATTTTTAAAGTATCTTGGAACAATACATATGAATTGTTAATTTTCCTGGGAAACTGGGATATATACTACTCCATAAGAAAATTTTTTCATTTACTATTCTACATTTTTCCACGTTATTAAGTAGTCTTGTAAGATGTGTAATGGATTTAAATTACTTGATTACATTCAACATCAGAAGTCCATTTTACTGCCAATATTTTTCACTAGAACCTGCACTACGCTCAGTACCCTCACGTGGTTTCATTGGGGTAAACAGACCCATACACAATTAGAGCTCTACCTAGAAGATGCAGAAGCCTGGCCTGAAGTAGGGAGCACTAGGAAACAGTACTGACCCTTCTCCTCTGACCTCCTGGCCTGTCCTGGAAGGGCCTCCAGGCACAGGGGCAGGGACCTGGCGATCTCGCACATCTTGCCGGGAACAGAGACTATTTAGACAGAACTACTTGCAAGGTGGCCAATGTCCAGTGGGACTTGCTGCAGAGGACAGGCCACTTGCATGTGGCAAAGACTCCAAAACAACAGAAGACAAATTAACAGGCTGTAACACAGAGCCCATGCCCCCTTTCAACACGCTCCCTCCCTCCGCCCTCCTGGCATGGGTTCAGCCAAGCATGTGGTCCTCTCCCTCAAAGACAGCTTACTTAGCATTTTGGTGTCAGCAGGTAACTCAAGTTAATAAAGGCTTTCCTCTGTGTACTGTGTGCCCATCCTGCATATTCCACAAACTTGAGGCACTCCACGTGCACCCAGAAACAGACCAGCACGCCCAGAAAGAAAGAGGTGTGGGTCAGACATCCATGCCAATGAAGAGCAGACAGCAGTCACCCTGGCAAGAGTGAAGAGGGGTCACTGGGTAGAGGGGATCCAAAATACCATGACTACATTCTAAATCACAGCCCCAAAATAAATCCTCCCAGGAACTCCCAGCCCACTAGCTGTCTGCAATAGGCCAGACTTCACAAGGTCAACACATGATCTGACAGCAACCCACACCCCTCCCTTTTAAAAAGGGGCAGCTGGTTTTTAAAAGTAACCTCTTTTAGTAGTTTGTGCCCCACAATTTTATCCTGATCCTCTGAAAGGCAATTATCATCCACAAACTATCCACAGACCAGACCAGATGTGGCAGAACTTGAGTGATGAGCACCTGACTGAGACCATGAGGATGGCATTATGATGGTGATGTTTTATAGCTAGTTGTCAACTATAACGCAGAAGAGTGCAACACCCAGACTCCACCATGTTCAAAGGACAGAGGAACTTGTCCTACCCAAGAGTGGGGCCCCCTATCCAATGATAGAACAGGGTAAGTTAAGGAATGCAACATTGTTTGTTTTCCGGATAAAAGTTTAAAATGAAGAATGAACTTGCTAGAACTGTTTCAGAATCTCTTTCTGTTCCCATGGACACTTCTAGGAGATGATCTATCACAGGTGTCTGCTGTGATACGTATTCCCCCCCAAAGCTGTGTGTCCACCCAAGCCTGACTGGCTACCAAGCAAGAAGCCACTTCCCACACTGACACCTTCCAATGCCAACCTGCTTAATAGCTGCCCGGTGAGAGCACTTGGCACTTCACATGGGGACTGAACTCCTACCAGCATGAATCTAGTTACAACTACACAGCAACTGAGAGTCACAGGAGCAGCTAAGACCAAGTTCATTTCTCACAAGCAAACTTTCAGGAACAAAGCTGTAAATGTGTCTTACTCCCATCTTGTGATGAAATGTGTCTAATCACTTGTATCTATTTAATAATTAGCCCTCACTATGTTCTCAGAAGGACCCACCTGCACAGGATTGCAACTGGAAAAAGAGGAGCTTCCTAGGTTCTTTCCACAGAGAAGTTCTGCAGCCTGCATTGACCTAGAGGAGCTTCCCGAGCAGGCAGGAGAGCAGCAGGGGCTGTACAAAGCAGGCTTCCAGGGGTCAAGCAGCAGCAAGATCCGGGCCAGGGCCTCAGAGGACAAGAGCAGGAAGATCCACCTCACTGATTTCTGTCGTTTTTTTTCAAATGGAAGATGTAAGGAATTCAGAGAGAACTCTATAAACAGATAAACACCTGTATGCTAGCCAGTATCTGCCTCCAAGTTCTAAAAACAAGAGAATAAGCAAGCACACAAACAACCCCTGGCCCCACACACATGCAGTGCAGCAATGTGTCACCCCACACCAGCCACAGGAGGCACCACACCCACATCCACCCCCAGTAGTCGGGTCACATCAGGGCCCAGGGAAGGGGCTTGAACACAGACACAGGATGGGCACAACACCCAGGCAGGCAGCCCAGCAGCTTCAACCCTCACTTCTAAATGATGCTGTGACCTCAGCTGAGGCCTCAATCAGGTGAGGAGCATTGACATTATAGGACCCTTAGACGAAAAGCAACCCTGAGGGGAACACTGGCAAAGCTGCAAAAGCCCACACAAGGAGCAGGAGCATCATGGCAGGCACCCCACAAAGCACCATGTTCCCCATGGTGTCCAGGGGACCTTCCCCATGCTAAGAGTGTTCCACGCAGCCTGCCAAATGCAGAACTGTGTCCAGACAATTCCACAAGTCACCAGGAATTTAAAATTGAAGGACAGAGCAAGGATTTAAAAATGTGAACAAAACAGAAATACTACTATAAAGCAAGATTAGAAGGATCAGGCTGTTGGAAACTTCCAATTAAGTTATAATTCAATGACAAAAAATGCCAAAAATGTTTTGATGAGCGAGTTAGCTCATCTCAGCTTAGAAAGAACAAAATATGATCTTTCAGATGCTATGTGCTTTTTAAACTCACAAAACTCACCCCACCTCTGAGCTGCAGGCAGTCAGGCAGGCTCTGAATGCAAAAACCTACAGATCCCCCCAGGACCAGAGGCACGGACAGCAGGCTTCTGTTTTGAGTCAAACAGTGACAGCACTGAGCAGGAAGGCGCTGGGCAGAGCACCTCCCTTAGGATCACCAGTGCACTGGCAGCTTCCCCGCACCTCCCACTCCCACAGACACAGACTAAGAAACCTGGCCTGGTGCAGGACTCCCATCCGCCCCATCCAGCCACACACCAACCAACACCACCAACTCTGTGCCCACAATGTCTGTGTAAGCAGAAAAAAATAAAAGCTCCAACAGAGGGAGCACTGCTGCCAGGGCAGAGGTGGGTGTGAGCAGGACCCTTATGGGAGAATCCAGCGCCTGGCTCCAGCAGGCAAGTGGTCTCATCACTCCCTACGCCACAGGCCGGTCTCACTCACCCACGAGTTTCACGTTCCAGCAGAGACAGTCACAGCCCACAGAGTCCACACACACGGTCAAGGGCCATAGCTCTTGTAGCCCACAAGTCATGTGAGAAACTTCCAACTGCCTCAGCAAGTCAGAAACACCCCCTCTGCAGCTGCCTACCACAGCCACTGCCCCAAATCAAAGGAGGTTCAAGACCGCGCCTCTGCTCAGCTATCAGGAGCAGCTGTGCTCCCCTTAAGCGAGAGGTTCCTTGAAACCACCCATGCTTAAGTCACTGGCAAAAATTAGTAAGATCAGCGTTCCCCACCCGCCAGAGGCGCACCCCAGCAGACGGCAGCAACAGAAGAGGGATGGACACCTTGTGCAGGCTCTCCAAACATGAGCACTCCCGTGACAGAGCCCATTCACCTTTCCACCTCAGAAAAATTTAAGTGTCATGTTTCAAACAAGAGTTCAAAATAAATTTTTAGTGGGAAGTGACAAATGCAGCCCTATCACGAAGTTTTCTTTTGTGCACCATCATTCCAGAACATGAACACTCCAACCATCAGAATAAAAGTTTTAGGGCAAAGCTGGACACAACTCCTCAGCCTGGAGCACAGGAGCAAAGCCTGTTCTCTCCAGCACCCAGGAAAAATACCTGACCCTCTAGAAGGGACGCTTTGGTCTGGCGGCTCCACACCTCCTTGTGAAGCCACAGAGTAACCTAGGACTCAATGCAGGACCAGCACAGTGGCCCCACCCCACTGCCACACCCTGACACCTAGGGACACTGGCCACATGTTGCTATCTTGGAGCCCAGCACAGGATGTGCTATACGTGGCCCCCAAAGTGACCACATCAATGGGTTAGAACTGGCTTCAAGGGTCCCTCAAGGTGCTAGCCAGTGAGCTTCCTTTCAGGTGCAAGCAGTGTGGTGTGAGCTCATCACAGGCCAAGTGCTTCCCAGACCCCAGCTCCTCACGGTGCCTGGCCCCAGGTACCCAAGCAGCATGCAAGCCAGAGGATTCTGCTCCCCAGGCCCCTGTGAGACCTGTAAGCAAGTACTGTGACTCCACTCAGCAAGCAACTGACCAGGAACAAGGTGCTCAATGATACCCACCATGTCCCACTGACACTGCTCCCAAGTCCTGATACCTGTCTGCAACCTCTGTCTCCTTAACCAGAACTAAACCACACCACAGTCTAGAGCAGAGGGTGGCAGCAACTTCCTCCAACAGCGAAAAAAAAAAAAAACTAAAACCAATTTGGAGAAATATCACCCAAACTGCCCCATCCAGAATCACCAGACAGCAACACCTCATCTAGCTCCACAGCCCAAGGCCCCAGAATCACACCTGCTCTGAGAGCCTGCATACCTGAGTAAGTAAGTGCACACACCTGAGTGCCCAGCAGACAGGTGCCCCACCCAGCTGACCCTCTTCAGGATACCACAGGGTCGGTTCACAGGTGTAGAAACTGAGGCTCCTGAAGAGGAAGCAGGAGGCCTCCGGGCACCACAGCCATGGAGCATCCCTGTGATCCACTCAGAACGCATCCTATGCCTTGGCATCAGAGGACGGCAGCCAGGGTCCCCACGTCACAAGGAATTTCATCCTGCCACAGAAGCGGGTGCCAGCAAAGCCCCAAATACCAGCACCAGCATTAAATGAGGCATCTCAAGACATCAGGCGGGGCAGAACGGAAGGACACTATGCTAGTTCATAGACCCAGGCCCAGGGCTGACAGTTGCAAGGCATTCCCCAGCAACCGGAGGTGACATGTCATTCCCAGGAGAAAGAGCAGAAGTGAAGTACACCCAGGGAACCAAACCTTCAACTGACCCATCTCCTGGGCCGACCACTGCAGACTGCTCAGTGTGCTGGAATGAAGCTCTGGGACAGAGAAAGATGGTGGATGGAAGGACCTGGGTCGAGAGCATCAAATCGGGGAGAACTGCCCACATGCCAGACCTCACGTTGTCACTCAGGACAGACAGCTTCTTGGCCAGGAGCAGTGGCACACACCTATAATCCCAGCAATTTGGCAGTTTGAGATAGGAAGATCACCAAGTTCAAGGGTAGCCTGGGCAATTTAGTGAGACTCCATTTCAAAATTTAAATAAATAAGTAAATGGGCTGGGGGCATGACCCAGGGGTAAAGTACCCCTGGGTTCAATCCCCACAATTCCCAGTATCACCAAAAAACAAAAAAAGAAAGCCTGCCTCTGTCCTGTCTGACACTGCATTCAGAAGTGTCCCTGGAGCAGGGAGGATGACCACCCTTATCAATCCAGCCCCTCAAGAATCTCTCCACGCTGACAGCATGAGGCACACATAGAACCACCATCAGCCAGGACAGCTGATGAAAACCAGTTTGCTTAAGGGCTCCAGAGGCTCAGCAGCACAGGGCTCAAGGGGCAGCTACGAGGCCCGGAAAGCTACAAGCCAACCAGATTCTACATTGCCAGGCAACACCCCTTCAGTGCAGACTTTAAAATCTGGTTCTTCAGGTCTAGTTGGTTAATCTCCTCATATCATAAAACTGAACTCAGGAAACTTTAGTTTTAATAACTGCTACATTTAAGCTACAAAGGATCCCTCAGCTTTGCAGAAACACAGGTATATTTTTTTCACCTTGTCTCTCAAGCAGCCCTCACAATTAAGCGGCTCCAGTGGCAGGGTTCATCTCTAAAAGCAAAGTCTGCCCAGGACGGTGAGCCTGCAGCACATACCAGCAATCCCACAGTGGGCACTCCCAACCCCAAGCTCAGTGGGAAGGACCCCACGGGCAAATGGCCATACCAGATGGGACACCACATCCCTGCAGGAAAAGGGAAGCAGAAATGCACCAAGACATATGAAAAATCATCTGACAGCCAACACAGCCTTCGAAAAGGGCAAGCAATCTAGTGGAGGGCAAAGCAAACCTGGTGGGTAAAAGGGCATGAACTGCGGGATCCCACTTAGGTTGATCTTCATTCACCAGATCAACTCTTAGCTATGGCAGAAAAAGAAACAGTCGTTTTCCTGGCCTGGGGTGGTAAAGTGACTGGGAAGAAGCAGGAGAGAACTTTTTGCAGTGGTATCAACATTTCATATCCTGGCAGAAGTATGGATTTATCAACATTCCCAAACTGATACTAAATATATGTGAATTTCGTTCCATAAATTTCACCACAAATAATGCAAGTATTGAATCCACTGCCCACCTGTGTGCCGAAGTGCTTTGTAGTGAGCTGATCTGATGTGGTGTGCGCAACTTAGGAGATGCAGCTAAAGGAGGAGAGGGCCCCAGGTGAATGGGAGATGGAGATGGGCAGAGGCAAGAGTCCAGTGTCAGCCACAGAGAGGCTGGGTGGCGGGTGTGGGTCCCCCACACCACAAGGTACTTTCAACTCTCTTACAGAGAGATTAGAAGTGCAAGATGTCAAGGGAAAGCATGTGTGGCTATGCCCCATTCTGGATTTTAAATGAGAATGCAAATCTCTCCAGCACTTCCTTCCTGGGACACAGAAGAAGACATGAACCAAGGGACAGAATGGGTAACTGGAGGACAGCCCACAGAGCCCACCAACAGGCAGGATGCAGTGACACCACCACTTTCTACAGCTGTCTTTTCTAATGTGCCAGTTTAAAACTGATTGGTGGCATAATTCTAAAATATATGGCTTCTGGGAATCAACTATATGTTGCAAATGCCTTACTATAAAATCTCAAAACACGACCCTGAATTGCAAATATTATACTGTGTGTAGATTCTCTAGACAAACAAGTGAAATAGATTCAGTTATTTCATACCAAAGTAGTGCTTATCTCTCAGGTGCATCCAGAGTAACTTTTCTTGTAGTTTATGACACACTCTATAACCTCTTTCAAATTGTAAGAAAAAAATCAGACTGCCTATCTTCCATGAAAGAGAAGACAGTCAGCTCTTGGGAGACACTGCCCCTTGCTTCTCCTGGCTGCTGCTTTTGTCAATAAAGTCCTTTTCTGGAGCCATGAGACTAACCAGACAAAAGAAGAGTCTGGTTTTGAGCAGGGCAAGATCAAGTGAGAGTCCCAGGATCAAATGGGCAACTGAGACCCCTGCATGCACTTGCTGGTCCCCACAGAACCAGAAGAGGACAGGAAGACACTAGGAAGCACTCAAGTCCTAACTATTTCCCAAGCTCACCCCAAGTCCCACTGCGTCCCTGACCACACCCACCCACCATTCTTAGCTCCCAGAATGTCCCCCAGAAGAAGTGTGGTGCCATATGTCCTCAGGTCTCATTTATACAGGAACCTGTTCCTGATACACAAGACACTCACAGCTGAGTGGGCACTGGCTACTCACCTATTAAGGAGCCCTTCCACGGGCGACAGACCTCACAGTTACACATTCTCTTCTCCAAGTGCACAACATGGGGAGTTTCATTATAGGAGAACCCACAGGTCCCTTTGAGACCTAAAGTCCTAGGTATTGGTTGATTTGCTGACTGTGTCCCACTCTGCCTAGGGCTGGGTACAGGGATGAAGCAATGTCTCTGCCCTCAGGGCAGCACACCCTAGGGTGCAATGACAATCTACACACAGTATAATATTTGCAATTCAGGGTCCTATTTTGAAATTTTTATAGTAAGGCATTTGCAACACATAGTTGATTCCCAGAAGCCATGGCAGAATACCAGAGGGTAAAAAGACCTAGAGACTGTGTCTCATTTTAAAAGTAGACCACCCTTGCTGTCCGGGGAGGAAACAGCAAGTTAGACAAGGCCACCAAGCAACCCTCACCCACCTCATCCTTTGCAACAGCAAGAAATTCTAGTTCGCTTCTCTATGATGCTCCACATAGCTTGGGGGGAAGAGGCCTGCTTGTTTGTTTAATTATCATCCTTCTCCTTCATTTTACCTTTTCCAGAAAAGCAGGTTAAGGTTCAGTTTTAACAAACTAATCTTGGCAGGGATAGCAAGGAAAACCAAAGATATCCCTGCTCCAAGAAAGCAGGAGCCGTGGTTTACACCTCCGCTGCCCGGCGCTGAAGCCCAGAAAAGCGGGTTCCACGGTGAGTCTGAGGACCGGCCTGGCACCTCCCAGCACTCGCACACAGCCCAGCTGGTCCACATCCCCTGGCTCCACAGCTCACTTCCCCGAGAACCCAGGCTGTGGTGCCAAGCAGAGGGATGAATTTAGAAAGCCTGACAGAACCACACACACTGCGACAGCACCAACAGACATCCTGGATCTGTGGGAGCGCAGGAGTGATTGCGTCAGAACCATGCCGCCTGGCGAAACGCCAGTTTTAAACAAACTGTCCTGTTCCCTACCAGGGGAACAATGTTTTGGCACAGTGCCAACTAAGCATTTCAGTGAGTGTTCAAATCCAGCTTCACTATTAATGTTTTATAATTCAATGACAAGGTGAACAAAGTCTATATGGGCTGCATCTGCAAGGGTGTTATTTTCTTTGTTGAAAGCGTTTATTCTTTGGGTGAGTAAAGTACTGTGGATGAATCGTTTTAAATATTTAAATGCCTGAAATTTATTTAGGGATTCACATTCAACTGGCTTAAACAAAGATTATGCAAATCTAGCCAAGTATAAATGCAAAATAAAAATTGTTTTCCTCTTATACTTCCTTTAATCTTGGCAAAGACTGGGAGGCTAAAGAAATGTTCTCTGCATGACCACAGAAGAGCCCACCAGCTTCCCAATAAAGGCACTGCCTGGCTCGGTCCACCAAGCACAGCATTCCCAGCTGATAACAGCGCGCTGGCTTACAGATCAGGCATTCTGTACACAGAACCTGCAGTTCACAGGCAGCCCCGCCATCCCCAGGGATGGTGACTGGGCCCCTACGCCGCACATGCGCACTCCTGCTCTATTCCTTGCCCTCTAGTGCCCCCCTCTCACAGAGATTAACTGAGGGCCCCCTCCTTGCAGGCAGCTGCAGGGCAGAGTGGAGAGCTGTGGATGTGCTATCAAGAGGCCTGGGTTTGAAAGAACTAATAAGGTTCAGAAAGCCACTTTCCCCTTTAAAGCGGAGCCTCTGCACCTGTAAAGGGGAAGCCAAGCCAGGCAGAAGGGAGAGCAGGCGCCACCCAGCCCGTGGTCCTGAGGCTGCAGAGCCAGAACAACAGTCTCCTCACACTTAGCCTTCAGAACTGTTGAATGGGTAGACAGACCCAATATTCCAAACAAATGACTTAAAATGACCTTCCAATAACAAAACTTCCTGATGAAGTAGATGCTCCTCTCATTCATGAGGGCACGACTGCAGCGCTCTACAGCTCTGGTCATGGCAAAGAGGAAGTAGGGTGTCCCCAGTTTCATGCAATGCAGTGATGCGTGTTGTCAGCATAGTAAAGACACTTCTACCGGCAAGATCCAAACCACAGTTAGTGGGTAACTACCATACTCAGGGCATCAATAACAATTTGCAACCCTCAAATTAAAAGCACTAAATCAACAAAAGGTATACTCTTTGCATGTTATAAATAAAGTTTTCAAAAGTTATTCCAGTATTAATTACCACTGCTAATGTGTTGGGACATGAAAGTCTACAAATAGTGCTGGCAACTCCAAGTCATTTCTGTCCAATCATCTTTATTAATAAGCCCAACCTGGAAAGTGAACTGCTGCCTCATCTGATTCCAACAGGGTTGGGAGTCATCAGCAGGGGCCAGATGACACCTGGGAAGGGGCAGGGGTAGACCACACCAACCACAGCCCACTGATCCAGGCTTGGAAGGGCCCCTACACCCAATGGCACTGCTATACCCTCCTCAAGACTCCTGCACCAGTTCCAGCTCAAAGTTCAACCACAGCCCATTTCAAATGACCTGGAAAAGATACAGGAAGAGATGCAAACGGTTGTTTACAGAGCTCATTTCCAATAAAACAGAATCAGAACTTGAAGCAGCACTGCTTAGTTTAACAAAAGCAAGACACAGGAAGTTCCTCCACATTCAAACCCACAACTCCCAATCATTCTTAAACAGATGTGCACTGCTGGGAGCCAGTCCTGTGGCAAAGCTCGGGGAGCACAGGTGCAACATCTCTGGGTGCTTGTGTTCCACAGAGGAAAGACATGGTGTAATGGCAGGCAACGGCAAGTGCTGGGGACCAACACTCCAAAGGATGGTGGGTGGGCAAGGAGTGGCAGGGGTACAAGCAGGGCTGGCCCCTCTCCACCTAGTCCCAGCCCTCCTGCTCCTGGAAGGGCCAAGCCAATCACATATGGACAAAACAACACCATACAGTTGTGCCCTGAACATTGTTCATACTCTCTGGAAGTTTCTGGGTAGCCAAACAATTAGTCTAGTTCTATCCTTATACCAGAGCTGGCTGTGACAGTATGCTTGCTCCAGGGCTGAGTCCAACAAGAAACTCTCCAAGGAGAACAGTACCGACCAAGACATCATTCCCCTCCAAATCAAAGCCCAAACCATGTAACGCATAATAGTTCTGGGGAAATACAGGCCAATGTCAGAAAGGACCTTAGGAAAAATAATGAATGGGAATCACAGGGCCATGAGGAGTGGAGCATCCCCATGAGAGGCTTCAGGCACCTAGAAACTCCTCAAACACAGGAAGGAGTTCCATAGGCAGAGTGGTGGAGCAGCGGCTCCAAGTGAGGGCCACAGATTTCGAGGGATGACAAATGAACACTGAGGTACAAAGAAGGCACCTCCGCTGCTACTCATTCTTCATGAGATATACACTGTCTTGCACATGATGTCTCCGCATGGCAAAAGGTGCATATACGCACACATGTGTATCACACATGTGCACAGTCAAGGTTGTACATGTATATGCATATGTGTTCAGACATCTGGGAGCTGGCTGTGCAGCTAGGATGCACAGAGGAAGAAACTTCAGGAACCTACTTCCAAGCAACCATTGTTCCTTGGATTGAGGCATTAAACAGTTGAAACAGTAGCATTTCCTCTGCAGGAAGGATCAAACTGTAATTCCTAACATCACTATTAGAACCTTCAGTACAAACAGGAACCACATCCCAGAGCTATTCCTGGGCCACCGGAATCCCACTGTTGCTTGCACAAGGAACCAGAGCCATCAAGACACCTGGGGACACAGTGAGAATAGTGCTGTGCTGAGGACATGGGTTACCAGAGCTAACAGTCAAAAGGTTCTCAGCCCACACAGCAGTTTGGCCTGCCCAACATTCCCATTTCTCAAAGAAACAATTTTTAACTGCTCAGATGGTTTATTCAGATTTTTTTTTGACTTTAGAGTAACTGAAGACACATACAGCAGCCTTTGGACTGCTGGTCTCCTGCCACCTTCTCAGGAGAGGGAACAACAGCAAGGGTGAAAGTAGAGCACCCACCTGGCAGAGCTTCAGGTGCCCCACAGCTGAAGCAGATTTACCTGGGAAAAGGGAAGAAGTGTATAAACTAAAGCACCAAGAAAACAGGACAAGACTGTGGCTCCCATCCCCACTGTCGGGAAGCAACTCAAAATACTACCATAACCACACTGAGAAGCGAACTTTCCCATTAAGTCCCAAGGATTCCATTCTGTAATACTGCAACAAAACTAACTGAGGTGCATTAAAATAGGTTGGAGATCACTACCAAGGACTTATCTATGTGACTGTTTTAATTTATATTATGTTATAATTTTCACTATTAATCATATGTATTTTTACTACACTTAAGTTTTTATACATGTTACATGACTAGGATGATGGGACAAATGGGCTGAAAAAGTTCAAGACTTCCTCATTTTTCCTTTGTCCTTTCTGGTACCCAAGGTCTTCAGAAGTCACGGGGTCCCCTAGTTTCTAGTCACTCAGTCATGAAACATGTATTATTTTCTAATCACCAACTATATGCAAAACAGGGCTCGATGTCTCAGGGACACATTAAGAATGACTCGCTTCTTCCTCACAGCAACCTGGTAGGCAGAACCAGCAAAGCAGCTGGGAACGCGCTTTCACAACCCTGTGCGGGAAGGCGGAAGGTGGCCATCACCAGCAATGGAGCAGCACTTCCCCCAGCCCAGGTGTGACCCTGGTAAGCCTGGAAGGAGCCCTGTGGCTAATGGGACACAGCTACTGGTGCTCGGCCAGCTCACCAGGCTCATCAGGACACAGCCCAAGGGACAATACTGAACTAAGACATGCACCGTGTTTCTCTGGGAGGACAGGCAAAGGTGTTAAGTGACAGGATCAAATTCCCAAAGCACTCTGGGAGGAACCAGCCAAAATAAAGCCCAATAAAGGTCATGCACACCATGGCACGAGTATGGAACAAAGAGCATAAGGCTGGTGACCAGAAAGCCACCAAGTCAGAGAAGCCCAGAGGCGAATGCAAACTCAAGAGCACAGCAGCACAACAGCAGGTGGCCAGAAAAGATGTTCCTGCTCTACTCTTCGAGGTCAGGGGCAGGCAGGGGCACCGGATCCTAGGCCCAGTTCCTATTGGGACTGTTCCATAACTGAACTACCTCTATAGAAGGATGTGTTCTGATGGCCACCAAGGCAGTAAAATGTGGATAAACAGGTAGAATTAGGTCAATCCCATTAAGTCAAAAATCTTTCTAGATCTAAAGGCCATCTAAAAGGTAGCACTCTCACCCCTTACTGGCCATGCCTGGGTACTGCCAGAAGACCACCTGAGAGATCGCACAGGAATTCGAGCATTGAGGAAGGCTGAGCAGGGCTGTCCATGACTTCCACATCCTGGTCCTCTGGGGACCTTCTCAGTGCTCCATGCAACAAGAGAACAAATGGGCACATGGGCATGCAGGTAGCTGGGTACAGATGTTCTCTCCAGATGGGAAGAGCCCCCCGCAGACTGACAGCATATACAACCTTTTGATTATATCAATTCATCTTGATGCTTAGATGATGGAGAGTAACTGCTATTATTAATTTCAATATACTTCTGTAGCAGTGTTAAATGCAGACAAATATGCCCATCCCTAAAATTTGTGGGTTTTTTTTTTTAATTTTACAGGGGATGGAAATAAAAAGTGTAAAATCAGGAAAAGATAACCTTTATGGTCCTTTCTGACCCAGAGATGCTAAGACAATGACATTCACCGCATACCTTCTTCCTTCCCATCACTCAGGTCACCATGCAAGGTCAAACACGGATAAATACAGCAAGAAGCCAATCATACTAAACAAGACATCTTATAAGAAAGAGGGCCCATACAGCTGGTCAGACCTGGCCCCGTCCCAGGACTTCTGCTCTTCGGAACAAAGCTTATGAATCAAGTTCAGAAAGGATCAAAATAAATTATCCCTGAAGTTGTAAGGCATTTAAATTCTTACCACACAGTTACCTCTCCTTTAAAAAGGATCATAGGTAAATGCAACTGAAATAGAAAAGTTATGAATCATTGACTTCAAGGTAAACCAAGCAGCTATTGCCAAAACAGGTTTCAAACACAAACATACAAGACCAAGAAAGACACAGTCAGGAAAACATAAACTATCCCAGCCTGACATTTGCATTATTCTGATAATTTTAAACAATAAAGAAACCTAAATTTCTGGTACTGAAGGAGACTGTGGAAATACCTAACCCCAACTCACCTCTGACCAGCAGTAGAGAGGAAGCTTGCTCCCCCAGCACCCCACCACCACCCTGCCTGGTGCCTTCTGCCCACCCTGAAAGGGAGGCAGCTGCATTGACAGAAGCAGCAGAGCCACAGTTCTGGGTTCTTTAGAGCTTTGCTTCATACTTTATTCAGGCTTAAAACAGAGAAGAAGAGCTAAGTTTTTCAGTTAACAGTAACAGCCTAACTTTTCTTCCAATCTAGTATATCTTTGGAAGCTGTATAACACTAAAGCACCATTGCAAGAAGATCAGCTCTTCAAACACTGGATGACTCCTCAGTTCCAAAAGGTAACCAGGGCATTGACTCCTTGGGACTGGGGAGCAGGGGCTGCACACAGGTAAACCTGCAGTTCTTCCCCATGTCTGTAGTTAATGGTTCTGATGCCCAAAGTTTTAATTATCAAACCATCACCCCTTCAAGACACCTGTTCCTATTTCCTCATTTTCAGAAATGGACAGATTTTCAAAATTAATAACCCATTTCTCCCCTTGCCTCAGATAAACAGACTCCAAGGTGGACAGCTGTTGACTGAGCTCAGGTATCAGGGAACCCCAGCCTCAAGAGAAAAAAATAAGAAAACTCCAAACCCCATGTTATACAGCTTTAACTACTATACTGTCACAGATGCCAAGTCATGACAATCTGATCATTTCACTATTAGCTAAAAGTTACAAACCATAAAATTTAAGCTCTTTGAGAAAGCCTAATACTTAAAAACATAGAAAGCATTTTACGAAAAAAGCCATCTGGGGGAAATCCAAGGCCCTGCTCCAAAGCCAGAAGCTACACCCCACATGTGTATTCCTCCCTTTATTTTCTGGACCAAATGCTTGCACTGCGTCTTGCCCAAACTCCCCTCACCCCATCTATAGGCAGCAGGTGGGTAGTGATAAAAGCTATTCCTCATTTCACTTCACTCCCTACTTCCCAGATGTTTGCTCAGTAGCTTTTTTTTTTCCTTCAGCTACTTATGAATACACTCTAATTTAGAACAAACAAATTCAATGTGTCATAGTTTACGCTGAGCAAGGCACACAATAAATGACAGCTATAAAGATAACTTCAAGATATTTCTCCAGCTTATAAATAAGTCTGCCTACCAAGGCAGGATTTACACAGGCTGCTGCATTCTTGCTTTAGAATCAAGTATTTAACAGCATAACTGGGAGACGGCTGCCGCCAAACTGGTCAACGACAGGCAATTGTACCTGTCACAAAAGGTTTGTGCTAAGAAATGAAGATGCAAACATCATCTGGGGAGAGGAAATGAAGCCGCCCGACACAATCCCTGGTATGAATCATACAGACACACTCCAAATGCACCTCTTCCCAAATGCATCAGCTGGTCTCCAGGAACAATTCCTGCAGTGTATGCTCACAGCTCAAGAAAGACTGCCCTTTCCCGCGAATTATCAGAGAGACATATCAAACAGCAAGATCATATAAGTGGAAACATTATCTAAATAGAATTACAAAGCCCACTCAAGAACTCTGAATTCCCCCATAAATAAGTCAAAACACAAAGACATTTCTAAATATGTAATCACGGTAATCAAGCTCTCCTTTGAAATTCACCTTTGGGAATGCCAGAAATGAAAGGACAGTTTTTCACGCCTGCAAAATATTGGTTTGTATACCTCTTATAGGGAAAAGAATATTAAAATAAAGAAAAGTCAACAATCCTGGAGATTTTCTTCCTTTCATTACTATTTGTAAGACTATAAAAATCACAATCTAGATTGCAGAGAGGCAACTCAAATGCGCAGTTTACCAAAGGCTTGTCATAAGAAAGCCATCTAGTGTTAAAGTTTAGAAATGAAAACTGCAGACAAAAGAGGCAAAGAAAAGAAAAATTTGTGAGACTATTTTGAACTTACTGAGCAAACCCATGAAAATCGCCAAGGTTTTTGTTTGTTCGCTTTCCTTTCTAAGCCAGCCCTGTCCAAACCAAGGCGAACTCTCAAACTCAAAGCAAAGCCCCCGAGGTCTACAGCGCCGTTTTGTCCTGGGAGCACAGTTCTGCGCCCGGCGCGCCCGCCGTTTCCCACACTCGGGCTGGAGTCACCCCGGGCTGAATTATCTCGGAGAAGCAGGTTAATGATGACAAATACCTCCCGGGGGGCGACGCCAACTAGTTCCCGGCTCTCGCTCCGGAGGATGAGCCGCAATTGATTCTCGGGTTGCGGCGCGGCTGAGATTGATCTGAGGGCGCGCACGGGGACATCCCGCACGCTGCGGGGCGCGGGCCGGCCGGCG
>NW_025999927.1:2021833-2078819 GCF_001458135.2 Marmota marmota marmota
GGAAGCACTCCGTCGCAGGCGCCAGTGGCGAGTCGCGGCGCAGGGACCTTTCGGCTGGGAAGACGCAGCCCCGGGAGAGCAGGAGAGGCGCGGGTCTTGCGTAGCCTCAGGGAGATAACTTTCGGTTTTCTACTTTCCCAGGAGACGCGCTTCACCTGCGAGGAAGCCTCGCCGGAACCATGAGTGTGCACCGCCGGATCCCGACCTGGGCACTGGAAGATCGGCGGCCTCAGGGGAATTTTCCCAGCGAAGCTGGAGATGACGCCGCCCGCACGGTGCCGTGGGAGTCTTTGCCCGCAGGAAGCCAAGGCGGCAGGTGCGGGTCGCCGCTGACCTGCCCCCAACCACCAAGGGCTGTCGGAGCGGGCTTCGCCGCGACCGAGCCAGGGGCTGTGCCAGCCTGGGTCGGGCGTCCAATTCCTGCCCTCGAGGAGGCAGAATTCTTCCCGAGAGGTGTTCTCTCTGCTCGCCGCTCAGGCACGTCCAGGACACAGCTCTGGTAAAGTTAAACAGGGCCTCCCGTGCCGTATTTCTCTGTGAACACACCGTACAGTCCTTTATAACTTATTAGAAAATGGGCATGATGTATGGCAACGGGTGTAATAAAACACGTCGGGCAGCGATCCTGTGTCAACATAAAATTCCTGAGTTCTCCAAGTTTGGGGGGTTCCTGTCACCTCATAAGCAGCATTTGAAAGACCGTCCTGTGTTCATTCCACTAACATTTAAGGAGACGCTAAAAGACCTGCTGCTCGCGTCCTCGCTGGAAGGTCTTCCCAGCAGCCTGTCGCTGGCTTTCCGGGAAGGGAACGCAGCCTTGACCCTAGGGCGGAGACCGAAGGAGCTCAGCACCTGTGCAGATACCTGCGCAGCGCTTCGCTGCCTTGGGTCTTCCTGAACGAGTGCCTTTTCTAGGAAAGCTGTAGGTTTTGCGTAAGTTTTAAAGAAAAATATCAGATACGAAGTATGAAATTGGGGTTTCCTAAAAGCTCGCGTGAGCTTATCTTCAGTCTTTCACCTTCCCTAAAACCGAAAGTGGCTCCCTTCGCTGCTTAGGTCCCACTTCCCGCCCCTCAAAGGCCTCCTTCCTCTTGGAAATTTCACCGTGGTCCTGGGCAGCCTAAAGAAACACTCGAGGGATGACTTGTCTAGAATTACGCCTCGGAACGTGGACTTCTTCTAAAGTAATTTCGGTCACGGTCTTACCTCTTTTCCTCTAGGAAAAATAAAAGGGGTAAAGTTCAAAGGCAAACCAGCAATCTACCTCATCTTAAGGACTTCCGCTTGTGCGCTGACCTTGCATGCTGCTTGTACTTATTCACCTTTGAATTGAGCAAAACGAGTTTTATTTCCTTAATAAACCACGGTGAGATTTAAGCTACAATAACGTGCACACACTATAATAAACCTGAATGGCTAATATGGGTTTATATTCCCACCCTTATTTCCTCCTCAGTTCTACTACAAATCATTTTTAAAGTGTTTATTTAATATGAAATGGATATTCATAATTTGCAACAACTAGGTACTGATTACTTAGACAGTTCAGGGCATTGTGTTAGATGCATGGGACCCAAGGGCTACAGACCACCCTGTAAGAATTTCAGAACAAGCAGAGCTTGAGCAGGTGCTCAGGACCGCCTGTGGGTGGCGCCCACGGAAAGCAGAGAGCCTGTCCTGCAGGTAAATCAAGGGTCCAGTGGGCCAAGGCCTCCTGACCAAGGCTATCAGAGGGCCAGGCAAGAAGGAGGGAAGGAGGCAGTCTGCTGGCCAGGGAAGCACGGGCAGTACACCTAGGAACCAACTGCACAGGCCTGTCTGGGAAACAGCAGTGCCCTCTAGCCAAGCACACCTTACTACTTATGTAACCACAGTTGCCTGGCACTTCTTCTGCCAAGTCCAGTTTGCTTCTCAGAAGGCATGTCCTCCCATGCAGTAGAGCATGTCAGGAGCATGTGAACCTCTCATACAGCACAGATGTGTTTGGATATGGTCCAGTAAGTAAAATAAAGTGGCAGTCCTGCTGAAATTAAAAAATGCTTTAGTTACAGCTCAGAAAGCCCTGGTGTTGTAATATACCAGTAGTCCGGATAGCAGGAAAGCATCTGTTTCAGAAGAAGGGAAATCAAAAGCGTAATGTAAGAGTTATTGAATAATGCATCAATACTGTCTCATGGTATAAGTCCACTCTAGGAGCCCAACAAGCCCCCTAATAAAAATTTAGCTCTGCAAAAACATTGGAGACCCACTCTGTGCTCCTTTGTGCTCTGGGGGCCACAGAAGAGTCCCATGTTTAAATAGCAAGGCCATTCCCAGGGAAAAACAGGAGTGCTCAGCTGGGATTTTTGCATGGGAAACAATTCTAAGAGTAGTGCAAAGGCAATGCATTTAAAATGCTGCATGCATGGAATTTAATGTTGCATAGAACATGCCATAGAGATCTGGAAAGGTGACATGAGATGGAGTAAGCAGGCTCAGGGACAAATATCCTCCCGCAGGGAAATGTTTCTACATTCTTCATTGTATGCTTCACAAGCAAGAAGTCCTGTATACTGGTTTTTGCTGTAATGTGCCCAATCCCAAGTATCTCCAAGGCCCTTCCAGGACGGGTGCATTACTTTCTGATGATTCAAACTCTTGGCCATTGCAATTCATGTTTTCCTACTCCTAGTGTCTCATCTTCACCAATCCAAGCTTACTGCTGAACAGCTTGTATATATCTTATTGCCCTCAAATGTGTCTTCTGCCCTCTTACCTCACCAATGAAAGAAAAGGGGAGAGGCAGGCAAGGAGGAAGGGGGAAAAGGTGAGAGAGAGAGAGGAGAGAAGATGGTCGAGAAGGAAGGAGAGAGAGGGAGAGGAGTGGAGGAAGAGTAGAAACTGAATGGGACCAGAAGCATCCTCCAGCATATCCTTACTTGGGTAGCCCAAAGAGCAGGGTTCTTTAGAAGCCCACAGACATGGGGATCGAACCACCCTGGCTCTAAACTTTCCGGGAAGGGAAAGCAGTTTGAAAGCTTATTAGATATGTAACCATAAACAAGTTACATCTCAATTTTTCATTTATCGCATCTAAAAAAAACAGATAATAAAACCTCTGAGGCAAAGATGCTGTTATTCTGCAGCTCCACAGCTGGCATGCTGTGATCTCCAGTGTGGACCATGACTACCGCCTGTCCCTATGCAGACCTGTCAGCAGGAGGGCTTGACAGGAAGCTAGCCAGTGTGTCAGGGATGGAGGCACTGAGATGAAGCACTGTTGCTGCTTTCCTGTGTCCTGCCAAAGCCGATTTAAAGTTGATGACTTAACCCTCCACACGGCATGTTGCCAGTTGGGACACACTTCTCTAGAGCCAGTGTTCTCTGGGTTCCCCTGTTCATGAACACTAAGTCATAGCATGTTCATTGAATGGATCTAGAGCAGCTGCTCCCTGTCCACTAGGTGGCGTCTGTCAACAGGAAGTTTCCAAAGCACTACAGGTATGCTGCCAGGTGACCATTCTAAGGAAATAAATAACAAAAAAGGTGTGTGTTCATCTAATACATATTCACTTTCTACATGTTATTTATTTTTAATGGTGTCTATGAACCTAGAGCTGTGTTTAATTTGGCAAATCATTTTTCTAATTTTAACAGTCTTCTGTAACATTTTAAAAGTTCCTAAGTAAACTCTAAGCAACCTCAATGTGCAAGACATTTCACAGTACCGGTTGATGCATGTCGTTGACTGACTTATTTGAAAGCACGCCTTCATGTCCCCATCTCTGCATACAGGAGATGGCTCTTATTCAACATTACTGATTAAAACTCAGTGTGGCAGCAGGGCACCAGCCAGTGCCTCTGATTTTATTACAGCATGACCCAACAGAGAGCTCGTACCTAGATGCAGCAAGTCCTGCTCACAGCACAGGCACATTGGTCCCATTGCCTTGTGGGTGGTGGCAGAGGCCATCATAGAGCCCATAACCAGACCAAGGTGGTGAGACAGAGGCTCTGGGAGGCAGTGGTGTCCTACAGGGACAACTGGACTGATGTTGCACAGTGTGCCCAGGGCACACTGCAGAGATATCAGCAGATTCAATCCTGTGTGTAAAACTCATCCCCTGAGGACATCAGGAAAAGAAAGGTGATGTTTTTGTGGAGAACTGGAATTCTGTATTATCAGATAGGGCACAAGCCTGGGAAGACAAATGGTGCCTCTGGACATGGCCCTTCTGCAGCTGAAGCTGGTCTCAGGGGTCTCCAGTGGCACAGACATGTACTGCCTGTGTCCCCAGGTTGTACAGAGACCTTCTTGAGCTCTTGGTTATTGTCTAATTGACCAAGGCTGACAGCAAGGGAGCTGATCCCCTGGGCACCTCTGCCACTGTGCAGAAAGCATGAGGACAGCCAGCTGGTGGGATTGTTGAGACTGTGGCTCAGACGGAGGCCTCATTCCTCAGCTTTGGCCTCCTGAGAGTGGAAAACCTATAAAATGCAAACGGAGCTTTTACCTCCACCATGCAGAGCCAGAACCCCAGCCTCGTGGTGATCTCACTGTGCTGGCCTAGTCATCTCTCCTTCCCTTCCTGTCTCCTTCATCAGCCCAGAGGAAATGAGGAAGCTGGGTGTGGGTGAGCGTTGCAGGTACTTATGGGTTAGCAATCGTGACAGAGTGGCCTCTTCAGCTACTCTCACAGTGCAAAGCAATTGCAGGAGGGTCACCCATCACATTCACTAGCCACAGCTTCTCTCCACACAGTAGCTGGAGTCATCGATAATGAAGTATGATCGCTCCCTCCCAGAAAGAGAAATACAACACAAAGCCATGTCATCTCAGACGGGATTTCTTATGTTAGTGTGTTGTTCAAGACTGTTTTTGATTGCCCAGAAATTGCTCACCAAGGACAGGCTCTGCTGGCTGTGTCCCCAGGGCAGAAGTGGTACCTGAAGTTCTGTAGCATCAAGTCCTTCCACAGACACAGACACAGCAGTCAGCCAAGGACCCAAACCATGGAGCAGATCACCAGCACCAATTGGCTCATTGACTATGCTCACTATACTCCCTGAGTCAAACTGCCCAAGAAAAAATATGGACCCGTATGTCCATGTCACCATCTCCATACAGACCAGTGGGGTCCTGCACATGGCAGTGCCTGGGGGTGCCAAGCACACACCACACTGCACTCCACTGGCTGCTGTTCTGATTCTTTTGTGTCAGTGGTTTACCATCAGGAAACCACTAGAGGGGACGCATCCAGACAAGACAACGTTCAATTATCATCTTCAGGGTTCCCACTTGGAAAATTGGCTAGCATTCATGTGGAGCAGTAAAATCAAATTTGCTGGCACTTGACTCCCACTTCATGGATACAAAGAGAGGAACTTGGGGGGAGGGGTTTGCCTGAAAGGGCTGGGGGAAGGGGGAGGGCCTGAAGGGAAGCAGATACCAAAGAGTAATGTGCATCTGTAGGTGCTGTCCACCACAGGCGCTGTCCACCACAGGCGCTGAGCTGGTTCCTCCCAAGCACCCTGCTGTTGGTGATCTCAGCTTGTTAAGTGCTCTCCGGAGATCAGAGCACCTCTCCAAGATTATCACTTACTGCACATGTGTGTATTGAACTCTTCCTACATGCTGGGCACCCTCAGAGGAAAGCAATGCCGTAAGTCTGCCCATCCCATAGGTGAAGCGGGTTCATATCTACTTTGAGGCTGAAAAGTCCCCAACGAGTATAGAACAGGTGACAAGAATATAAAACAACCGAAGGATAAGTGCCCACTCACTCTTTCTAGTCATCTGTCCATATATACATACACCCACTCATCCATCTGCTCATCCATCCATTTATCAAATATTCTTTGTGTGCTGTTGTCTGCCAAGACATGTGCTAGGCAGGCGCCATGATTGCAAAGGTGAATTTTGTTTCACATATATTTTTATTGGTGCATTAGAGTTGTACGTATTGATAAGATTTGTTTTTACATATTTGTACATGCACACATAGTAACTATATGATTTGGCCAGTATCACTCCCCAGCCCTTCCCACACCTTCCTCCTCTCCTTCCCCTTGGTCTCTTTCCTCTACTGATCTCCCTTTGATTTCTATGAGATCCACTCCAATTTTCCTTCTTCCTCTCTAGCTTTCTCATATGAGAGAAAACATTAAACCCTCAACCTTCTGAGTTGGACTTATTTCTCTTAACATAATGGTTTCTATTTCCATTCATTTTCTTGCAAATGCCAACATTTCATTTTTCTCTGTGGCTGAGTAAAACTCCATTGTGTCTAGATACCACATTTTCTTTATCATTTATCCATAAATTGATAAATGAGTTGGTTCCAGTTTGGCTATTGTGAATTGTGCTCCTGTAAACACAGGTATGGGTGTGTCACTGGAGTAAGAGGACTTTACTTCTTCAGGATGAATACCCAGGAGTGGCACAGCTGGGTCACATGGTGGTCCCATGCCTGGCCCATGGAGGAGCCTCCGTGCTGATTTCCATAGTGGTTGTACTAATTTGCAGTCCCAACAATGGTGTAAAAGTTTTCCACAAAGATGAATTTGAGCTGTATCTCTAGTGGAAGAGACAAACAAGTGAATGAATAATTCTAGAAAGAAAAACCAGACCAAATACTACTGGTCACTGGGACTTGGACCCACTGCAGCCACCAGGAGGGGGATGGTGGTGAGGTCAGCCCAGAGCCGCCCCGTCCCCTCTGAGCTGCTTTCCATTTTCCGCCTTTCTGGACCTCTCCACACACTGCAGCAGTGTTTCCTTGAATCTTGACTTTAACCTTGGTCTTTGCTCAAGGTTAAAGTGCGTCTAGTTTACTTTGAACCAAATCTGGTGAAATGTTTTCCAGTTTAGAGATAATGTGATTAAAATGTGAAAAAGGATTCTTTTGCTCTTAAGATGGAATCTCCAGAACCTAAGCAGCTACTTGCTAACCTGAAATTGTTGCTTTGCTAACGTGGCTTTTTTTTTTTTTTAAATCAGTTAATCCACGTTTACCTTCTGACTGCAAAGGTAAGCAAGAAATATCAAGTGTAACCGAAGGATAGGAAATGTGAAAGTACGAGTTTCTGAGCCCTGAGTCAGCCCCTCTTCCCAGCAAGGGCACAATTGCCATCTTTCCTTAAATTCAGATGCCATGAGACCATCAGTGATTTCAACTAGGGTGATGCATGTGTGTAGACTCAGACCTTAGCCTAACCTTCTGTTCTTGAAATCTGCAGTCAGCTTTTGTCTGAAAGTTATTGAACCTTAGAGGGAAATTCCTTCTAACTGGAGAGAATATAGATTTTATTTCTATTTCTGTATGCAGGTTCTGCTATCGAATCGTTCTACAGAGGCATAACAGGCTTTTCTTACCTCCTTCAGAACCTGAAACTCAGCTAGCTCAGCCCTTTGGCTCTTTCCAAAGGAAACAAGCACAGAACCCAAGCAAGGTGCTGTATTCCTATTGTAGCTGCTGTGAGGAAAGTTAATCCTCTTGATGTGGGTAATAGATACGCTAATTAAAAGGATAATAAAGGGCACAAGGACAGGGCTGGATAGACTTCCTCTTGGGACTAGTCTGAACTGCACAGACAGTGGGACGGTGTGATCCCTCTTTGCTGTGACTCATCATGGCAGTGTCGTCACTCCTGTCATCCCTGTTCCCCTGACAGAACACTGACAGTTCAGGTAAGACAGGTCCTGCCACCACGGTTGACAATCGAGACCCTCCTACATGGAGCCTAACATGCCCTTCAGTCTGACTTACGAGTGATTATTTTCTGGGTAAAGTCATGCTTCTCCCTTTGAATGGGAGCCAGGGTGTTCGAGAGCTAGCCTTGGTTTGCTGTGAACCAGCCGGGGGAGGCAGGACTGCTCTCCATCCCTGAGCGTCTCCATCTGTTAACCTATCAACCATGAAAAGGAGATGAGAACCCTCTAAGACCCCGGGGCTCCTGGATGGGAAATGATGCAAACCTCCAAGGACAGCAGAGACCATTACTCTGTTACAGAAAAGGAAATCTCTGACCCTTCCCATGAAGCCACTTTCTAAGTGGGTTTGTTGTGCATTTGTTCTGGGAAAAGCATATTTTAGGCAGAATATTTCTTCTAAACTTCTAAACCCAAAAGAGCTGTCTGCCTCTTTGCTGCTACAGCTAGAACATGTTACGATCTTTATTTCATTTAAAGGTTGGTTGTGTGGAGTAGAATCTGTCACTGAGCAATGGAGTCACAGAGCACAGATTATGAAAGCTGGGCTTCCTGGTCTCCAGGCTTCGTCTAAGACCAACTGGAACCTTTGCTGTTCTTGTCCTTGTTTTAAAGGACTTAAAATTTTTATTTTCCTTCAAGACTTTCACTGTGGTGGCAGTGTGTCTTGTCACTACTTCTTGTTGGTGTTTGTCCGCTCTGTCTCTGACTGGCTGGTGCCTGAACAGGATCCTTCTCTCAAAAGTCACTGCTCTTAGCAATCTCAGATCTTCTCACCTCGCCTGTGAGAACGATGGCCATCACATGGGGGTTCTTCCTGGAGACTTCTGTTTTTCTCTAGAGGCAGAACTGACTTTCTTAGTTACCAACCTTTCCCTGAAGGGAAGTGACTCCTAGGACTAAGCCCTGGTTAATGACTAGCTGGAAATGTATTGGCCAGCTTCTCTAAGCAAAGGCCAGGCAGCTCAGCCATCTGAGGAAAATGACTGGCCTGTGAGTTTGCCCACTACCACGAAGCGGAGCCCTGGTGGTCTTTGATCTTTATGTGCTTCCTTGTAAGACTGACCCAATGAAAATAGAAATTGAAAGTCTTAGGGACAAGAGGGAATTAAAAAGTTATAGGCCTTTCGCACATGGCAATAGAATACTTACTGTAGCTATTTGGTCTAAGTAAAAGGCTGTCTTCACTGAATTAAAGGTATGGTTTTGGACCTTCAGAGGTTTCAGTCTGTAAAATGTCTGAATTAGAGACAGACCCAGGCTTATGGAAATGAGGTCTAAAAAGTTCGGGCACTGCCTTTAAGAAGTGGGTTTTTAATGGTAAATATACTTGGGATAGGCAGTGTCCCTTGTAGTGGCACCATGCCTTACCCATGTCTGGTGCTGGACACAGTAGGGCACTCATGACATTTGGGTCCCGACTCTGGCCTTTACCTTCCAGCCTATGACTCTCACAGGGTGAGTGACGGCCTCAAGGACACAGAGAGCCTGGTGGACTTGGCAGCTGTGAGCTGTCACTGTCAGTCAGGCATCATGCAGACATGGGCACCACTGGAGTGGGAAGGGCCAGGGGGTGGGTAAGTGGATGATGGAGTGTGGAGACCCCACAGGGTCAACGAGGCCACACAGAACTTACCACAGCAGGTAGCCCCCAAGGCTGAGTGACCACAGTGACCCAGCCCAGCAGACCCTACCCGCTGCTTAAGAGGGAGGAGATGCTGGAGGGACAGCTGCCCAAGCACATCCCATGGCTGGGCTTTTCCCAGCACTGTGCACCTCCTCAGCGTCTGTGGTATGGTTTCCAAGTATGGCTCACCAGGGGTCTGCTCCATGGCCCTGGAGGATCTGGCCAGGAAGCTGGCCAGGGCTGTGGTCACCTGAAGGCCCCAGTGGGGGTGGACCTATTCACTCAGGCCATTGTTGGAAGGCCTCAGCTCCTCTCAGGCAGCTGGCCAGAGGCCTCATGCTTCAGGCCACTCCATGGCACCTGGCTGCGTGGAAGCAAGTAGTGGGAACAGGAGGGAGGGTGTGAGCAAGACAGAAGCCGTGGTCCTTCCCCAGCCCTGGAAGTGGCCACTCATCATGCTTGCCACACTCTCCTCATCAGCCTATATCTGGTTCCCACCACAGGGAAATGGTCTCCAGGGGTGTGGACAGCAGGGAAGTAGGGCCCTCAGAGCCGTGCTGAAGCTGCCTGTCACACAGCGAGACTCGGACTCCACCAAGGACAGTGGAGAAAGCAGAGAGAGTAGAGAGGGAGCCTGGTTCCTCGTTCTCTCGCACCCATGGCCTTCCCCAGGCCCCCAGAGGCAGGGTGCTGGGGATGCAGAGCAGGGACGGGACCCAGAGCAGCTGGGTTGCAACCCAGGCATCCTGTCCCTTTAGATGTTCTGACATAACTGGACAAACACACTGAGACTCTCTCCAAAGAGAAGTATTTCCTGGCAATTGTGGCCCTAGGGTTGACGATACTATTCTGGTCTCCTGTGAGGTGGCACTGTGCCATGTGCCAACCTTCCTGTCCACCAAAGAGCCTCAAAACCCAACACCCAACACGCACACACCCTTGACCATGCTACACAGAAGAGCTTTCTTGCTTGCTCAGGGACAGGAGAAACATACTGGCTCCCTGCAGCCATGCCCAGGAGGAGGACTTTACCGGCCCAATGGTCAGAACAAGGGTTGGGATCCCCCTTCATACCACATGGGAGGCAGGAGTTCCCAGTGTCCACTGTGACTCCCCTATCTGAAAACCGTGGCAGGGTTTCTGCGATAAGCTGGGCTCTGGTGTTGGCTTGTTCCCCTTTTTGCAAACGACCACACCCATCTCTGCAGCTTGGCAGCAGAGGCCCCAGGAGCTGTGAAGCCTCCAGGTGGTCTGCATCTTCCAGGAGGGCTAATGCCCCTCCTCCACATGCTGTGGACTCCCACATCTGCTCCCCTAGAACCTGGGTGAGTGTCGTGCCCTTCTCCACTGACAGCCATGGGGGCAGCCAGCCACGAAGGTGCTAAGGCTGGATCAGAATGATGCCACAAATATGCCCCTGTTCCCTTTCTGCTCTTGCTCTTGGAAGGCAACCTGCATGTTTCGAGGCAGCCCAGGCAACTGCGAGTGAACCACACAGGCAGGAACCTCTGCCCCAAGCCCTAATTTTGCTAGTGGACACACTGAAAGTGTTTGCAAGTGCCCTGCCCTGCTTTGTTAGCTGGTACCACTTGGAGCAGAGGAACCATCCCCACTGAGCCCTGTTGCGATCGTGGATTTGTGAGCAAAACAAGTGGTTGTTGTGCTTTGGGCCACCATGTGGTTTATCACAGCAGGAGGAAACTAGAACCTATCCCTGGGAACCCCCAGAGAGGCAGAGCACCTGAGTTAGGACTGTGTCTGGCTGGCCACAGGAGATCTGCCTTGCAGGGGTCTGCATCCATAGCAAAGCGGAAGGCCTCTGGCATAGGCGCAGAGGCTGTGTCTGCCGAGGCCACGGCCTCTGACATTCTCTGTGCCCTTCTCACATGCTTGTGGCCTAAGTGTGGCACACATTGTGCCCTGGTTCTGGGCACAATGCCGTGTGCCAGGAAGGATGAAGGGAAAAGGGGAGAGGCCAGGCTGGGCCCCGGTGCTCCTGGAAACCTCTCCCAGTTCCCTTGGCCTCGGCTGGCGGGTGCTCTCCAGCTGGAGTGGAAGCAGGAATGCTGAGCATGTGCCTTCATGCCAAGGAGAAGGCTGGGCACGGTCCAGAACCCTGCACCGCAGGGGAGGCCTGAGTGAGTGAGCAGCAGGGGGCCAAGGAAGCCTGGGTCAGGAGCAGAAGAAGCCGGTCAGTCGTGCCTGCGAGAAAATGACAGGAGCTTTCCTTCTGTGGCGGCACATTAAATATTTCCAGAAATTGTCAGAACTCCATGTCTATCTGACTAACCAGTGTTTCCTCCAATTCCCCAAATACCTTTTTGGAGATATCCCCCCAGAGGCCCCTTCTAAAATTCCAGTCCCAAATTGCTGATCAGAGGTCAGACACTCCCTGACCTCCAAGCCAGGTCCTGAGCCTGCCCTGCTGTGCGAACCTTGAGCCGGCTTCCTGCGCTCTGGCTCATGCCGCTTTCTCCCTGTGCCCCCTGGGTGAGGCATCTGGTTTCTGCTGCCTTCCACTCTCTCTGCTGCCAACCAGCTTGGGCTTGGATGGCTCTTCTCTGAAGCTACTGTGGACCTAGCTCCTTCCTGGCTTTCCCTCCATGTTCCTCTCCTTCCCATCACCCTGAGTGCAGGGAGGAAGGGCTCTTCATGGCTTGGTGTCATCATGTAACTTCTTATGTGCCTCCAGGAGGGATCTCCCCAGAAACATTGCCTGCTGTTTTGTGAATATGCATGTCATTTACTCATGGGAGGGTCTTGGGCCTTTAAGACCTCAAGACACAGGACGCAGAGAGGCAACCTCAGTGTTGCCAGAGAAACACCTTCCACCTTCCCAGGCTGGCACAGTAGGATGGCCTCATGTAAAGTCAGGATTCCTGTGCACGAACGTGACCCCAGCTGTCTCTGTCAGGTTAGTGGGAGCGTAGCTCTGAGGCACAGGTCCCACAAGCCTCATGCCATCTTGAGTCTGAGCACCTGAAACCCTTGCTCTCCTCATCCCTGCAGACTTGTCTGAGTGACCGCAGCAACTCGGCCCTGGGCACAACTTTGCCAGAGTAAGCTCACCTGTGGGTCCAATCTTGCAACTTCTCTGCTCAAAAATCTCTAATGGCTCCTCCTTCCCTCCAGCTTCCTTTTCCACTCTCCTCCATAATGGGCAAAGGTCCAGCCTTGCACGCCCATCTCTCCCTGGGGTCCATGTCCTCTGGACCCCAGCCCAGCAACCTGTGCTTTTGTGACCTACCATTGGCTCTGTCTGCTGTGTGTGTACCCCTCTGTGCTTCCCCTTGGGATCCAGCCAGAGGCCTTGAGGCACAGGAGGTAGGTGCATTTGCCTAGGCCCAGGGCTGCATCTTCCTAGCCTGAGCGCTACCTCAGCATTGTGTGTGAATTTGGAACTTGGTGACTGTCTGTTGAAAAGTGAACTGAGGGCCCTTCACCTCTAACCCAGCAGGCCGAACACACAAGATGCTTGAATGATCACCCCGTGAACTGTCCTCAGCAGTCTGATGCGGCCACCTGCCCCTTTGCATCCTGCACCTGTCCTACAAGAACATCACAAAAATGGCACTGCCCACAAGATTGCTGGCCACCTCTGGTCCCTGTGCTGCTCTTTCTCTGCTGCTGCCACTGCACCCTGCATTGAGGGGTCCAGATCAGCACCCCCTGCAGTGCTGTCCTGACCCCCATGGAGAGTGAGAGGCTGCGTGCCAGGGCCGGAGGAAGTGAAAGTAAGTCTTGGAAGCCTCCGTCCTGCCCGCGGCACACTGGCCTCCTTTGAGGCCCAGCTGGTGTGGACAGGTTCAATGCTGAGGCAGTTACGAAAAATGGGTGCGCGAAAGGTGACATCTGTGTATTCACCTCACTTTCACCCAGGGAGGGCAGAGGCCTCGACTTGGGGCCCGTTTATGGTTCTGAGATACAGCAGATGCCCGTGTCTACCCCGTCTGCAGTTCCTCTGCCTTCATCTGCAACTGGCCGCAAGCTCCCGTCTCTCCCTGTTTCAAAGTACAAGTTTCCATCTGCGCAGCTTTCAAAATCTCCAAGGAATCCTCTATTTCTAAATCCACTTGCAAATCCGCAAGGCCCCGGGCTTCACCCCTCTTCAGCCCGTGTCCCTATACTGCTGTCCCTACCCATCCCTGCCCATTCCTGCTCCACCCCTGTCAGGCACCTGCACTGCCCTGGTCCTCAAAAACAGCTCAGTAGCATGAACTGGAAGAATGTCTGCTGCTGATGGAATCTTGACCACCTTGCTTTGCCTCTGTTCCTTTCCGTGATAGGAGGATGTGGCAGCTGCTGTCCCGCTGGGCCTGCTGCAGATCTCCATGTCGACTTCAGTTGCATCTTTGAGTCCTTCTCCCCAGTGTGTACTACAAGCTATCAGCACTGATCAGCACATAATTTAGTCTCTATGAGACTTCTAGTTAATTCTTGGAATGTATTTCCTATTTTCCCTTGGGGTTTGATTAATATTTTTTCTACTTTCTTCTTATATCATAGGTTGGGAGAATTACTAAAACTCAGAAATTAAGTTACATGAGTCAGGAATACTGTTGTTAACTTTAAAGATTTTTGCAATTGATTTTACAAATATTTTTTTTTTTTTTGCTTTTTTCCTGCTATTCTGGGGATGGAACCTAGGGCCTCACACATGTTAGAAGAGCATTCTGCTACTGAGTTATATACCCAGCCCCCACCACCATGCTTTTTAAATTTTATTTGGAAACAGGGTCTCCCTGAATTGCTGAGGGTAGTTTCAAACTGCAGTCCTGCCTCAGCCTCCTGACTAGCTGGGATTACAGATGTGCACCACTGTAACAGACATCTTTTATATTCAGACATCATACAAATAACTTATATTTGGTTTTTATGCCTATTTTGTTAATACCACCTCATTCCTAAATCTATATTATCTGGGGAGGGGAGTGGCACCAGGTTTTGAACCCAGGAATGCTTTACCCTGCAATGAGGGGTCCAGCCACATCCCCAGCCCTTTTTATTTATTTATTTTTTTGAGACAGGGTCTCACTGAGTTGCTTAGGGCCTCACTAAGTTACTAAGGCTGGTCTTGAACTTGGGATACTCCTGCTTCAGCCTCCAGAGTTGCTGGGATTACAGACATGTGCTACTGTGCCTGGCTCCAAGCCTATATTTATTTAATCTGATACCCAGGCTCTTTAGCTACTACTTTTCTCAGTAGTACTCCGCTTGGCTGCATGAAAGTCTGATGCCTCAAAGGAACCCAGTCATGACTTGTCAAATGGGGAAAAAAGTGAGGGGAAGAATGAGCACAAAATCCAGGGTCTGCGTGTCTGTGTATAATTTCTGTCATAGGGATCCTAACATCAGGGCACATGAAGCATGTTGTCCAGTCTGCTGATAACTGGGCAGTGATGACCAGCTGCCAAAGCCCACTCAGAGGATGCAGGAGTGAAGTCCAGCACACAGATATGCCTGGACCTCAAAGGCAGAGAATTGAGCATGCTCTCGCAACCAGAGTGTGCCTGAGTTACAGGCACTGAGACCCTGGGACACGATACCATTTCTCAAAGGCACTCGGTTCGCAAGGTCACTGGACATGGGCTCTGGCCTCCCCTAGTCATCCCCTGCCTGAACAGTCTATCTCCACAGCCAGCTGATCTGCTGAGGCTGGGCATCGCATAGGTATGGGATCTAGCTTCTCAGAGCAGTTGCCCAGAAGTCAACTGCATGGAAGCACAAGAGAAAGAGAACTCTTGTTTTCCAGGCAGCTGGAAACGTTCACTTGGAACTCATTTTTAACATCTTGTGTGTGCTCAGGAGCAGCCATAGCAACACAGGCTTCACCTCCATGGTGAAGCAATGACAAGCTGGACACATCCTGTCGCCTGGGCAGCCATGGCCAGAGCATAACCTGGGCTCAGCAATAAGTCACTGGTGAGGTCATCACTATAAACCTCCTTTCCCTGCCCTCTTCCCAGCACCAAGGCAGCTCGTAAATAAGGCTGAACAAGCTGTCCCCACTTTGAGGTCTGATGGCATCCTGTTTTATTTACCACAGTCTCTGTGAAACTGCAAAACCACAGAGCCACAGGGAGGGCCTGGGACTCAGGCCGCCCTTTGGAGATGGCTTCAAAGGCCTTTGGTGTTCTTTCCCATCTGAGCAGATGCACAATCCAAAACTCCCCAGCTTTTCCTCAAAAAACAGGTGAGCGGGGGGCTGGGGACATGAGTCTGCTCTGGAGAGAGCACCAGCCAGGCCACGCTAGCTACAAGAGACCCCACACCTGGTGGCCAAAGTGAGCTCAGGCTCACCTGCCACCTGTGTGCTCTGCAGATGGTCTCCTCCCAGGGGAAGGGATCCCAGCTGGGGTGAAGGACCCAGAGCCCCTCAGGAAGCTCTCCAGTTCCTGGGTTTCTCCGTCCTGCTCTCTGGCACTGGCAGAACCACCCGGCTGGACACTTCTGCAAGGTCACGTGGGATCTTAGCTTTCTGACCTTCACGTGTAGGACCCACCACTTCACCCTTCCTTTTGCCACATTCTGAAAACTCATCCCTCTACCTTATGCTGCTTGGCAAAAAACCTACGTGAAATGCGACCAGCATGACAGCCTGGGAAAGGGCTCTGCCTTGGTCAGGCAGCGTTTCTGCCCGGGCACTTCCTCATCATGACCTTAGCAAATGGGGAATGTTTCTAATTAAATTTGGTGAATTTCCAAAGGATAGGAAGACATGTATTGCTCTGAGTTTGTGTTTCAAGGTATCTTGAAACATGATAGTGATTGATAAAATGTTTCCCACGGACGAATCTTCTATAATTGTAAACACATTTCAATAAACCCCAAAGATTCAAGCGATATCATAACACAGTTTGGGGCCCATATGAATTCCTCTCATTTGATCACATTTAAGCTCTGGGACAGTATTTCTCACAAGCAGGTATTTAATGAATAATAAATAGAGCAGGGGAAGAGAGGCATCCTTGTGGTCATGTGGCTGGAAAGACCCTATTGATCTTCACTTCTCCACAAAACCACATAAATGTATAATGTGGTATTGAGCCGGCTTCCACCCCACAAAGGAACAATGGCTTCTATAAGAGGTATGCATGTTGTTATGGAGCAAAATCCTCAAGATAAAATAGAAGACAGTCTCTATCCTACCCAGACTGAGGAAGACTGGGGGAGGAGATATCTACATGAAATTTTTCCTCCTTTCTATCCCTAAAACAATCTATGAGGCATCATCACAGGTTCTCAGTGTTGGAAGAAATCCCCAAAGGAATAATTTATTGCTTCCCCCCCCCCCAATAAGCTTCCATCCCTAGTGCACAGACCTACCCGCATCACTTTGAGAGATGTCAATCTCCCTTTTAATTACTAGGTTCTGGGAACTTCTCAAAGGCCACACCCAGATGCAGAACAAAGAATGGTCCTGAGACAAAACACAGTGCAGAGGAGCCTGCTTCTGTGGTCACTCTCAGGCCAGCTGTACTCCCTCAGCCTCCCAGGTGTGGAGAGGGACAGCAGGCAGCAGGGCAGGCAGAGAGGCACCAGCACCAGGAAGCTCTGCGTCCCTCAGAGGGAGCAGGACAGGCTCCAGGAAGGCAGCCGGGTGTGCGCCACAGATGCCAGGACAGCATAGTGTTCTGGAGCAAGCTGCAGGTGGACTCAGGCCCCTTGTACCTGATGGCGGGGAATGTCCACCACACAGTCCCTCCAGGAACGTGATGAGCCTGCATTTCAAGTTTTCTCGTTCTTTCTGCCAAAAATGAGATCCTTTTAACTTTTGATTTTTTTTTCTCAGAATAGATAATAGACAACCTAAGTTCTACATAAAGTAATTCTGGAGACAACTGAAGAAAAACTTTTGCAGTATCCTCAGGTCATTTCCCAAGTGAGTAAGCATAAATGCTGGGGTTCACACAGCCATGTGACAGGCTCACACAGCTGGACCCAGACCAGGTTCTGTAGGCTACAGGCCAAGGTGGAACCGGTCTCCTTACATTTTAGTTGTGCAGAGCCATAAAGAAAAACAGCTGTCCAAATTGAGAGGGTGAAGATAGCATTCCATGTGTCTCTCCAGATGTCCTCCACGGACAGAGAATGTGACTGGTTCAGGAAGACATAGACAGGCAGGAACTGGGAGGGTCTCCAGAGGCCAGGTCCCCTCCACCTGGGGGCTCCCCGCTCGCTCACGCCATCGCAGCCCTGCCTGGCGAGGAGGAGCCTGTGGGGACAATTTCTCTCATGGATCACACCACTCTTCCTTCTTGTTTGCAAGGACTTATACAAAGAGGGAGAGACATGTTTATTTTCTTGTACCCACAGCCAGCAGGACACCACTGAAAATGTGTGAGCAGTGCAGCCAGCAAGCCTGGCTTGGGCAGCTGCCTCCCAGGGCCAGCTGGGGATCCACCCCAGCAGCTAGCAGTGCAGAAGAACTACCAGTGACACCAGACCCCCACTTGGGGCTGGGGCTTGACCTCCCACTCTGAAACACAGAGGGCAGTTGGATCTCATGCTGCAGTTTACAGTCACTTCCAAGGTAGACCCAGAAGGAGGGGAACCTAGGAAGGAGGGCCTGCAAAAACAGGGTCTCCCCCAACTTTGGCAGCTTTGATGGCACTCACACACCTCCCCCTGGGAAGCCCTCTTATAGCTGATGCTGAAGTCCCCACGTGGCTAGAGAGGCACGGTCCCCACGGTCACAGCCCCTTTCATCTAGGCAGGTGGGTTTCTTCTAAACATGAACCCCACGTCACACTTTTCCCTTGGCCCCCGGAGCCCTCTGCATGTACCCAGCTTAGCGCTGCCCATGGAACATGCCAGGAGTGCAGCGTTCACCTGGGGCTCCTGCCTGCAGGAGGCGGGCATCAGTCTAGAGGCTGTTTCTGTGAAGGGACTTCTCGTTGGGTTCCCCTCGCAGGTCCCACAAGATGAATAGTATTTAGGGGGGCTGTCAGGGAGCTTTCTCTTTTGTGAGTGAAGGAATTGAGGTGAAAAGTGAAGCCACTCTTCTTAAATCAGCCCGTTTGGTCAATGGTGAATATTTATTGTGTCTTATGGGATCGGGGTGGTAGGCCCTCTCGCTCCCTCAGGAGTAGGGTTATGTTGGAAGGTGGCAGGACCAGCACGAATATGCCACAAGAAACAGTACCACGTGGCAGGCCTCCCCGTGCCAGGGAGCAAGGACTTGCACTCCCCACAGCCACACTGCTGCAAGGCCACAGCTACCACTGCTACTGCACCAAGCCAGGCAATATGCCAGGACTTCGAGCTATAGACTTGACCTCGCTGAAGGAGGCGCACGTCTGGCCATGTCACCTCAGTGATGACCCAAGAGTGGCTCCTGAGCTTTGGCATATCTGTGTTGCCCTGAGGAAGGGCCACTTGTTGCCGTCTGGGGACTTTGCCCAACACAGCTGCTTCGGTTCCTTGTGATGAGCAGTCCTTCACATCTCTGGATGCCATCACACGAGTGCTTGGTGAGAGAAGCAAGAACAATACCAAGATGCTGAGCTGTGCCCCCTGTGCAGAGATGGCCACCCTCCCAACACGTGCCCAGAGCAAAAGGTAGGTGCTGGTGGCCACAGAGCCGTGCCTCGGACAGGCGCTAGAAGTCCAGGTGAGTGAAGCCTCGGACCCACTGCCCGTGCTCTCCCCTGCTCAGACTCCCAGGCTCCCAGGAAGTGCAGCTGGCATCTGATTTATGCTGAGGGCAGAGAGGTTGAGGGACAGGTCCATTAAAGAAAGGAATGACAGAGCCTAAGTACTGTAAGTTTGGAGGAGATGTCAATTACGGCGTTTCGCCCCTCTCTTCTGGAAGGGCCTGTAATGACTGTGTGATTTATGGGCCTGGAGAGAGCCATAAAACCACAGAGCAGAGGAAGCAGATGAATCCAGCTATTAAAAAACACGAGGTAGAGCATATAGATCTTTAGCCATTATTTTTGAAGCAGCTCTCAGAAACTTAAATATAGGGTAGATAAACAATGTTGATGAATTTTAAAGATTCTTCTGTTGTTTCATGTGAATTCTACAAAGAAAAACGGTTCCGTCTCCCAAGTCTGTCGTATGGACTTTTCATGGTCAGTGTTTTCTCAACTGCGTGCTCTGAGAGTTTAACTAATAAGCTGACACTTTTCTGGTAGCAGGGCCTGGGAAAGCCACTCACTCCACAGGCAGGAAAAGGAAAAGCAGGAAGGGAAACCATCTTCCTATATATCCCAGCGAGAGTGTGGAAGGCCTTCTGCACCCCACACCCCGGTTCCCAGCATCCTATCTCCCTGCGGCAGAGTGCAAAAGCCCAGGAGCGGGCCTGGTCATGCCCGGGGAGAGGACAGGCAATCAGCTCTGGAGCAGCCCACCAGGATGCGTGGGCTGGGCAGGGAGAGGCCGGCACTGGTCAAAGGGTTGGAGATGCCCCAAGGACTCAGGCAAGGATCCGACTCACGCAGTAAGCTGGGGAGGGCCTGCCTTATGTGGTGGTGAGTGGCTGGCTAGTGCTGTGGCATCAGGCCACCCACCGGGTGGCATCGCCTTGGGGAGCTGGGCGGGTGCTCCCCCTGCAGTGCTCTGCCCAGGCCTCGTGTGGCCCCCCTGAGCTCGGCTGGGGAGCCTGCTCTGGTTCGGCTCTCCCTAGATCTGCATTCCTCCAACCCTCCCTTTGGCCCAGATGCTCACCTCCGTGTTCTCAGCATGAAGGTGTCCAGCAGGCAGCACCTACACTTCTTTCCAACTCAAAATTGATCTGAGCTTGTGTCAGACTCGTGCTCCTGAAGACAGGCGTTCCCAGCATGAGCACTTGGGCTTTCCCTCCACACGGTCCTGCCTTCAGCCAGAGGTGGAGATTTATAAAACTACTGCTCTAAATAAAAGCCCAGCGAGAACTAGAAGCATGTATGCTCTTCACTCCTTGAAGCTTTCCATGTTTTTGCTTACCCTTCAGTGTTCCTCTAAGCACCAATCTGTATCATGTACACCAAGGACTGAGTGCCTTCCTTTTCTCCTTCACAGTTCAGGGAATATTTACTCAGCTTTGGTCTGTAGGTTTCCTGTGGGTCCAGCAGAATCTTTCTTCAGGAGTCACTGAAATGTGGTAGGTCCTTAAGAAGCATTCAAAGTAGCATCAAATGGCCTTTCAAATAAGCAATACATATTCGTAGGGCTTAGAGGATCAGCTCCTCAATGACAATAAAAAGGATGTGTTTGTGCAATCATACATGTACATAGGGTAATAATGTCCTTCATTACACTATCTTTCCCACCCCCACACCCCATGCCCTCCCCTCACTCCCTTGGCCCAATCCAAAGTTCCTCCATTCTTCCCTAGCCCCCCTCCCACCCCCACCNTCATTCTTCCCATGTTGCCCCTGCTCGCATTATGAATCAACATCTGCTTATCAGAGAAAACATTTGGCCTTTGGTTTTGGGGGATTGACTTAGTTTGCTTAGCATGATATTCTCCAACTCCGTCCATTTACCTGCAACTGCCATAATTTCATTCTTCTTTAAGGCTGAGTAATATTCCATTGTATATATGTACCACATTTTCTTTATCCATTTGTCTGTTGAAGAGCATCTAGGTTGGTTCCATAGTTTAGCTATTGTGATTTGAGCTGCTGTAAACATCAATGTGGCTACGTCACTCTAGTATGCTGATTGTAAGTCAGTCATTTAGTCAAGAAAATTATTGCATTTCTAAAATGCTGAAAAAATTAAGGGGAAATATAGTCTCAGATAAAAATCGAGGAAATTCATGACCGGCAGATCCATGAAAGAACAGAATAAACAATAAGGAAAACTATTCTGGGTGGAGCAAATGATCTTCTTTGGGAACATCCAGTGCGGGATGGGAAATGGCCAGTGTGTGTGTGAATCCATATGGGAACAGTAATGACAGCATCTTGTGTGTCTTCAGCCAAGGCCCCCAAGTGGCCCCATGCAGACCTCAATGGCCGTGTGGCCCTCACTTCCAGGTAGTGCTGAGGAGCCGCATACAGCATGGTGGGGTGACGCTGTGAGACGCTGGACGGCCAAAGGCAGGCTGGAAAAAGAAAGTAAGAACAGACAGAAACGGTGGCCCCTGAACACGCAGCAGCCACCAAGGCCAAATGGACTGTGCTGAAACCTGGGACATGCAGATTAGCTCTGGACCGAGAGGCTGAAGGTAGAGAGTGGAGAATGACTGTACAGACTCCCAGCAAAGGGAGGCAAGACAAACATGCTATCATCAGACTTGAAAGGCAAAAAGTTCACTAACAAGCAACATGGGTGTGGGAGATCCACATTCACGCCACCTAGTAATAGGCTCCGAGTACGCAAAGCAAAAATCAGCAGGGCCAAGAGAAAATAGAACAATGCAAAATCACAGTGATTTTAAGATTTTCACGGGTCTCTTGGTAACTGACAGAACATACATGCAAGAATCCCTAGGGACCTAGACAACCTGAACAAGGTAGGAATAGATCTGACCTCGAGGCACGTTGACAAACTGGCTGAAGAATATGCTTGCTCCTCCGTATTCAGGAAGCACTCAGCCACGCTGACTGTGCTGATACAAGGCACTCATGTCTGATGACCATCTTGGGACATTGATCACAACTTAGAAGGTCTGTGTACTGGAAAAATGGACCAATAAATTCTGAACAGCATGCTGATAAAATGAGGAATACCACTGGAAATTAGAAAATATTTTGAACTTAATGATATAAAAATTGCTACATAACAAAACAGGTTGAGGGGACTACTACAGTCATGGGTAAAGGGAAATTTATAATTTTATATCAGTAAAGAAGATAGGTGGAAAACAAATAACTTGTTATTTATCTCAAAAAATTAGGTGGATTCAGAGAAATACAAGGAGGGAAATAGCAAAGATAAGGTCAAGACTTTAAAAAAGAAAATAGTCAAAGAGAATCCACAAGCAAAATTTAGTTCTTTGGAAAGAATAACAAAATTCACTAAATCTCAGGCAAAGGACAGAAAAAAGAATAAAAAAGACAAATGAATACAAAAAATTACATATTCTGCAGATGATAAAAGAAGTTTAAGAGCTGGGCACAGTGGCACATGCCTGTAATCCCAGCAACTTGAGAGGCTGAGGCAGGAGGATCATAAGTTGGAGAGCAACCTCAGCAATTTAGCAAGACCTTGACTCAAAATAAAAAATAGAAAAGATAGGGGACGTAGCTCAATGGGGAAGCATCCTCGGGTCCAATCCCCAGTAACCTCCTCCCCAAAGCGTCATCACAAGTGAATGCATTTGATAGATGAGTTGAATTGCATACATCCTTAGAAAAGTGTCTCAAAATTACACTCACAAAGATAAACTCATAGTTAGCCTTTCAAAACAAAATCGCAGGCCCAGACAGCTGCATTAGTGAGCTCTTCTGAACACTAGTAGGAAAAAACCACTCTGTTGCACTTAGATCCTCCCCAAGAGCAAAAGAGGGAACATTCCAGATCTGTCAGTAACACAGCCCAGCCATAGCACCACACAGCACATTAGTCCAAGGCCCAGATGAGATGCTGCAACAAAGGTCAGGAGGCCAAGGAGGCCAGAGGCCAAGGAGGCCAAGGGGCTGGCACCCACCACCAACTCCAGTCGAGTTTCCTGAAGGCCCAGCCAGCGAGGCAAGACACAGAGAAGACAACCCAGGAAAGGCTGAGCCAGGACTCAGGGTGGCAGCCGCCAGGCCTGGCAGAGAATGCAAAAGGCCACAGAGTGCTGGAACCTACAGGTGGCTTCTCAAGCTCTTTAATTCAGCATGGAATTGTTCTTATTCCAACAATAAACAGACAATGAAATTTATAGGACACCTTGACATTCACATCAAAAACTATCAAATGGGAATAAATCTACAGAGATGTACAAGATCTTTATAAAGCAATCATAAAACACGATTGAAAGAAATTAAATGAGGACAGAATGGCTGAAGGCATAAGTTAGTGCCCAGAGTGGGGGTCTCCTCAGGGGTGGGGGGCCTTCCTCTGCCTGGGCTTGGTTATCCAGTTGCATGAAGGCATTCAAGCCACAATGTGGGACTTTTGCATTGTCTGCTGGCATGTGATATTAAGAAGTAAGCAGCATAGGCTGTGCTGTCGTGACGTATCCGTTAATAAATGTTGTGCTGAGTCATGTGAAATTGTTTTGTTAGTTCAAAAAATGGTCCAATACAAACAAAAATTAAAAAAAAAAGCAATGTTTAAATAGATCAAATAAGGTTCTTTATTTTTTATTATTAATAAATAGTTGTAAAATCATGGTTTTGTAGTTGAGACTTTTCATGATCAGGTTTGGTGTTTTTGTCTGTTAAAGATGAAACCATAATAATTACATGGTGCCTACAGGAAAGGAGTTTTGACTGGTGACCCACTACCCAGGAGTCAGTAACTTGGACTTGACAGGAATGGTCCCACGTGGTTCCGTCCTGCTAACGCACACAGGGTCCCCACTCCACGCTGCCTGCCTGGGCCAGGGCTTCAGGGCGGACCACTGCGATCACCATGGACACATGCCTCTCAACATGGCCTGAAGCTTAGGTTTACAGGTGAGAGGGTGGAGAGTCTTCCGTGAGTGAGCGGCTTCACCAGCCGGCACCCCTCCGAGGTGATGAACTGAGTTTACCAGCACGGGCTCGCTGAGATGCAGCCGGAGAGACAGCGTGGGTGGTGGAGCTAGTGCAGGTGGTTCTGACAACCTGGGTCTGAATTCTTATTCTATCCTGGCCCCTGGTGCAGTGTGTGAGTCTACTCCCATCATTTCCTCCTGCGGTCCTGTTTCCGCCTCTGGCCCTGTCCAGCTTCTCTCAGGCTGTGATACCAATCAGGAGAGACGCCAAGTGATTTTTACTTCCCTAGGAACTTCTTCAGTGATGACACGTTATTTTTGATTGAGCCAGGAAGCCATCATGGAAGGAGAAGCAGACTGGGTGGTTGATGGCCGGAGGGCTCCATCTCCCCACGGCCACAGGGTTCCCTCACTTTTGTTTAAGCTACATCCACCTATAAAGCCAATGCAGTCGGTTAAAACAGTGACATAAACTAGACCAAACATCTGCATGGGAAGCAAACTGGCCAGATGTTTCGATGATTTATGAATGAACACCCAAAAGAAAAAGGATTGAAAAAAAAAAGCTGGGTAGGAGAATGGGCGGGATGAACACGCTGTGGCTGCCCACACATGCCCTCTGCCTCCTTGTCTGAAAGCCCCGCTGTGTGAGTCACCTCCGAAGAGGTGGAGTCAAAGGGGTGATAGGTTTGGAATTTATCCCTGAACAAAGTGAAGTGACTTTCCCTGTATTGAGAGGAAATGGAAGGTTGCCTCGGACATTTTTTTCAATCTAGAAATTATTTCTCAATTGCTCATAATTTTTGAATTATATCTACATGATTTCTCAGAGCCAAGCCAATGTATCGATTTTCTAAGAGAACTAGAAGAGTTGCCAGATTGGAAATAGATTTGTTTCCCGTGTTGGAATCACTAATGAAATCTGCAGGCGTGTGTTTTCCTCCCTCCTTCTCTGGTTTTGTTCTATTTAGTTCTTTTCTCGGTACACAGCACTTCAGAGAGCAATTCCCAGTGTGGGGAAGAGTTTGGGAACAAGATTCTTTGGTTAGCTTCAGCATTTTCACTTATGAGCTTCTAACTGTGAGCAACTGAACCTCTGAGAGCTTCATTTTCTACCTGTGTAAGAAGAAAATAATAATTACATCAAAAAGCTACTTGAGAAGTAGCTGCCTTGTCCAGTGTGAGACACCGGGCCTGGCTCACTCCAGCTTGAGCCATCTGGAGTTGCCCGTGGGTCTTCTGGACCTGCGTGGGTGCATCTCCTCCCACCTCCTCTGGTGGTTGGAGGTGGGACATCTCAATTGGATGAAGCTCTCTCTTAGCCCAGCCTAAACATTTTTTTTTTTTAAGAGACTGCCTCTCATTGCTTTAAGGGAAGAGAAATGGGATCAGAATGGAAAACCAAGCTGTGTATCTGTATGTGGGTTGATGGGGTACACCAAGATGGAAAACATTCAACATGTTCACATATTCTTTCGACAAGTATTCACTGAGTGTTTATGGTGGCTGGAAACAGCTCCAGGTGTTGGGGATACACAACATAACCCGGCTCTCAAACAGCTTACAGTCTAGAACTGGTAAACCCCACAGGAGAGAAGTCAGAAGCCAATAATTCTTTCCTGAAAAAAGCAACGAAATCAACTGTACTACTGATGTAAAATTGACAGAGTAATTCCCACGGGAGTGCTCTTTCCGAGGATGCTCTCTCCTGCGGAGGCTAGCTTTGTTAGTCTTACATTTTTAGACATCGTATTCTAATTTTGAGTTCTGTGGGTTTGGACATGATCGCTCAATAGAGAGAATCTATTTCTGAAACTGGTTAAATCTTTGTGGAAATGTTTCAAATTTCTAATTTGTGTGTGTGTGTTTGTGTGTGTGTGTAAAGAAATAATTAGTGGAAAAGAAACCAATCAATCCCACAACAAAGGGTCCACCAAGATTCTGAAGGCTCTGGAGGCCTGCAGGAAGGGCTGGGCAAGTCCAGGCGGGACTTGACAATGAGGCAGCACTGTTAGTATTCATCCCCAGCAAGCAGGACAGTCTCCCACTAGTCTGTGAGGTAGGGAAGATCAAAGGCAGCAACTATTTCAGTTACTGACCCGTCTCTTCCCAGAAATGTGAGCTTGCTCCTGAGGACGGACCTTCACTCCCCACTCACCCATTCTTACTGTCTTTTCCACACAGTTGAATGTAAATGTTCCCTTTCTCTCAGAAATGGACATGTTAGTCCCTGTGAGCTCAGGCACCGTGGAGACTCCACTTATACACAAAGGGCAAATTCCCCTGTCTGAGAGCTTGGCGCTCCAGGACTGTGGGTCCAGTCCTTGTTTTTCTTGTTACCATTTTTGGGACTGATGTAACATCTTTACTAAAGCTCGGCTCACCATTTATGGATCTGCTCTCCCAGCCCCAGGTGTGCCCCGCTACAGACCCACCACCTGGATCCTGCGCCTTTCCATCACTCCGCAAGTGTCTCTTCCAATATATTTTTCCTGTCTCCTCTCTTCTTTCCTTTCTCCTTTCTTCATTCAACTTCCCTGTGAAAACATGCTCAGTCCTGTCCACCTTAAAGCCAACAGAAGGCACCGCCCCACCCCACTCTCTCAGCTCAGCATCTTCTCGCAGGTGCACCTGGTGTGCCCCGCCCCGGGCGCCGCCCTCTCTCCATCCTTTCTCCTTAAGCCCATCGCCGTAGCTGTGCCACCATCTCAGTCCCTTCTGCTTTCGCACCACACAACAGGACACCCGGCTCTTCCTTTTTTCATTACTAAGACTTTTTTTCACCAGATCAATAACAACCTCTGAGCTATGAAACACAAGGACACGTTGGAGCATGACATCATGTGGTTCTGGCAACAGAAGGAGGGTGTCTGCCTTCTGCATCAAGGGGTGTCCGTCCTCCGCCCAGGCCCTGGACCTGCCAGGAGGTGGAGGAAGGCCCACTTGGTTCCTCTGTGTGTTCTCCTTGGCTCCTGTGGGTCCTCTCACCCCGGTCTCCTTCTACTTCTCTGTCCTCCCCACTCAGTGTCTTCTCTGGCTTTTCTTTTACCTTTCCTAAAGGTTGATCTTCCCTAGAATTCCTCAATAATCCTTGTTTTCTATCTCCTCCCACAGGCATCTGCTTCCTCCACCTGAACTAAGATTCCACTGCCGCCATTTTGAAATTCCTAAATTTTGAACAAAGCCCTCTAGGCTTTTTTTGTTCTGCACCAGATCCTGCAAATTACATGGCCAGCCCTGCCCAAGTCATCTCACGCGTAACGGAGCATCCCCTTGTCACCGCAGCCAACGCCCTGTGTGTTGCACCAGTGCCAAGCCTCAGCCTCTTCCCTTGAGGGAAAACTCCGAGACTCCCTGCTGACCTCGACCCCTGTGCGCTAGTTCACTCTGGGCCATGGCTTTCTGCGCAGACCCCTCTGTCCTCTCTTCCTGCAGGCAAAACCCCAGTGCTGCTCAGGAAGCAGCCTCCAGTCTCCTGCAGCAAATGGACAAGCACTTTATGATGCCCTGTGGTGCTGGCCTGCAGAGTGGGTGCAGATGGCTCCGCCTGGAAAAACTTCAAGATAGGATTTGCGAATCTGTCCCCACCAGAGCCACAGGCAAATCTGTAAAATGCTTCTGTGAAATGTTGGTGGAGGACGTGGCTTCCTGTGACTCCACCAGACGCCTTAGCTGCAGAAAAATGCCGCAGGTAGCAGCACCAGTAACAGCTGCAAGAAGCCCTCTGATTAAAATGAACCGTTTCGACCGCTCATGAGCAGGGTTTACAGATTGGTAAGTGTCGAGTTGCTTTTACGGCCACGTTAGCCACTGGAATCTGTCTTTTGAAATTGTTCCCTGTCGCCCCGAGAAGAGAAGATGCTGCTGCATTTCTCCACGGCAGGGCACGTGCCTAGCTCCTCCAGGCACTTTCCTGTCATTAAGAAGAACAGGAGACAGAAGCGGCAGGACTTCCCTGGCCTGATGCCCCAACCATCAGACGTCTGTTTTAGCTAATCCTGATTTTTGAAAAGGTGTCAGAATTCAAGATCCGAGTTCCCACGAAAAAAAAATTACACTGCTTTCCTGGAATCAGAGATAAAGGGCATGAAGAGCCGAACAATTGTGTTGCCTTGTACAGTTCTTTGCACACGTCCATAAGAAAATAATAGAAAATGTAACAATGACCCATGGAAGAGCCGTTATTCTATAAAACTTATTGTTCCTCAGTTAAATATTGGACGGACAAACTTGACCATCTTTTGAGTGAGTGACTCTCTTTCACACTGCCAGGTCTCCACACTCCGGGCGCCCTCTACCCGGAACATCCTCCATCTGGCCAAAACCCACACCCACCAAGGACTCAGGGCCTTAGGAAATCTCTCCGTTCCGGCAGAGACTGCCTTCCCTGTCCTCTATCCCAGCGTGCTCCATGAGCAGTCGGCCGGCTCTTACCAGCCAGGTTGTTGTCCCTGTGCCCTGACTCACAGTGGGAAGGAGGGAGACGGAATGCAGGAGGGAAAAAGGCAGACACAAAGGAAGGCAGGTGGGCAAGAGGAGCCGTGCCATGCATCAGACACGTCTTTCCACATTGGTGGAAGTCTGTGGTCCAGTGCTGCTGATGGCCGTACTGTCCCCCCAGTGTCTTCAATACTGACAGCAGCTGGCAAACAGCAGTGGGGATTGTCCATTGGTGCACAGGCTAGCAGGTCTGTTTTCCTCTACGGTTCACTGAGATAAGAAGTAATTGTCCACAATTCAACCCTCATTAATTTCTCTAAAGAAGACAACCCTTCGTTAAGGCCACGACATAACTTTAACAAAACACTAATTGCTATCTTTGTTTAGCTAACAACCCTTAAACAAATACACAGCTTAGGGCCAGATCCTCGCAAGGTAAGCATTGTGTTGATTTTCAGGCCACCCCACTGAGAGGACCAGGCACTTCTAACCTGGCATGAACAGCAGCGGTTGCTGCCTTTCCAGCCTGGCTTGGCTGTAGTCACAGAACTCACAACCCTGGGCTTAAGCACACACACTGTAGCTCCTCCACTCTGACCAGGACAGGAAGAGATGAGTTAAGACCCTGAACCTGGGACTTGGTATGGGGAAGAGAGAGCCAAGTGCAGGAGCCAAGTGCAGCTTGACCAAAACTTCTTGGCCCTGCTGACCCATTTCTGCCCTGGGACTTGGGACAAGTATCCCCAGTTCCCTGCTGCACCTGGAGTCCCATTCTGACCTGTTGGTTGAGACCCGCCTCCTGCCAGCCTCCTGCCAGCCTCCCCTCACGGGCAGCTTGCTCCATTCCTAGCAGGCACAGCCACCGGGGAGGTGAGCCACCAGTACCCCTGGTTTGCATCCCTCCAGGCAGAGCAGGCTCACGTGGAAGCTCTCTTTTTAATTTTTAAAGGACACTCCGTATTGTCTTCTATAATGGCGTCCCAATGTACACGCCCGCCAACAGTCTACCAGGATTCCCTTCTCTCCACAGCCTCCCCAGTGCAGTTCCATTCAGGTCCTCATCCCTTATTAATCCACCCCCACTTCTGGGCAGTGCACGTGAAGGAAGCTAGTCTGTGTTTTGAAGGATATCTACCCCTCGCACACTGCACCATCGCCCACCGTAGCCAGGACTCAGAAACAGTCTGTGTGCCTGCTGACGCCCAAGGGGGAGAAGATGAAGCCCGGGTGTGTAGACCATGGGGAGCTGTGAGCCACAGAACAGGAGGAAGGCCTGCCACCTGCAGCGGCATGGATGAGCCCCGAGGACAGGTGGTGAGATAGCAGGGACAGTATACCCCGTGACTCTGCCTCTATGAAGATCATAAAATAGGGGAACTCCTAGAGACAGAGAGGCCAGAGGTCAGAGTGTCCTAACCCCCTAGAGACAGTGCTTGGGAGGGCAGCCATGGGAAATGTCTGCAAAGGGCACCAGCTCAGCCCCCGCAGGAGACATGGATAGAAGGGACAAACTCCAGGGGTCTGGCGCAGTGTGGAGATCACAGGTGATCACACAGTGTGCCGGGTTGACGTTGGTTAAGACAGGAGATTTGAAGTGTTCTCATCCCAGGACAGAAGACAAAAACCAAGGGAGGGGATGGGCACGCCAGTCAGCTGGTTTGTGGCAACTAGCCCACTACCCACAAAAGCATCAGAACCTCACATTGTGCGTAGCCGGGACATCCAACTGTGTCACTTGAAAAACAAAAACAAAAGGCTTTTAAAAAGGGCAGTGTAGAGGGCCTGCCTGGAGCCACCACCTAGACCAGCTGGGCCTGGTGGTGACGGAGGTCAGCCTCTCTAGCCACCCTGTCCTTGTCTGTGCCCTACTAACACTGCGGCTTCATGTTCTGTTAACCAAGAGGATGAGTCCTTTCCTGGAACCTGTAAAGCACATTCTAACAAGCAGAGCCCTCTTGAAACAGGGAGAGTCCTGCTCACGCCCTGGAAAAGCGGCCTGTCTCAGGAGGCCCGTGCCACCCACTGAGGCGGGAGCACCGTCCTGAGCACACCTGCCCGGGCAGCCTGCTGGCCAGGGCCATTCCTGCAGCAGCACATGTGCCCCTTGTCTCCAGAGCAGATCTGCAGTGAGTCACCCTGTGTGTGCCCTGATACAATTACCCACCAACCCCGGCTTCCTAGCTGGGCAATTAACTAATTAATTGAGAGCCAGGGTAAACAGTCAAGTCAACATCTAAGCTGCATTAATTACTATTTATGAACTCTGTGTGCAGCCCACAGGGAAAAGTGCCACCTAAACGGAGGATGTCCTCTTTTCTGCATGGTGGTGGTGGTCAGAGGAGGTGGTCCTGCAGGGAGAGCTCCCAGCTGAGCCAGGCCCTGAGCTCTCCACTCTGCCAACAACTTGTGTTGGCTTTTAAAGAAAGTCACTTCTTGTCTCTGTAAATCAAATCCAAGGACACAGAGTCATTGAAACCCTTAAGGCCCTTTGAAATAGGCCTGGGGTAGCCAGAGGCCACAGTGCATCTCCACGTCAGCGAGGAGTGTGGTGCACCTGGTCCCGAGGGAGGTTTTCAACAAGTATCTAACAGCTCAACGTCCAGTTCAGGGCTGTCTTCTCACAACGCCTCTCTGGAAGCCTTCGCCTTTCCTCAATTCAGTGTGATGCGTATTTATTGAACACCACTGTGCCAGGCACACACAGGAGCAACAAGATAAAAACATCCTGACTTGCAGGGCTTACAATCTAGCTGTGGAGGTGATACATGAGCACCGCCAAGACCCCAGAGTAAGTGCTAGCATTGAGACCTGCAGCTGCTGCAGGAGGCCTACCCCCAGTCTGGCAGAGCCCTGAGGGCAGGTTTGTGGAGGAGCTGTCCCTTGATAGCAGTACTGCAGCCTGGCCTTGTTGTTTTTTTTGAGTTTTTGCTCTTTTTTGCTGGATGCAAGTAATGGGGGAGATAAAAATTCATTCCAGGTGGAGAAAAGTGAGGGCCAAGGAGGACGAAGGAGCAGACGAAGAGCCAGGCACCGGGGGCCTCTGGGAGAGGTGCCTGGCTCTTCGTCTGCTCCTTTTCCACTGCACCCAAAGGGTCCCACCTGGGGCTCCACTACTTCCTTTTGGTTGGGGACCTTGTGTTCATTCAGGGCATGGATGGTGGTGAGGCCAGGCCAGGCAGCAAACGGGAGAAGCTCTAATGGCAGGGGCTGTGGGAGGCACATGTGCAGGCGGGCAAGGTCAGGCTGCAGAGTTAGTGCTTCCGCTGCTGTCCCACCCTACAGACGCGTGTTCAGTGCCCACTACATCCCTGGCCGTGTGCCAGCTCCTGGGGTTGACAAGGAGAGTCATGGTGGGCTCGGTGGTGGAGCCCGTGCCCAGGTGCCTGAGGTCCTGAGTTCCATTCCCCACTCCAGGTTTCAGTAGAGGTCAAAGTCAGCACCAGAGTGGAGATAGAGAGCCAGCAGAATGCGGTGGTGCTGAGGGGTGGGGATGCACGCTGCAGGGGAGGTGGGGCCCCTGTGCCGGCCCGGACAGGACCCAGGCTCTGAGTGGGAGCAGGGCAGAGCTGTGTTCCACCAACTCGTAGGAGGCAGAGCTCTCTGCTTCTCTGTGGGAACCACCCTGGCCCCCAGCTGCAGAGGGTGAAGGTGGCTTTGGAGCCTGAGGTTCTCAGAATGTAGACTCAGCGTCATCAACAGGACGAAAGTGACCGCTTAGTAAACATTTCATACAGAAACACATTAGTTGGCTACTCAACACACCTTGACTGACCCGAACAGAGCCACAATCCCAAAATGGTGGGCGAGATTTCTCCCCCTTGACTGGTGCTCTTCTCAGGCTCCTGGGAGCCTGCTGAGCGCCTGGAGGGAAAAGCAGCCGGCTCCAAGCAGCAGGTACCATTCCCTCCAGGCCCCCAGGACTTCAGTGGCCTGCTGATGCATTGCCCCAAGCTCATCCCAGAATCCCTCCATCTAAACCCTTTCTTTCAGAAGGCTCTGTCAAACCTCAGTGAGCAGAGGCGGTACCGTGCCTGCTGTGTTAGAAACTGGCCTGGCAGCCCACGTTGTTCAACAGCACACAATCTAGATCCTTCCCACTGATGTTCTGGGGCCTGTTCAGACCTGCCCATAGGAAGCTTCCCAGCTGACCGCCCTTAATCTTCCCAAAGATAATTCCTACATCCGAAGAAAGGCAAACGGAGATGCTGGGCCCTCTGCCAGGGAAGTGGAGTCTGGACTCCCCTGAGTCCCTGGAACCTGGGGCCAGGACTGGTCCTTCCCTTGAGTGGGGCTGACGGAAAGCGTAAGTGCCCATGGTCCTTCAGGGCATGAGGGGGCAGGACAGAGGGCTTGAGCCATCCACACTACACATGCTGGAACAGAAAAGTCCCTGCCCTTTCAGTTGGTTGCCACCCAGAGATAAGAAGGACCTTAGTTACAAAACGCTCTCTTCAGCCAAGTCACTGAAACACGCTGTGCAGCCGGGTAAGTGCGGCCTCTGAGTCGCCTCAAGGAGCTCCCTGGTTAGTTCCCAGGGCTGGCCTTTTAGAAAGCATACCTGAAGCTCCTCCTCTGGAATGGCCATCCTGAATAAAGTTAGGCTCTGACCATGTTAATGAGTTGTCACAGCACATTAGGTGGCAAACATGGGCCATGCTTGTGTAACCCAGGACACCTGGGCTACAGCAAGAGGAGATAAGGCACTGTGGGCATTGCCAACTGCGTCTAAGCCAACACAAAACCAAAACAAAACCAAGACAGCCAACATGAATGCTGATTTTCAGATTTAACATTCTAAAATGTTCTCTCTATAGACGATGTGTTGGTGGGTGTCTATGCTATTTGCATGGAAGGCATGCAGACAGAAGAGAAGAGAGGCCCAGTGGTTTTTCACTGGTATGTCCCAGTTTATTGTAGAATGGAAAGCTGGGCAGGGTTGGTGGAGAGGAGGGACAGTGAAGGGCTGTGGCAACTGGCAGCAGTCTGGGGACTTGCAGGCCAGTACCTGGCTTCATGTGCATACTCCTAATTGGCCTTGCTTCAAAGGTAATAAACCTTTGCTTAGGAATCTTCAATGCATTAGGAAAGGAGGTCCAGAGGGACCAGAGGCACCCTCCCTCCCTCAGCCACGCACTGGGTCATGGATGTGGTCAGCGTTGGCTGCAGGAAGGGTGCTGAACCTTGTGCGTCTCTCTTTGAGAAAATGGGCTTACACACCACAGCGTGCAGAAAAGACCCACAGATGTCTTTAGAAAAGCTGGTGGAGGTTGCTTCTGGGGATCTCTGTGGACTCCGGGACTCACAGCACAATCCGTGGCTTCGCCAGATGGTCTGCCTGACCTCTAGTTGGCCACATCAGATGTGGCTAGAGAGACAATGTCCACATCTCTGAGAGGCTGCTCCTCCTTGCTGTCGAGGGATGGTGACATAAGGACGTATTGGCTCAGGTGTTCACTACAGAACACTTAGGAATGTCTGTGAGGAGACACCTCTAGAGAAGAAGGAAGTGATTCCTTCAAAGAGCGTTTTAGTGTGAATGAGTTAAGCCAACAAGCTAGTGGGTGCGGGGTCTGCTGCACAAAAGGTGCTCCGCAGAGATGGCTCTTCTTCCACTTCCAAGTAGCCCCCTTCCTGGCCGCAAGCCTGCTGGGACCTACGTCTTCCTCCTCCGTCCTGCAGGGCGGGAGGACAGGGGCTGAGGCGACAGGAAGTGCAGTCCCACAGCCAGCACTCCTCTGGGGATTGGCATCTCCACCTGAGTCCCTGGGGACAAAGGCTCACCTTGGCAGTCACATCCCACCGAGCAGCGCATGGGAGGCTTGAAGGCCCCAAGAAGATCCCCTTCCCCCACCCTTTGGAAAAAGACTGTTGTGGCCCTGGACAGGTGGCTTATTCCAGGTGCAGCGTAAACAAATTCCTTCTTCCCTGTGCTCCAAAGCTAGCCCTCGCTGGGTGCCTTTCTTGACATGGAGGGCTGGCTCCTTCTAAGGCACCTCATCACTCAGGGGGCCTTCAGCTCTGGGACCCCACAGACACCTAAGCATCAGATTTTCAAGTCCTTTATGTGAAGGGGCATGGGATTTGCAAAGAGCCGGTAGAATTTAAATGACCTCTAGATACGATGTACACACCAGGCCAGTCGTTGACTTTTAGATACCATGCACATACCAGGACAGTCGTTTTTACACCCGAATGCTGGGAATGACGAGTAGAACAACTCTGCTCATATTCAGTGCAAACTCTGGTTTCCCCTGACACTTCCGGTCTGTAGTTGGTTGCATCCGAGCATGTGGAGCCCAGAGGTGGGGAGGGCCAACGTGAGCTAGTTGTTTCTGGGTTCCTACCATCCAGAGCAGTGCCTCACACATGGTGGCTGCAGACATACTTCATGCACACCTGGGCAGGGCACTGGCCCTCGGTGGGTTTCCAGGCTTCCCCCTGGGAATCTCCCACTGTGCTGGTGATAGAGGTCAGTATCACCAACTGGAGTCCACAGCTGACCACGAGGGCAGCAGCTTCTCCTTAGACCTCCAGAGGGTCCATCATGGTCTGCTGAAGCACGCTGGGAACACAAGAGTGGATTCCCCCAGTGAGACCCTGCTCTGCCGCGTGCCTGGTGGTCCCCCAGGAGAGCTCAGTCCACTGGGAAAACATCTCTGGACACGATGCTTTCAAGAAGGGAAAGCGAGAGCCAGGACGTGGCCCATAGGCAGACACTGCCTCCGCAGGCTCCAGGCCCATGTCCATCCTCAGCACCGAGCACAAAGGCAGGAAGGGAAGCTGGTACTCAGCTACCAATTGTGGGGGCTCCACTGGCTACCTTCCAGGACCCCATGGTGCAGCCAGATGTCACAGCAAGTGCTAGTGTTTTTTTGGTCTTCTTTCGTTAACAAACCCTGAAGAAATGAAGTGTCCAGATGCCCTAGTTTCCTGTCTGTCGGGATGTGGCTGAAGCCTATTTCTTAATAGGATGCGAGCCCTCGGGAGAAGCTGACCCCGGAGCTCGGGAGCACTTCTCTTGGCTGGCAAGCCCAGCACTGGCTCTTGGGGCCCATGTTCTCTTCTAACTCTGACTTCCTTCCTCAGGAAGCCTGACGTGGCCGTCAGCAACCTTCCCGGGTGAGCGTCCTCGGAGCCCAGCCTTGCTGGGGATATTCCATTGTCCCCAAACACCCTCAGGAAGAGTCACCGGAACTCATTCAGAACAAAAGTGGCAGTACTGATGTCCTGGGCTCCCTGGAGGCCTGTCCCTGGGCCATTGCTGACAACAATCCCCAGCCCATGCTCCCTCCAGGGCTGTGTCTGAGAGACACACAGGGCATCAGCTCAATGCTGACCCCCAGCAGCCCCCGAGCTGGTGCACACAGTGCCAGTGCCCCGGAGCTCAGGGAGCAGCCCTATCCTGCAGTGCTGGAGCACAGGTGTGGCACCGGGAGGGTGATGGGAAGGTCATCTCTGCAAGACATGTGCTGTCAGGGTCCTGTGCCCATGCTCCTATCTCACAGCTCACCCCTGGGACTCTTCCCTGCCCTCCAGACAGCCTCGAGGCCACCTTGTCGAGGGCTGCCCATTTCAAGCTGAATTCACAGCACCCTTTCCACTCAGTCAGAAAAGGTCTAATGCAGTCTGGGCAGTTTCAAGGCTCTCACACGGAGCAGGTTGGGGTGAGAGCTTATTTCCCTCAGAACCAGCCCTTCTTGCCTTAAAAATTGTGCTTGCTTTTCAGCCTTCCTGGCTACAAGGTCCTTCCTGCCCAGGGAGGGCAGCTCCTCCCACCGCTGCTCCCTCAGGGTCAGAAGCAGAGGTGGGATCCGGTCTGCAGCCTCCCCCATCCCTCTTAGATGCCTGTCCAGTTCCTCCTAGAGTGGAGGAGGCAGAGCCCCGTGTGTGACTCACTGGTCCCTGAGCACCGCGGCTGCTTCCGGCCTCGGTGCCTGTGCTTGCGACGCCCCCACCCTGCCACAGTCCCAGTGGTGCCTTCAAGGTTCCTTACAGAGAGAGGGAGAAATTCAGCCAGCTCCTCCAGTCAAGACCAAACCAGGAGTCGACCCACAGAACGGTGCCGGCTGCCTTCTGCACGTCCCTCCATGCTCCCCCATGCCAGGGTCTCCATGCCGTGCCCTCCTGGTCACTCCTAGGCTCCCCTCCTCCTACAGTTGCTTCCACTTAGCTGTCGGGCATCAGCAGTGACACCTCCTTCCTCTCAGTCACCAGTGATGGCCTGTCACCTGTCACTGAACCCCCATCTTCTGAGTTTCTGTGTCCTTTTAGGCAAAGGGTAAACCGACATTCTCTCATATGATAAAAGTCCACCCATCTTTCAAAGACAAATTCAGGTTCCATGAGTAATTCTGTCTCCCTCTCCACACCAGCCATTTTGTTCATGTCTCTGTTTGTCCCCACCTGCCTACGCAGCCCAGAGTCTCCTGATAGCCCTACTCTAGACACATGTCTCTTGGAGGGCAGACTTCATATGAACTTTCCTCTCTGACAGGCTTTGCCATGTGTGGGGTGTAGAGGCTGTGGGTAAACTGGGCAGAGCTGCAGCAGAGCCTTCTCTGAGCGGGAGACTGAGCATTGCCCTTGGATTCTCTCATCCCAACAAGTTCCTGCCCTCCCCTGGCCGCCTGTGAGTGAAAAAGCTCCACTTTCAGTGCAGTGAGAAAATGCTGAGCTTGAAATCCCAGGTGCAACGGCTAGCACAGTTAGGTCTGGTTTGCTCCCCCTGTAACCTAGCCTGGAGTGAGGTGTGTGAGCTGCAGGCACTCACTGTTTCCCCGAGAATTTAAATTTCTGGACAACATAACCCTAATGAATACCATCTTGGGTCACACGACTCCACTCCCCTCTCTTCCACTGGGAATCAGAATCCCACTACACTTTTCCCTTTGGTTGGAAATGGATGATCATCAGTGTAAAGGAAATCTGTATCTTCTTTGATTTCAAGTTGTTTGCCATATGTCTCTACAGTCTGAAATCTACAAAGAACAAACCCAACTCTGTTGATAACAGCCATGTCTTAAACAGAACAATAACAAAAAATCCCAACAATTGTGTTCGTGTATATTTTATGTATTTTCCATGCAGGAATTCTGCTGGCTTCCTGTTGAACTAGCTCCTAATTTTGCTGGAGTGATGAGTTTTTGTTTCCCTTGGGTGTTGAAGGTTAAAGAACCTAGAAATCTAACAAATTTAGAACTGTCTGGAAGAGCAGGCTTCACCTTCAGTCAGCTGATGAATGACCGGTTCAGCCTCCGTACGCGTGGACCGTGGGATGTGGGTGCCTCAATGTTGTTTTCAGAGGAAAAGACAATTGCTGAATTAGCCTGGGAAATGCTAAATATTGACTGCTCATTCTTGAAAAAGCACAGAGAATTAATACATTGAGTTCACGTGAGAGACTTGACATTCCTGAAGAAGAGGACTGAGTGTGGGTTCAGAGTCTGGCATTCTCCCGACTCGCTCAGCCCAGGTGACAGGCGGTCAGCTGTGGAACTAGCTCTGCATGGAGTAGATGTGGCCACTGTTGCCTCCATGAATGCCTCGCCCGTGGTCAGGCATGTTCATGCCTACACGTCACATAACAGCCTTTGACACCAGCCTCCACAGCCCAGACTGAGGGGTGCACATTTGGGTTTTTTTTCCAACTTCAAAAGGCCCAAACCACAAGCAGCAGCCCCTACTCAATCTGCTTCCAATTTTCACATTCTAAACACAATCTGGCTTTCAGGTAAGGGGATTGTTAAAAAAAAAAAAAATTTCCCCCACAGAAATCTGCCTTTTATAAATGTCTTCAATTTTCTGGCTCCAGATAAATCAGAAATATCTCAAGAATAACTCTCTTTTGAGTATTTTGGGTTTTTTCACCACAGTCTTCCAGAAAATATCATGAGATTTGACTCCGAAATTGGCAGAGTCAAGTTGGTTTAATCTCACCCGCTCAGTCCTAATTCCGACATGGAAAGGAGAATCGGCGGGGAACTGGAGTATTCTCAACACAGCTGGGCGCGGGACATGGAAGCGCAGCGTGTGATGGGGCAGCAGGCTCCTGGTGGTGACTGTGCAGCGGCCACATCCACTCACAGAACCGTGGGGTGCTGGGGAAGGACACTGATGGAGGGAGAGAGAGACCCTCTGCCCAGGTGGGGGTGCTGGGGAGCCACCGGGTGCCCTGTACTCAGCAGCAGCAACGTGGGGGCAGGCAGTGAGGAGGGCTTACGCCCAGAGGGCTTTCCTGCCACCTCCCCTTTCATCTAGGAGCCTGAAATTCCTCCCACTGTCCCCCTCGCTGGTCCTCTCCCTGCCTTAATCAAAACCAGCTCCAGGAAAGTCCTCTCACATCAAGGAATAAGTCTTCAGAGGTTAGTAAGCAGGAAATGTTCCTGGAATTCTTGTCTAGCCGGGCCCCGCCCTGCCCCAGGGCTCACAAGAGAATCCAGCCATCCTCAGGGGAGCTGCTCGCCCTGCAAGGAGGACATCCAGAGAGAGCCAAGAACGTGACCTTCTTCTACCAGGCAGGCCCCATCTGGAGGATTTCTGCTCTATTTCCCTCTACAACCTACGAGGTCAGGTCACAGCTCCATTTCAGAAATGAGGAAAAGCTCGGAACAGAGCTGAGAATTCCCCCAGCGATGGGTGACTGAACCAGGATGAGGACGAGGCTCCTCAGACTCCAGAGCAAGCTCCCCGCGGGCCACACACTCCTGCCCGGGCCAGCTGGAGGGGGCAAGGCCTCTTCAGCCACCAGAGCAGCAGGTGGACAGACGCCTGACCCCTCAGCTGCCACAGGAGTCTCCTCAAATCCCTCTTTTCCCAGCTTTGTCACTGCCTTGTCATGCCATCAGTCCTTGTCCCCACTTCCTCAGAAGCTGGGCCAGGGACCCCCACTTGGCAGTCCACCTGGGGTCCCTTCACCTGGCCCCATTTCCTGACATATGTCATCAGCCTTTCTTCTCCTCCTAAGATCCCCTTCTCCCATATTAATCTTTTGGTTTAGGAAAATAGTAGAAAAATTTTAAATGTTTTTATTAGTGCATTACAGTGAGGCATAATAGTGGGGTTCGTTTTGATATAATCATACATGTGTCGAATACAATTTGTTTTATTAACTCCCCAAGACTTCCTCTGTCCCTCCTCTTGAAAATTTTTATTAGAGGTTGTCCTGGTATTTCCTCAAATCCCATTATATGTACACACACACACACACACACACACACAACAATCCCTGAGTCATGACGCTGGTTCAGCATTTCTCAATTTGAAATGGTACAAAGACAACGTGGACACAGTAGAACCTGGATTTGAATTGTGGGTTCTGACAGCGGGTCAGCTATGAGGTCTTCATCCTGAAGGGGAGCAGCCAGGAGCAGAAACTCCCCGGTGCAGCCTGAGGCCAGCAAGGTGGTGGGCACCTGAGCTATGCCGTGTGAATTCCTATCCCGGGTATTCACGCTGACAGTGGGTTCATTGGGTGTTACCTCAAAGTCCAGGAGCACCTGCGTGGACACAGCCCTGTGTGTAAGGACACAGGCACTCTGCACACGTTGCCCTGGTGGCTGAACAGAACCACCCTTACCACGCTGTGCCCTGAACATGGCATGTGACAGTGACGCTGGCAGGCTCCTGTGACCGTTTCCTACCAAGCATGCGCAGGAACTGCCAGCTCTTGGCCCATAGCATCTATCAAGGGTTCACAGACTACCCACCTTGTGGCAGTCAGGCATTGGGTGGCACTGAGGACTACCTGGAGTGGGGTCCACATGGAGTGGGCCCGCCTGGCAACTTGGTCTTTCAGGAACAGCGGAGTGGAGCTCCTGGCGTGCTGAGTCTTTCTTTATGACATGTAGATGTTTGGCATTTCCCCTCTGGACGTGAAGCCCTTGAGGCAAAAGCTCTCCTCTGTCCTTGGGCCCTCATAGGTGTGCTGAGTCCGCTGCCCGCAGCCTTACGGGCTCCTGAGGCAGGTTTCTTGTGTGCTGCAGAAGGAGGAAGAGTGCTAGGCCTCCCAGAAGCGCTCTGAGGACAGCTGTAGAAACAGGCCAGAGTGCTTTGTCCAGACAGCCCAAGGGCTGCAGAGACCCGGGGATCCCTGGAGAGCAAGGCTTTCCCATCGGCCTGCAGATCAGGTACAGAGACCCACATGAGACCCTGGCCAACAGGACACAGAGAATCCGCTTGTGCCCAGTGCAAGGTAGTGAGGAGAGCTCTCTGCCCGGCAGATTACTTGGTTCTCTAAAGGGCAAGTGAGTATGCAAGGACGTGACCTCTCAGGTTCCACTTGGGTCCCTCCATACCCAAGCCTGCAGCCCAAGAACCCCGTGGGGTGGGATTCTTGACAGCGTTGAAGGAAGGGGGTGTTTGCCAGGGTAAGACGTACAAAGCCATCTGGCATCGATTTCCTAAAGATGGCGTCTTAGAACTTGTCTCCATGACTGTCTCCATAAGTGCATGAACAGTCCCCCATGACAGGTGGGTCCCCGAGATCCACATTCATAGAGGGGTGCTCAGGCTGCCTCTGGGTCCCCTGAGCCTCCTGTGGATTCTCCGGCAGATTCACTTCCTAGGACTCAAGATCGCCCCCTGTTCTGGCTCTGCATTGCCTCTCAGGCTCTGTACCAGGAGTTTCTATTCCTCTGTGCACGTCTTCATGAGGCCGAATTCTCAAAGATGGAAATACCTTGTGCCCAGTGCTTGTTCCTGGTGAGGCACATGGGAGGCGCTGATGTTTTGATGATGTGAATGAATGGATATCCTTAATGTCACAGTGGTGGGCAGGGGCCTGTCATCGGTTGCTGAGCTGAGCGCTCTGTCCAAATCGTGTCATGGGAGTGAGATCCTACTTTCCTAAGGCAAGCTGTGACCCTGAGGCTCCTCTCTCAGACATGCTCAATATGCAAGGATGTAAGGACGTGACCTTCCAGGACCTTAGGACAATGGACTTCATCAACGCACATAATAGTCTTATCTGCTTCCCAAAGGCTAGGGGAAGCCATGCCCTGTTCTGCAGAATGAGATGAAGATGCACAGCTGTTTCTCTGCCACCCTGTGTCATGGCTTTGGGCTGGGCCAGTGACACCAAGTTGGGCGCAGTCCTCAGACTCAGCTGCGGAGAGCAAGAGTGAGAAGCGCTGCACCCTGCACTGGACACCACGGAGCGAGCCCTGCACAGGTGAGCGATTACTTACAATTGGGTTCTGGCTCTCTAAACTGGCTCCTCAGGGCACAGGAAAAGGTCAGAGTGAAAAGCAAAGCGTGAAACCATGAGCCCCAGATCCAAGAAGCCAGAGCCATCTCAGATGAGCAGGAGTGAGGAGCGTGCTCGTGGGTCAGTGGTGAAAGCCAGCCAGTGGCTGGGGAGCAGTTAGGCCACGTTCCAGAGTCCATGGGATCCGAGTGGGAGAACAGATAAACAGGGCAAGGAAACAGCCTGTGGCAGGGCTGCCTGCGGCCTCTAGGACTTGCCCCTCATCTGAGCCCAGCTAGTTGTGGCTCGTTGGGCTCTTCCTGTCCACCCCTGCTCTGGAGCGTTCATGGACGTGAGCCAGCGCTGCTGATTCATTGGCATGGGGGTTCTACTTGCCTTTAGGCTCCACAGAGAAAGACGTTCTTCTCCAAGTAACTTCTGTAGTTTAGGAGACTCTGACCCAGACTTTTATTTCCCAAAAGAGAAGAAAGAAGAGGTGGGCTATCCTCAGTCCAGGATAGCACAAGGCCTCGGGGTGGGGGTGGGGGTAGGGGAGGTATTCACCACCCTTGCCTGAAGGACGGTCCCTGGGGAGGCAGGGCAGGCTGTGGGGGTGGGGGTGGGGTTGTGCAGGAGAGGAAGGGAGCGCATCATGCCCACACCAGCCCCTGCCCTGTGATGCCCGGGCTGAGGCCCCGTGAGCACGGCAGGCGCCTTGCTTGCATCTCTGCAGTCTGCAGAGGCCTGGGCATGGGTCTGCTCTCTCCCACCCCGCAGCAAAGGCACCAGCCTGGCCACAGGGTTTCCCTGGTGACCGGCCCCATTCCTCCAGACAGCTCCTGCTGCTGCTAGAGTGTGGCCCTGCTCCTGTCCTGGAGCGGCCAAGTGGGGCCGGGACACTGTCACTCTCTGTCCAGCTGGCTGGGGATACTTGAAGGTCGACCCACCAAGCCCACTGCCTCTGGACCCCTTAGGGAGACATATTCACAGAGGGTAATGAGGAACCAAAGGCCCTGCCATAGCAGCAGGGATTGTCTGGGGTAGCAGCACTCAACGTGCCAGCGCAGGAGTATGACTGCATGATGTCATGAGAGGAGCAGAGGGGACAGGATGTTCACCTGAGCAGCCTTGTTTGACCCTTCCCAGGAGGCTGAGAGCTTCCTAGGTGTAAACATCCATGTTTCCTGGTTTCAGTCTCCCAAATCCTCAGGCCCAAGGTCCCCTCTGTTTAGTGACAGTCCTAGATCTGTCAGTTTAGCCCAACTCTGATGTGTGAGTTCTCCTCTACGGAGGTTGAAGGACTGTACTCCTCTGTCCACTGGGGGCCGGCTCATGGCTGCTGCTGAGTCAGCTGCTGGTGACTCACGTAGCCTCCTCCTCCCACGCTGGAGGAAATGCTGCCTTCCTCCATAAATGTGTCCCTCTGGCCCCTGCAGAGGACTTACGACCCAGTGTGTTGTGCAAAAAGCCCTCCATGTTGCAGGGCCTGCTGCCCCCCAGCTCATGGGCACATGGAGGAGTATGGGAGGTGCAACTGCCCTCCTCTTTTTCTTTTCCCTCACTTCAGAAACTTCATACTTGGTTCTGGGCAGTGAACTTTCCTCTTACGTAAGATGTGCTGCTCTTGCTCACGTCCCAGGGGCTCTGTGAAGCTGAGGCCTGGGAGGATGGACTGTGAGAGACGGAAAGTGGTGGGCTTCCATATGCCTAGGTGCAGAGAATGCCAGGAACCCAGGAGCGCCCCAAAGCCCTGGGACAACGCTTGGCTGGCAGTGGTGCTGGGCAGTGCAGCCACGCTCTTCTCAAGGAAGCTCAGTGCTGCAAACACAGAGGTAAAGAGCTCAGGGTCAGTTACAGGGCTCACCTCAGAGAAGATGCTTCTCCTAATGAAAGGTGTTCCCTAGGAAGATTTCCCTCCAACAGTATGAAACATCACGCCAAGTGAGATTCAAGTCACATGTTTCCTGGGATCCATGGGGAACAGGAAGCAGAAGAACCTGCAGCAGAGGGCCCTGGCAGGCATCAAGGTCAGCCTCCTGAACTGGGGAAGAGGAAGGAGCAGAGGCTTCAGGCCTGTCCGTCCTGAGTGCACAGATCAGGACCACAGGGCTGTGCTGAGCCAACTCAGAACAGTCACAGGTGAATGCAGCCAGCTAAGCTGCAGAGCCCGGACAGGATACCAGGAACAGCAAGGGCTTCCTGTTCTTTCTCCCTTCCATCTGCCCAGTGTCAGGCAACCGGCCTTTGCCTCTCCAGGTTGAGTCGTCTCAGACTCTCCATTCATAGGCACAGGCCACACCCAGTGAGATCCATTCTCTGCAGTGAGGTACTGTGTACGGACCTGTCTCTAGGCTCAGGATGGTGGTCTCTCTTTCCCATCCTGATGCTGGGACATCACTAGGGTGCTGTCACACGATGACCCCTGATTACGAGCCCACATACTCCCAGGGACCTGGTACTAACCATAACCCCACCCCCTTTCTCCTAGTCAGGAAATTCTGAACAAGTGATTTCTAACTGAAGTTCTCAGCCACTCTGACACCTTCATGGGGCAACAAATGACGTGTGTGACATTCCCTGGGGCCCTTTCACATATGATGCTGAGAACTGCTCTTCTGTAAACCAAGCCTAGAGACGTCCTGTGACTCAGGGGCTGCCGGCCTCAGGCTTGGAGCTCCTACAGACAGGCGGTTGGGATGGGAGGGGATGGGAGGTGTGGGTGGCCAAGAGCCACAGCTGCACCCACCCCCACCTGGGCCCTCAGCAGTCACCTCCCCGCCTTCTGCTGCAATTTCCTCCCCAGGGCTCCCCTCTGTGACAGCCCCCACTGAGGTGCATCTCTCTCCTGCTCCTCCCGGGCTTCAGGGCCCTGTGCTCACGCCAGCTCTTTCTGCCTCCTTTTCCCTTCCTGCCTTCCCAGCCTCCGGCTGTGCCCTGCAACCCATCACTCACCTCCAATGTCCTGTGCTGTGAGGTGGCTTTAAAGATATGTCATGTCCCCGCATTAGGATATAAGCCCGTAGGGGCAGGGATTGTACGTCATACCATTAATTGATTATTTATTTTATTATATAATTAATTAACCCCTGAGGGATGATTTTGAGATAGCTACTAAAATGAACATAACCTGAGAAGACAAAATTAGCAGTAGGCTGAGTGGGAGGGGAGAGGAGAGCGTTGCCATGTCCCTGGCACCCACTGCGCCTGACCCAGGCCTGGCGGCGGTGGGGCAGCTGGGAGCCAGGGAAGACAAGACAGAATGACAACTTCCATGAGCTCCATTCATAGGTCACTTTATAGTTTTTAAATATCCTCATTTATTACATCATTGGTGTTCATTAGAATAGATTTTTGATCTTTATTTCACAGATAAGAAAATCAAGACCCAGACACAAGGTCACTTGGCCAAGTTCTCTAGCTGGCACATGGCAGGTTGGCACTGAAATCCAGCTTTTTTTTATTTCAAGTATTTATTTTTTAGTTGTAGTTGGACACAATACCTTTATTTATTTATTTTATGTGGTGCTGAGGATCAAACCCAGGGCCTCCCACATGCTAGGTGAGTGCTCTACCACTGAGCCATGACCCCAGTCCTGAAATCCAGCTTTCTTGATTGCAAAGTTAGCGTCCATCACTGGGAGAAGACGCTTCCTGTGGGGACTAGGGAGAAGGACAGTGGCTAGAGGCCAGCTGAGCGGGAAGGGTGGTATCCGCACCAGGAGAAGGAAAGGGTCCACAGCGTGAGAGTTCACCAGACCCCACATCCTCCCAAGCTCCGTATGTGCAGGAGCTCAGTGGACCCACAGAAGACCCACCTGTGGAACAGAACAGAGGCATGTGCTGGACGAGGCTGAGGGCCAGTGAGTGCTGGAAGTTTCGACCCTGGGCCTCCACAGGTTCAGGACGTTCGTTGCCACAAGCCTGTGGCCAGTTGTCGCTGGTGGGGTTTGCCTTCTATCAGCAGGTGACTGACAGTTTTAGAACATAAAAAGCCAATTGCACATCTGCTCTCAGTAAGAGGGGGAGGCAGAGAAGGTGATCTTTGTGGACGACCTACCAGCTGGGTGTTCTGTGGAGGGGTCATTATGGCCCTATGACAAGACAAGCCTCTACTGGCCTCTGAGGGAAGCTGTGGCCACTCGTGTAGGCCTCGTCTGACTGCAAGAGTTGCTTCTTCTGACATCCTCCCTGGGTCTACTAACCATGCCTCGCCTAGAGCTCGCTGTCCTGGGAAGCTCCATGACCAGTTACCCACCCAGGGCTCCAGACCCACTCCAGCCTCTGCCCATGGAGAACTGTCCCATTTCTGAATTATTCCCTTCAGAGAAGCTGGTGGCCACTGTGGCCAATAGCCCCACAGTTTCTGTTACAGTAAGAGAGAAATGTGTAAAATGAGATTTGGATTTTTAAGTGTACCTATATTTCTTTCTAGAAGTTTCCATATCCTCTGCTTATAGTATTGTTTAACAAACATCCTGGCTAAGGCATTGTCAGATATCCTTTTTCTACTTAGGTACCTGATTCAAAATGTCCTGGTACCGTCACCAAATCCTGCCTTCCCAGAGCTGCGCCTGCTGCCCTTCCTGGAGTGTCTCTCCCACCCCAGAGACGCTCTGGGCAAACAAACGCCTCCCCAAGTTCCAGGACCCTTCGGCACTTCCCCCTCCCCAGCTGTATGTGAGTAGTTTTCTTCTTTTTAAAGTTTGTCATCTTAATTTACCATTTATCAAAAATTTCTCTTTTCATCTTTAAATTTTACCATTTTAATGGTCTTCTCTGCTGTGTTAAAGCCACCTTTAAACTGTAGTTCAAGTCATGTAAAGGCAGCAAAAGTTATTTTCTAACACAGCCCTCCTATTAATTAAAATCAAGGTAAAATATCTATTACAACAAAGATACACAAGTGACATCACAACAGGAAGAACCAGCTTCCCAACTATTAACTTTAAGCAAAAATTCTGTGCATGAACACTACAAGATGCAGCCTTGCCACACAACAGCACCTTGTGCTGGGACTGGCTTTACCTGTCGTGCCACTGAGACGCCTGTGGAAGGGAATCCCGCAGGAGGCGCCCTCCCTTCACTGGTTGGTGTTCAGAGCTGGCTCTGCTGTGCAGCTAGACATGGTGACCGACGCGGCGACCTCCACACCACATGGCCGTACCCTTGTACTCTCCCCTCCACCCTTCCTCTCTGGTTTTGAGGCTCCACCTCTCTTCTTCCTCCAGGTCAGCATGGCTCTGAAGAGGCAGAGTGCATCCCCACTCTCTCGTGTGTCTTTCCTCCTGAGACCTGCGGGACTAGGGGTCTAACGCACCCTTGTCCCCTGTGCCTGTGCCGGGTCAGAGTCAACTGCTGAGACCCTGCTCTGAGGCCCTAGCTCCTTCCCGCGGGGCTTGTGGCTCCCTCTGCACACACTGGTCTGTTCCCAGGGGAATGCAGGGTGGGGGGCTGCAGCCTGAGGGCTTCCTGAGCACCTCCCCACCCCACCCAGCAGCCGGTGCTGGACACACCGTGTCCTTATTGAACCGTCACCCCCATCTCCTCATCGACTCTCTTCACAGCCAAGGGCATTTCCCTGGCCTCTGTCAGTGTCTCTCCTTGTAGAAGAGTGATGATCAGTGTCCCCTGCAAACACTTTGGGGAAGCAGGCTGTGGGCTAGGGCTGGGTGCAACCAGTGGGGCAGTGCCCTGCTCCTCTCCAGGGCTGAGGATCCTCAGCTCAGCCCTCCCTTCCCTCTGTGATGCCTGACGGGTCTGGAAGCTGGGTCAGCTCCGAGAGGACTTTTGAGATGACTACTATGACTCACTGCCAGCCGTGCCATGATGTTGCCTGATTGTAATTGCTTTTTAATTTTCTGTACTGTAACAGTGCAGCAAGGCAGAGGGTTTTATCGTAGTCTCTTGGCACAAGGGTCCCTGAACTCCCACCCACTCAGCTCTTTCTTCTCTTTGATCTTGTTATTATGAAATAGTATCCTGCTGCCCCTTGGGGCCACAGCAGCAGACACCTCAGGCAGGGGCTCACAATGAGACTTAGTTCTACAGGCCAGCATCTCGGGTCAGGGCGCCACCTGTGGACCTCAGTGGGGCTGCTTTCTCCAGCCCTCTCCTCACTAAGAAGGGCTGAGGGAGCTCTCCTGGGGCCCATCCACAAGGCCCTTCTTGAGGCCCCACCCTCAAAGCCACTTCCCATAGACCCTCCTCCTAACACCCTGGAGAAGGATTTCTACACGTGGATTTCAGGGGAACATAAGCATTCAGACTCTTGCATGTTCTTTAAAAATCAGCTTTTTATTTTTCAAATGTACTCATTGTCCATTAACTTTCCATCTTAAAAGATTAGATTTCACTCTTCTCCATGCCCCAGACACACCTATACACACATGAACACCACACGCACACACACACCCACACACCCCCCACACACATATGCACATCACCACATGTATGCACACACCATACACGCACACATTCCACACACACATATGCACATGCCACACATGTGCACTCACCATGTACATACCACACACACACATGCACATACTACACATGCACACACACCACACATATGCACATGTATTACACACACATCATACATACCACATACACACACACCACACATATGCACACACACCACCCCTACACACACATCATACACACCACACACATGTGCATACACTACACATGCAGAGTTACCACACACCCCACACACACACACACACACACACACACACAGCTCACTGTCCCGGTATGAGATTATATTGTCATTTTGTTTAATTCAATATTGAGGATATATATTATTCAGATTGTATAATTATTATTTAAATCATGTAAGCAATATTATTATGTTTCTTTTCTTTCTATTCCTGTAATTAAAGAAATTAGCTGAGTTAATTATTGTCTCTTTTTTGGCTTGCTTTTCTGTATCATGCTACATTATTCCCATAATTTCCCACAGAAAGCTGAATTTCGGCCTCCAAGTGTCGAATCCATCAGATAATGTTCTCCTCTTCCTCCTGGGCTGCTGATCTGTCATGCCTACTATTACTACGCAGCAGCATCACGCCTGAGTGCTCAGCCTGAACACTTCTCCTTGCTGTCCAGGCTGGACACTGAGCTGGGACCTGGGGACTTTCCTCACCCCCTGAGTCCTCAACCCAAAGTGTTCCCCTTTCTAGTTTATTCCCTCATTTTTGTAGAAGTCAAATTTAGCTTTTAAAGCACTAATAGAAACAAATAAGAATGACATTTCTGTGAGCTTGGATGTCAGACAACATTTTTTCCCTATTCTAACAGTTTAGATTGGCTGGTACAGAATTAGAAGTTCAAAAGTATTTCTCTTAGATTTTAGAAAACACCTTTATTCAACTGTCTCCAACTTCTCTGTGATCTCTTTGAGAAAGTATACCATCTGATTCTCAATAATTTATATATGGCTTGATTTTTAAATTATATATATATATGGGCTGGGGATGTGGCTCAAGCGGTAGTGCGCTTGCCTGGCATGCGTGCGGCCCGGGTTCGATCCTCAGTACCACATACAAAGATGTTGTGTCCGCCGAAAACTAAAAAATAAATATTAAAAAAATTCTCTCTCTCTCTTTAAAAAAATTATATATATATNTAATATGGCCATTTTGAGAATATCAAATCTGCCTATCAAAGAATATGGGAGATCTTACCATCCTCCATGCTCTGCTTCAATTTCTTTCTTTAGTATTCTGTAGTTTTTATTGTAGAGGTCTTCCACTTCTTTTGTTTAATAGGGTCCCAGTTCTGTTTTTTTTTTTTTGAGACTATTATAAATGAGATAGTTTTCCTAATTTCTGTTTAAGCTCTTTCATCATTGGTGTATAGAAATGCAATTGATTTATGGATGTTAATTTTATATCCTGCTACTTTGCTGATTTTTTTTCTGGAAGTTTTTTGGTGAAGTTTTTGGGTCTTCTAAATATAGAATCATGTCATTGGCTAACAAGGCTAGTTTGAGTGCTCTCTCTCTCTCTCTCTCTCTCTCTCTCGCTCTCTCTCTCTCTTCTATTTGTATTCCTTTAATTTCTTTCTTTTGCCTACTTGCCCTGGCTAGAGTTTCAAGGACTATGTTGAATAGGAGTGGTGAAAGAGGGTATCCTTGTCTTGTTCTACTTTTTAGAGGGAATGCTTTCAATTTTCCTCCATTAAGAATGAAGTTGGCATTGGCTTTAATATATATATCTTTAAAAATGTTGTGACATGTGACTACTATCCCTAGTTTTTCTAGTGATTTTTAAAATATATATATATTTAATTATAGGTGGACACAATATCTTTATTTCATTTTTAAGTGGGATTGAGGATGGAACCCAGTGCCTCTCACATGCCAGGCGAGCACTCTACCACTGAGCCACAAACCCAGCCCCATATGGCTTGATTTTGATGTTTTGTTTTTGTATGATTTTAGTATCCTTTTTGTCTTGTTTTTGTGTTGCTATAATAAAATACCAGAATCTGAGTACTTTATAAGGAAAAGATATTTGTTTAGCTCATAGTTCTGCTCTGGGTTGTTCCAGCATCTGCTTGGCTTCTGGCGAGGGTCTCCTGGTGGAAGGACAGATGGGAGAGTGCAGAAGTGTGTCAAGAAAGACCCAGGGAGGTACGGGGCTCCCTGACAGCACCTGCTCTTGCAGGACCAGTGCAGCACTGTGAGAGCTGACTTACTCCTTAGAATCCTCAACATCCTGATTCAACACGAGCCAAGGGCAGCGGGCCACGTTCACACCTGTAGGCTCTTGGTTTCCAGCACTTGATCCCAGTGCACTCAGCAGGGATGGGGCTTATTTGGTGTCCTGTTCCTGGAATGTGCCTAATGTATGGTTAGATCTCCACAAAAGGTGTTGGCTTGAATCGCAGGTCCGATTTTCCACTGGGTTGTATGCTCGTTTGCTGTTGAGTTATAGTGACACATCCTGGGTGCTGTCCCCTCACGAGAGCCTGGTTCATGGCATGCTCTCCTATCCCGCAGGTTTTCACTCCGCTGATTCTGTCCTGTCCTCCAGCCGGGGACTTTGATTTGGCGTCCCATCATCTGGTGTAGGAGATGGGTAGAAGCAGAGCCAGGCACAGCTGGAGTCTCAGACTTATAGACAGACAGGAATCGAGGCCAAGCCCCGCAGGGTGGCATGCTGGGCAGTGGGTGCTCTCACTGCCCTTACCTAAGGCTGAGGTTTGTCCAGGGCAGAGGTGGGCCTCGGCCAGCTGATGAGGGTAGAATGACCCGGGTAGTGTAAGAAGCAGTGCTGCCCCTGGCCTTTTTGAGCGAGTCATAGGTGAGGACAGCACCTATGTTTCTTCTGTTAGAGATTAGCCACACTATGCAAGTACCACAAAGCACTGGGAGTCCCTTCAGGATCTGAAGGAGGCCACCAGCCACCACCGGGCCAGTTCCTGGACAAACCCAACACCCAGTGCATCACTGGGTTAATGCAGTTCTAGCCTTTTCATAAAAGGTGACCTGGTACCCCAAGCAGGTACCTCCCACCTTGCTGAGGCTAGGCTTGCTATCCACACCCAGGAGCGAAGCAGGAGGGAGCCCTTGATGGTGGGGGATGGCCCCTTTCAGATGGATCCCAAAGCTTCCTGCGCCAGTTGAAATAAGATCCAGCTTACCAAAGAGGCAGGATGGCAGAGGAGAGCTGCGGAAAGGAGGCTTCCTGTGAGTTGGCTTCTTAATGAAGCGCGGCTTTCTTTTCCTATCTGCATTTGAAGGAGCTGTCTCTCTGAGGGCCAGGAAGCCAGAGGTAGCATTACCTGTGTGTCCCCTCAGGTCCCCAGCTTAATATAGAATCGTGTCTCTTCATAAGTTTCAACCAATAAACTTCAGTAAAAATAAACAAAGCTTTCCTCCAGAGCAAATTGTGTCAGGTCCCACTGCCACCAACAGATGACATCAGCCGTCTGCAGACTCATTTTAGACTCAGCTGTCTGTGTTTACTGCTGAGACATTTTAGGAGCATTGTTATACCCATAATATTTGAAAGTGCCAATAAAATATAGAAAGAATTCATACCTAGAAACTTACAGGGAAATCAGAAGAAGCTTCTGATAAAAATGGAATGTGGTGGGGAAGTGGCAGGTGCTGTGTATGAGTCACTCCACAGGAGGGACAATCCTCAAGGGCAGAAAGTGAATCAGTGTAAAGCTCTACACCTGCACAGTCAACAGGGACAGGAAGACCAGGAGAGGCTTGTGGTGGGCAGGTCAACTGGAGGCCCTGGTGGGATCAGCCTTCTGGGTGGACTTCAGGTTTCATAGGTGTGTTAACTTTTTTCAACATAAGGAGGAAAGAACTTGGGCTCATGGTTTCAGAGGTTCAGTCCATGGCTGGCTGGCTCCTTGCTCTGGTCCTGAGGTGAGCCAGAGCATCATGGAGAAGGAGGATGGAGCAACGCCGCTCAGCTCATGGAAGCTGGGAAGCAAAGAGAAAGGGAGAGGCGACAGAAAGGGACAGGACAAGATACCGTCCCCCAGTGACCTACCTCCTCAGCTGACAACTTCCACCAGCTCCCAATGGCCCATTTCACTTGCTAAGCCATCAAAAGGATTGGTTCCCTGGTAAGCCCTCCTGACCCCATCACTTCCCCAAAGCCACCTCTGGGCCTTGATGCACCAGGGATCTAGACGTGAGCTTGGGGCCACGCTGGGGCCAACCATGCCCATGGGCTTTAGTCTCTACACGGAGTGGCCTGAAGCCAAGAGTCAGAAGCAAAGCAATGTGATTCTTCTGCTGAGGAAACTGGTCACAGCCGTGGATGACCACATGGGATCATGGCCATTTGAATCTGCACAAAATCAAAATGAGGAGAGACAAGTGTATGCTGGCTTCACAGTAAGGAGCAACCAAAGCACCTTTAGAGATGCTCAGGAGTTGGCCTGGGGATGAACTGCCTCAAAACTTCAGAACAACACCAGCTAAGAACATGTACACCGGCTTTAATGCTTCGAGGTCACCACTCACGTCTGTTTTGCCGGGAATGTGTCTGGGCCTTGCAAACTTAAAACAGATTCCCTTACTTTGAATTTATGATCAAATGACCTTTCAAAAAGCCTTCAGAACTGCACTTGTGCATAAGTAGAAGGACTTACAGGAGTCTGTCAGATTTATTTTTCCTTTTTTTTCAGTGTCAGCTGCAAATTTGACATAAGTGTTGTCTCTGTCTTCATAGATATCGTTGGTGAAATATTTCAGACATGACAAGGGCACTGTCAAAGGATGAGCAATGAGAAGAGCATTTCTTAGAATGTGCTGCCCAGATTCTGTAGGAGAAAAGATCCCAAGAGCTAATAGCTTTGGAAAATGCTAAAATACTGGGCTAATAACAGAGGTCGTGCTTCTCTTTGAAGAAGGCACATGGATGCATGTGTCATTGGACACACCACCTGATTTCAACCACAGGGAGCACATATGACCAGCACATGGCTGCTGCTCCCGGCACCCCGTGTCAGGCTGTGGCTGCCAGGTGGCTCCTCCTAGGCAGGGAGGAGAGCAGCACAGTACCAGCCAGCCTTCCTGGAGGGCACGCATTCCAGGACAGCCAGCCATGGTCCTGGCCTGCTGACAGCCTTGATGGACTCTTATGAGGCCTGCCATCCAAGATGCTCTGTCTCCACCTGCCTTCCCCCAGCAACCTTGGAGTCAGAGCTGTACTACGGGCGACACCTCCCCAGCCTCTCCCGGTTCCCTTACGTTGACCTCCCACGGAAGATTCCACCACATTCAGTCCCATCCCGATGGCTGCTTCTCAGACAACCCAGGCGAGCAAAAGGCTCATAGATCTTTGTACGCACACAAAAGAGCAGTTAAAGATATAAAGCAAAACCTATTAGGAATAGAAGAATTATATTAAAATGTTATATTCTGGGGAGATTTTAGTATATCCTTCCCTTCTCTAAGTCAGTTACAAGTTACAGACCAAAATTAAAACCATAATGAAATCTATGAATCCATAATCTGTCAAATAGATAATAAAAATTATTTTGTAAGTTGATAGAACAAAGAAAGGATTTCTTATCATTATAAAATACATTAAAAACGTTATAAAATTCACACTTAAAAATTAAGAAATATACCCCTAGAGAAATTTTGGAATAAGGAGGTCATCAAAACTAAAATATTGCATAAATTTTACCTAGAGAAATATGAAGAAACTTAAAAGCTTGCATTAAAAAAGAGATATTAAAAATAATGAAACTTTATATTATAGAAAACTAGGGAAACAATTAAAATAAACCAAAAGAAAGCAGGAAGAGGAAATTAGTGAAGAAAAAAATGAGCATAATAATAATTTTAAAACAATGGCAAAAATAAAAGAATGAATAATAAACCCAAGAGCTAGTTTGTGAAAATACCAGTATACTAGACAAACCCCTTGTAAATTTGCTTATGATAAAATTTTAAAATAAAGATTGAAGGGAAAAATGCATGATTAGAACAAGGGAGGAGACAAAACATATGTGTAATATACAATTATACAAATATATATAACATTTGACCTATAAAATGTACTAGGACATAATGATATTAATACATGACATCATGCATAAGTAAATACAGTGCATTACATATAATACATTAGGCGGTTATACAACCTTTTAATAACAAATTTGAAAACCTGGGGGAATGTTTAACTACTAACCAAATGTGAGTTGCAATAACTGATCCAAGATGAAGCAGAGAGTGTACAGAGGCTGAGTTGCAGTCTTGGGAAGGCGTCGGAGGAGCTGGTGTTGTAAGTCCACATCCAGAGGATTCCAGCACTGAGCAAAGCCCAGCCCTAGAGGCCAGATGGTTTCACTGCTCTTTAAACTGTCAATTCCAATCACATGAAAAAAGAAAAGCCTCCCTACTGGGTCAGTCATGAAGCTAGAGTAATTTTAATACAGAGTTCTGGTCAAAATAATTGTTTTACAAATAGATAATATTTAAAAATCTCAAACAACATTATGTATGATTACAGATAAAAGTTATGAATAAAAATATAGGAAATACAATTCAAGACTATTTGCATAGATTAATATACTGCAGCCAGCTTGGATCTGCTCATACATTGCAAGGATGGTTTGATACTATAAAATCTACTAAAATAATTTAAAACATAACAATATGGTCCTATCAATAGATCCTTAAGAAGCATTTGGAAAACCTAATAGTCACTCTAAGTAGGAACTCTGAAAGAATTAAAAAGTTGTAGCCATTTGATGACTTGAAAAATCTACTTGTCAAACACAAACAGAAAATATTCTAAATGGTGAAATACAAAATCAGTTCAGTTTATACAATGAATATCATGGATTTCTGCTGTTTGCATTATAGTCCAATATGATGTTATATGTTCTAGTCAATTCAGTAAGCATTGCAGTAAAATAATTCATAAAAACTTTGACCGGGGGGTGGGGGGTGGGGGACACACCTGGCCTCTGTAAGCAGGGGAGCCTTTCCAAGGAGCGGTCAGCTGTTCCCTGTCTTAAGAAGATGTGCTCCTCTCTGGTACACCTGGCATGGGCAAATTCTTCAACATGCCACACCTGCAGCTGGTACACAGTGACCTCTTGGGACCCAGCAGCAGCCTCACCAGGCCCCTGTGCCCACCCCAAAGTCTTGGCAAGCTGGCAACCTGCAGTAGAAGAGAACTGCTGTTACTGTGGCTCCATGGAGTTTTATGCACATGGGGCTTTGGTGGGGTCTTAAGTTGTGGGCTGACACACACGGCTGTTCCCCTGCATTTAGTGAAATGCTGTGTGCAGTTGGACCCCCCAAAGCACCAGACGCATCGAATGGATTCTCCTTATACTTAAGGAGGATGGTGTCTGTGTTCTGGTTAAAGGATAGGTCCAGCTTTCACTGGCTCCTCTACGCCAGGGCTTTGCAGTTTGGCTTTCATGAAGTTTTCAGAGCCTTGGATAGAACCTGCGAGGGGAGGAGAACGCCTATCTCTGGTGCACATCACTATGTTTGGCTGCCTCTGCCAGAGCTGAGTTCTTTGCCTTGGCTCCTACAGAAGCTGCCGAAGGTCAGATTCAAATCCAACCAGGCTGTGCCAACACTTGGAGGGATGCAGCTCCCAAAATGTATAGGGAAGAAGGCATAAAAAGCATTGCTCCCGGGAGGGCTCCTCTCTGTGTGGGACAGACACTGTGCACCCAAGGTGAAGGCCGCCTGTGCTGAGCATGCTATTGGAGTGCCACTCAGGTCTGTGGTTCCTAAGCCCAGCAGCGAGTGCACAAAAGCAGTGCAGCTGGTTGGGACATCTGTGGCAGATGACACAGCTAGAGTCTTCTGTGCAATTGTCCCTTACCCTGCTGATTCTGGAGTGTCCATGCTCCTCAGGTCCTCAGAGACTTGGACCTACAGGTGTGTGGCAGGGACTTTGCCCATGTCACCATGATCGGCACTCTCACTCTACTGTGGCAGTTCATCTGTGGCTCCAGGAAGGTCCACCTCAGCCTCCCTGCCCTCTGCCACCTGAGAGGCCAGAGTTCACTCAGCATAACTCAGGGGATAAGTCAAAGCAAATGGGGACTGATTCTGTTGTAGATCAGTGTTGAAAAAGGTGTGCAAAAGCAACTTTCATATATTTGACAGTGTAGGAAATTGTCTATTCCTGATATATAATCATTGTAACACCTTAAGGCAAGAGTTTCAAACTCAACTGTTGAAAGAAACACATCTGTTCGTGAAAAAAAAAATCATAAAAATATTGAAAGCAATACTACTATTTGTTTTTACTTTCAATATAATTTTATGCCACCCAAACTCAAGAGCTTCTATTTTAAAAGTCATCTTAATGGGAAACAAAATTACTGGATTAAAGATAAAAATATAAAATTTTATCTTGCATTATATTAACAATAAAAACTTGACGTAAAATGGGAAAATATTTTTACAGTAGTTCCAAAAAACTATTAAGAGCTAGGAATGATTTTAATATGAAGATAGAGGTCCCAAATAAAGGTAATTATAAAATCACACTGTGGGACATGAATTAAGTGCTGACTGTCTCAGTCTGTTCGGGATGCTAAACCCATCACATGCTTAGTGGCTTCAACAACCAACATCTCTTCCTCCCTGTTCAGGAGGTGGAAGTCCAGGGTCAGGCTATGGGCTGGTGGGATTCTGATGGGGGCCCTCTCCCCTATTGCAGACAGTGGCCTTCTCACTGTGCAGAACAGAACAATGAATTTCCCTGCACTCCCAGAAAGACACTAACCTCCATACCCCACCTTCATACCCTCATGATCCTAATCACCCCAAAGGCCCGGCCTCCTAATACCCGCGTATTAATGGTGAGGTTTTAACTTAGGGATTTTAAATGGATGCACTCATCCTATAACATGGAACATGAGGAGATGCCGCAGTCTGGCTGGGCACAATCAGGAGCCACTTGTCAAAAGAAACTAACTTTATTTTTAGAACCACACACGCCAAACAAAACAGCCTCTCAGGAAAAA
>NW_025999927.1:2082582-2119065 GCF_001458135.2 Marmota marmota marmota
TCTTGAGGCCGATTGGCTGGGTCACGTGGGCGGAGCCAAAAAAGTCCCCCAATGAGCAGCTCCGTGGTCTGAAAGGGCAGGGAAACAGTCCAATGAGCATCACCGCAGAGGAGCCAATCAGCTAGATGTTGCTGGGGCCGAGGAGCCAATCAGCTAGATGTTGCTGGGGCCGCTGTGAGCCAATCATCAGCCGGCAGTTGGAAGTTTGCTGGCAGCTGGAAGTTTGCTGGGGCCCCTTTGGCTGTGGCTCTCAACAAGGAGACATACGTGTGGGAATTAGAGAACTTAATCTCACAAAATGCATGTTTCTAACCTTACATCACATGGTTACTATAGTTCTAATTAAAATCCAGTGGCAGAGAATGTTTTGTTCTTAAGTCTCCTTTCTCTCTTTCTTTATAAGAATTCAGGACTTTCTGGTGATGAAACTCTGTTTACCACCTTCCTTTGCTTCCCGTGGAGCTGGTGCTCTCAGGTTTATGAAGTCAAATGGAACTTATGAGTGTCACTAAATGAAATACTTGAAGACACAAAGAGCGGAAGGCATTATGCCAAACTGGGAGTACAGATCATGAGGGGTGAGGTTTTGGATTATTACCATCATACTTTCTAAATAGACCTGAAAGTACTATATTATATTTTTAAAATATTTAACAAAAGAAATAAAAATAGTGGAGATCAGAGACCATGTCTTCCATTTCTTGAAAATTGTTTAGACCCTATAATAGTTTTGAAATGTCGTCTGAACTAGAAAAACCTAGTGAGGGAAAGGGAGTGAATCTGGCATTCTCCGTTTGTCCCATTTTATGCTTCAATTAGAAATGGTGGTTTTGTAATTCCTTGCCTTATGTCATTGGGCAAAAGATGAGCTCATAAGAGAACATGCAGTCTGCAAAAGTAGCTTTTTAGAAAATGCTTAAAACAGGAGTGTGTTTGCTGAAACCCTCTTAAGAAACCAGAGAAGCCGGATGGCCTCTGGAGGAACCAGCAGCTCTCCTCCCCCATCTCCCACCTGCTGCTCCTGTTCAGGGCTGACTTGAAACAGAGGGTGGAGGCAGCAGTTCTTGTGAGATGGTAGGAGGACATCAGGGAAGTGCATGAGGACCTGGCTGGTGGGATGGGGTCAGCACCTACAGATAACACAGGTGGCAAAGTGGAAAGGCTACCCACATGCTCATGTGTGTCCTGGTTCCTGCAAGATCCCGCCTTGGGCAGTCCCTGGTCACCCAGGGCTTTGAAGCAGATTATCTGAGTGCTTGGACAAATGTGCTCTGAGTAGGGCTTAGGATGGCTCTCAGGGAACTGATGCTGGAAGACAGCATCCAGGGCAAACCAGCCCCTGCCTTCATGCAGCCTTGAGCTTTAGGTATCGCGAAATTCAAAATGGCAGTGCTTTAGGAAGCCAAGGTTCTGGGGAGACAAGAGCCCTGTCCAGACGCAGGTCAGCTAATTCCCTGGGGTGCCCGTGGCCCCTCAAGTGCTCCTGCCCTTGGTGCAATGCCTGACGTACAGGACATACTCCAAGTTGCTCTACTGAATGTGTGCGCCAAACAATGAGATTTCTTTAAACCTTGGGTTCCTGAGAGTGCTTCCTCACACTCGCAGGCTCTGGAGATCTTGCCTCTGGATGTCTCCAGCCCCCAAGGTGAACCATCAGTGCTCAGCAGGCGGTGTTCCTAGGCTAGGCAGGAGGCTTGGAGATGTGGCCCTGGAGTGCCTCAGAAAGACCTGCTGTCATAGCGAGACAGTGATCTGTGGGGAGAGAGGGGACATGGGCTGTGCCACTTGTACTTTGCAGGTGTGTGTTTTATGGCTACTCCTGGGCCACCCTGCAGGACCGAACATGTGTGTTGGTAGGGCCACCTCCCTCCTCTTTCCTCCCCAGGCTCCAGTGACTCTAGGCCCTGCAGCCTTCAGAGCTGTTGCCTGCTTCCAGGCACAGATGTGCCTTGTGTTCCAGGAAGGGTCTCAGGAGAGCAGTGAAACAGAACGGTGTTGGGTTTTGTGCAGGAAACCTTTTTTCCACCCTCTCAACAACCCCAGCCTTGCCTGTTGTGGCCAATGCTCCACCCGTATTGCATCCTGTTACTCTTCCGGTCTCCAAAGCCCTGAGTGGATTCTCAAGTAATGTCTTCCTGGCTTCCCAGACTAAGAGGAAGGAGGACCGTGCAGTTCTGTACCTACTCTGCAGGGCTTGGCATGAGAAAAGGGCTCTGCATTCATTTCATTAATAACACAGATGAAGATCTTCTGCCCCCCTTCTTCACGAGGTCAAACTCTGTGCTAGATGCTCACCTGAACCACTGACCCACACAAAACCAGACTTCCCATGTCCTAAAGTCATCAAAATGCATAATCCTAATTCCCCTGGGGACTATTTCCATTTTCTCATTTATAAAGGGCAATGTGAACTGTTTTTGTTTTTTAATTAACTAGCTGTCCCAAAGTTCAATAAAACCCATATTGCTTTGCTTCACGCCTGTGTGGGAAAGTGCTCACATCCAGGCTGGAGTGAGAATCCAGGTGATGTGGCTTTTGTTCCATGTGGCCCTTGGAGGATGGAAAAACCAAAATCCCACAAAATATGCCAGTAACTGAGCCTTCCTTAGAGACACAGAGCAGTGGCCATTGGGTTTACCTGAATGCCAGTCAGAAGGGAGACCACAGTGGCTGAGCCACCCATGGTCAAGCCTGTGGTGTGGGCTGCCCTGAGGGTTTCAGTCTGACCCTTGGTCACTTTCTCTGGCCCTCCTGGCTTGTGCCAGCTCAGGATCTCCCTGGCACCTTCTGTTCTTCCACTGATAACGCAGGCTGGGGCTCTGGCTGCTCCTGTCACAGGCAGGGCCCTGTCTCTCTGAAAGGCCTCTTTCCTCTGCAAGGTCCCTACTTCCTATGGGCTTGCACTTCACTTCTTGGCTTCTCCTGGGTGTCCAAAACTGCCCTGATTGCCAAGCCCAGGGTTGGACCATTGCAGGAAGCCCCTGGCCTTCTAGCTTCACTTTGTGCTTTGCCAGCAACATCTCCTGGGTCCCCACCACTGTGCCATGGGTCCTGGCAAGAATATCCTGCTGGCTAATGTTTTCAGAGTGAGGGAGGACCTCCTGGGAGCAAGAGAACTTGAGTTCCAATTCCTGCCAGGAGTATCCTCATCATACTGAAGCACAGGTCCTCCATAAATGCAGGGATAAGTCCCCACTGACCACAGTTTTCCGCTGTGTAGGGGTGTAAAAACAATACTCTTGGTTCCATGGGAACCCTGCTTTGAATCTTAGATCTTGGTCTTTCCCCAAGCTGATGATGTGCACTGTACGATGCCCTCTCAATGCTGGGCAGCCACAGGGGTCACTGCCCACGGCCAGCCCTGTGATCACCAGGGGAACAGCAACACTCCACAGTCACTGGGAGTGGCATTTTGGATCTTGTACTTTATTTCCACATGCCCCCATGTGTGCAGATGCCCACCTGTGTGTACGCAGCATGTTCAACACTTCCTACAAACGGGGCTCTGTGCGGGCGTTTGTGTGCACCGTAGCCTGCGTGAGCGTTCTCAGCAGGTTGAAGGCAGGCGAGGCTGAGCGGGGAGTTTGGTGGGTCAGGGGCACGGAATGCCTTTCCACTTATAGCAAGTGTGTCAGGAGGGGCCCTCTCTTCTCTCTTCCCACCACATCCTGGAGTCGCTGAGATTTCCTCTAAAGGAAAAGGGGTAGGTTTTTCCCACACACCTGTCCACAGCAACTACCCTCTTCTGCTGATCTGTGAGCCCGGGAGCAGCTCCCTAGGAGCAGACACTGTGAGCTGCTCATCCCAGGATACCCTGGAAGTTGCTTCTGTCCTCAGAAGCCCTGCTCATCTTCCAGTGTGTGTTGAACTGTGTCTATAAGACCTCCTGATCCAGGAGGTTCTGGTTCAGGAACCCATCAGCCCCTAAAGGGTCCATGACTCGCAGGGATTCTTCAGCCTCCTTCCAATTGTGTGTTTCTCTGTGTGGGATTTTTATTTTCCAGAGGCAAAATCTGCAGTGTTCATCATACATTCAAAGAGGCCTGCGATGCTAAAAAGATTCAAGACAGATGTTTACTTGAACTACTTTCCTCATTCTGATATCCCATGAGACTCTGATCATGTTTGCAGCTTCACCACCAAACCCGGACCTAAAAAGCATTTATCTGGGAGTGTCAGGATGGAATTTCTGGGCTCCATCTGGCCTGCTGGAGGCACCCACGGTTCTAAAGTGGGCATGGCATGCACCCACCTTGCTATGATTAATGATCTCCAGCAACTTTTGAGGTTTACTGGGTGATACCACAAATCATTTTCTGCTTCTCACAGTAACCACCTTCATCAAAGGCCTCTGTCCCCTGGAGACTCCCCAAGACCTTTCTAAATCCACCTGCCCTTGACCTGGCCTGGCTGTCTTGAAAGGCCAGAACAAAGGCCTCACAATGGCAGAGGGGTCACTGCATCCTAGGAAGGTTACCTCAGAGAGGTGAGGATGCTTCCTGTGTTTGGGGAATGCAGAACTCACCAGAGGGGCAGTCTAGGGTGGCTGGGAGTTGGAGGCCACAACCTAGGACTCTGGACATGGCAATTCAGTGGGTTCTAACTGCAGTGAACTCTCTCAAAACTCCATGCAGTTTTTAAATACTTCCTGCTCTGATCAACACAGGGCTCTGTGCTCCCTTCTGTGCAAATCCCAGAGGCTGGTGCCTCTTCACTGCAGACCCCTGGCCTCATTTGTGGTCTTTGATTGCATGTCAATGCAACGTCTCGGACTTGACATTCCAGCCACTAACTCCTGATTTGTCTATCATTTCACAATCTTTGCAGCTTGTGTTCAGCATTGGTGGGCTTGTTAGACAATCTCAACCTCTCACACTGAATATCACACTGACAGAAACCTACAGACCCTGCTTCTATCAGCAAGGCCCCGTGATTATCCTGTGAGTGCAATGACCGTGAGTTTGCCCAAGGCTCCCTGTGAGTACTTGTGCCTGCCGAGGTCACTGCAGCTTGCTGGGCATATGGTTTCTCGATTCTGTTTCTGAACTAATTCAAAATGTTGGAAAGCAAAGACCATGCCACCTCGCTCTTTTGCAGAATGTAATTTTTCACAAATTTAATGTAATCCCTCTTTTTATTAGCAGTCCAAATAACATCTTGGTTGAAGACAGTGGACCACCCTCTGTGCAAGGACTAACCTGAGAAACTGTGAGTTCCAAGAGGGTTGTCTCCTGCAAGTGGATCTGTACGCCTTCTTTTATCATGAATAATAAATGTGTATAAACATAAAGTGTATTACACATAAGTTTATGCATATTTATTTTCTGTTCTAAATGAAAGAATACTTCAGCTCAGATTCATGACCAAATTTGGCTTAAAGAATGATGGGGGTTTTAATTCTAAGGACCCTAGTTTATTTTGGTCCACAAGTGTTTCAAATCTTTGCAAAAACACTGATTCAGCTTTTGAGGTGGGGGGTCAGGTGCAGGGGCGTGACCTGGGGTCGTGACCCAAAGACCTCTCCAGTCCCCATTCACTTTCTTCCTGATTTTGGTTGAAGATTTGACTGGGCACAATCTCAATCTCTCACTTTCCTATTTTTAAATTCCTGTAGGTCTTCAGCCCTATGTTTCCTCTCCACTGTTTCCTAGCAATCCTGAACACTTCTGTTGCAAGTCCTCTTCATGAAAATGAGGGATAAAAAGTGATATTTTTTTGTCCCAGATCCAAATGTGTGAAATTGTCCCAAATTTGCTCCGGGTGGTTTCTTGGCTCTAGGTCATTTGATGAATACTTTAATAATCAAACAACAGTGGGTTTTAACGTCTTGCCTTTACATGTGGGCTTCTCACTTCAGACACTCACGGCTTCCACTTTGCGGGGGCTGTGGAGCTGGAGGCCCTGTCCTTGCAGCCTTGGCTTAGTGAGAATGTGGTCTGCACATAGCAGTCTAGGTGACCGCCCTCTGGGCCAGGATTGTCTTAGAGCACAGTCCTGTCCATCCCCTGCCCCTGAGAACTACTTTTTCTCAGGCTCTCCTGCCAACCGGTTTCCAACCAGGCTCAGAGAAAAAGAGGCCCTGGCAGGAGCCAGGAGGATGGAAGGGAGAGAGGTGGTCCTGCCTCCCCTCCTGGCCCTCGCCCGCCTGATGGCCACTCCATACTCCCAGACCCTAACAGACAGGCTGTCCCTGTGGTCCCAGCCTCTGTCTGGCCCACATATAAATCCCTATTCTCCAGTGTGGGTTCTGGGTGTGCCGTCGACATCCGTTTCCTAGAGAGCCTCTAACAACAGGAATTTACTTTGTCAGCGTTCTGGTTAGAAGTCCCAAATTGAGTTGTTTGCAGGGCCATGGTCCCTTGGGACTCTGGCCTTACCTTTCCAGGATGCTGGCATGGCCACAATTTCTGCTGTCCCTGGGTCTGCCATGGACCCTTCTCATTCCTGTCTTGGTCTTCACCTGACTCTCTTCCCATGTCTTCCCCTTTCCATAGGACATTAGCCATGTTGGATCAGCAGCCACTACTCCAGGGTGGTCTCCTTTGAACTCACCCAGTTGCATTTACAATGATCTTACCTCCAAATAGGCCCCATTCTGAGGCACTGGGAATTAGGACTTCAACCTGTCTCTGGGGAATCCAGCTCAGCCCTTAACACCCCTCTGCCTCGGTGGTGGCCCGCTGCAGCCGCTGACCTCTGTGGTCTTCCACTGCCTGCTGTAGGCGGCCCAGCTCTCTGGGGGCCTTCCCACCACATTCTAGGTTAATTCCCTCTGCTGGACTCTATTGGAGCTTCGTTTCCTGGCCAACCTCCACGGACTGTCCTCAGAGCCAGGGCTCCTTGGCTTTGCCTTTGCACCTTCCTGTCCTTTCCGTGTAATTACTGGCTTGAGGACCAGGACAAGACAGGGCCAAACCTGAGGAATCAGAGCAGGCGCCTCTCTCCCCACTAAAGCTGCCTAGGACACACACTCGCTTCAGAAAAAGCCTTGAGCAAACTGGTGCCCACGGGAGGTGGGAAAATCTGAAATGAGTAAGATGGGGCTCCCCCACACAAAGATGTGTTTAACGGATGCCAATCATGGGCCTCCTCAGTGAGAAGCACAATCAACCCAAAGAGCAACTTGGAATGTTTCCAATTTCCTTCGCCTCCATGACACTCCTGAACACCCTTGTTTTTCCCCAGTTGCTTTCATTGTCACTTGGTATAGATCTTTATGTTCTTACAGGAAACTCATGCCTGTGACAGGCGAGGCCCTTTGTGCTGCCCCAGAGCAGCTGGGCCTGGAAACACCGTGGCTCTCTGTTGGCTCTGCAGGAGGTGGTGTGCTCTCCTTGTGCACACCATTAACAGGCTCTGTGAAAACCCTGACCAAGTGTCATCCGTGCAGGTATTGCTGTCCCAGGGATACTATCCACTATCAAATGAACTTGGGGACACATGGGGGTAAATAACTATCAATCAATGGGCTATAAGAAGCTTCCTAAAATAATGGATGCAGAAACTTCCTCTGGCCAGATTTATACCACACCAAAGTCAATGAAAAGGGCCCTGGTTTTCTGAATAGAGTCATGCAGTCATCTGCAGGCAGCAGAGGACATGTAACTCTGTGTATTAAGTTGATTCCTGGGCCATTAACTGACTAATTTGTTCAGCAATAGTTGGCAGGATCCGTTGCCCATCAGGTCTGCTTCTAGGCAACGGGAAGAGCGTGGAAAACAACCAGTGGGGGTGGGGGTGTCCTCAGGGAGCCTGAACACTAGTGAATCACAGACAGTGACAATCCAGCATGGCAGTGAGCCAGAGGGGCCTTCATGGGAACCCTGGGAGATGCACTGGAATGGCCTGAGAGTGATGGGGTCATGCCTGGGGCTGTCCTCCCAGAGGGGCAAGCCTCTCCAAGGAGGCAAGGCTAGTGCTGGGTCTGAAGGACAGAAGATGTTCTATGCAAAACTGGGGAAGGACATTCCAGACAGAGAGAAAGTTAAGTATAAACACCAAACCGCAGGAACAAACTCAAGGAGTCTAAGGAACATAAGCATCAATGTCTGAGCATGTCAATCAGTGGCCAGAGATGAGATGAAGTCAGAGGGGTGAGCAGGCCAGGTTGGGTAGGGTCTTGATGAGTTGTTACTTCACTTGGTCATCAGTGAGAACTTTGGGGAAGGTTTTCATGGCACAGAGAACTCCATCATCTCCCATGTGTAGCATGGACATTGAAGAAGAAAGGACCAGTGAGACCAGGGTGGCCCAATGAGAGATGGTCCCTGGCTCCAGGGTGGATGGGCAGCTGCAGGGGGCACTTTGGAGGTAGGGTCCACAGGATCACCAATGAACTGTGATGGGGTATGTTGGGCAGACTTTCTGGTGGCTCCCGCATACCCCACCTCCTGACATTATTTTTGCCCCTCTCTAGAGTGTGGATGGGCTGAGACTTGTTTCTGCCAGGATAAGGGAACATGATGGAATGGGGATTTGGGTGTTCATGTGAGATTGTGCCTTCCTTCTGGCTGGCAGACTTCACTGGCTTTCACCTTGGGGTTTTGAGGAAGCCGATGGCCGTGTGACAGGGAGCAGCACCTGTCCAGTAGCCAGCAATGAGCTGATGCTCCTAGCCTAGTAACCTATAGGGAATGGTGTCCTGCTCAGCCCAGCCTCAGCTGCACCTCTGCTGGGCAGCAGCCTGTGAGAGACACTGTGTGCACCCAGCCCTCAGTCACTGGGGCCACTAGCGCTTCAGGCCACTAAGATTCCAGCAACATTGCTGTGTGGCAATTGATCACTATTGCCTGGGGCGAGCAGAAATGAGGAGTTGAGACTGACGTCTAGGCCAGAGCAGAGGGTGGAAAGTAGAATTAGCTACTGAGACAGGGAGGCCTAGGGAAGAACCGCTTCAGTGGGTCACAGTGGGTGGAAATTCCTAGGAGTGGCTGGACAGGTGTGCATGGAGCCCAGCAAGAGGGACAGTCAGCTCTGCTCACCATCCAGGCCCTCAGGTCTGACCACAGGGCAACCCCAGGCCTCCCTGTTGATGGTGCTGGGGTGGCCACCCAGGCAGCTCCTCTCCTGCTCCTCCCACTTTGCCAGGCTCGCTTCCCTTATCCAGTGCTTTGGGGCCTCCTGGTCTCCGTGTTACCATTCCCTGTCTCCCTTTACCCCAAGCGTCCCCTGTATCAGGTACAGCTCACCCTGACTCCCTCCCACATCTTCTTCCTCAGAGTGACCAGACTTTGGACCTTTGCCTCCTTTCCTCAACTTCTGGCCCTGTCTATACCCATATTCCAAGCCCATTCTCCCAGAAGCCCACTGCCTAGGAGTAAAGACAGCCCAGAGGTCAGTCCTGGGGAGGAGTGTGGACTTGGAGGGGCTGAGCCACCTGAGCAGAGGCTACTTACTGGCTGTGTGAGAGATGTAATGTGTCCCAACATCAACCATGTGCTTGTGGTGACACCCAGCATCCAGGCGCTGAGGAATGAAAGCAAAGGAGGTTCTGGTCACTCCGCAAGGTGGGCACTGGCATAGTGCCTTGTACCCAGCCTGGTTTTCATCAGAGTGAAAAAGTCCACCAGGCTAACACTGCCTCCCAGTTCTGGAACTCAAAGTTAAAATGATTTCCACTTTTCTCCGTGTGCGCCCCTGCCCTTACCAATCACCCAGGGTGCTCCAGGCACATGTCTTTGGGTCCCTTCCTTCCTTACTGTGCAGTCCCAGCTCTCCTCTGCACACCCAGTGGCGCCAGCACTTTCACCTGGGCTCCTCCACACTCCCTTACGCTGGCTTCTCACCCAACATGCCACTTTCAAGCCTACACTTCCTGTGTCACCGAGACCTTGCTGCCTAAGCCCAGAGATCACAGTCCTGTCTTCTTGAGCCTGTGCCGTGGTTACCTGTGTGGGCCTCGCTGCATGTTGTCACATTGCCTTCCACCTGTCTGCCCTCTCTTCTGTGCCCTGGCTGCGATGACAGTGTGTGTCCTCAGCCCTGCTCTTTGCAGGCCCTGGGCTGCTGACCTAGTCTGGATGGCCCAGGCCTTGCTCTCCAACCACACTCACCGCATTCCCACGAGCTGTTGCTCCTCTTTCTTCACCTCCACAAGTGGCCACTGTGACTCTGTTTCCAGCTCAAGACCCTGCTGGTTGCTGAGCTGTGTTCTGCAGATCCAGCGCCTGCAGCATCTCTGCCTCTCCTGCTGGTCTCCACCGGCACGGGCCACCTCTCACAGGCCCAGGGCACTGCACCAGCCCTCTCACTGGTCATTTTGCTCCAGGCTTTTCTCCTTCCATCCAGTTCTCCACACTGAGTGACCTGTTAAAACTCAGACCCACCACTTCTGCTGAAGCTTGAGGCCATCCCACAGCCCCCAGTGTCCTGTGCTGAGGTAAGCTCTCAGCCTGGCCTCTGGGGCCTTCCTGGAGGCTGCCTTGGTTCCACATTGGCCTCCGTCTTGCTCACCCCTCACTCCATACTTCAGACACGCTGGACTCTTGGCAGTAGCCCAGGTGTCCCGGTGTCTCTGCCTCTTGCCTCCCCACAGGCTACATTCTCCAGCTGCCTCCTCCCCACCCCTCGTCAGGCCCAGCTCAAGTGAGTCTGGCCCAGGGACTTACCAAGGCTATGCAACGCTCCCTGAGCAGCCGGCCCAGGGGAGCACCTGTGCAGGGTGCCTCCTCCCCGCCTGCCTGCCCACTAGCCTGCTCCCTTCCTAGGAGGGCGTTGCTGTGCCTTAGCTACCATGACGCTTCCAGCGCCCAGCCTAAGGCCTGGCAGGTGTGGCCCACCTGAAGAGCTGCTCTTGGAACACAGCCCAATGAGGCCAGAGCCTGGCATGTTCCAGCCTGTCTCCCATCAGCACCCCTTCATGGCGTTCCCTCGTCCACAGGCTCCTCCTGGGTCTCCCGGCCACTGTCACTTTTGGTTTCAGCTGAGATTTCACATTGCTGAAGCCCTCTGTGGACCACCCCACTGCTGACTCCTCCAGAATGCAGGACACTGGGCTGTGATCTTGCTCACTTGTTGACTTACAAAGACGAGCCCTCTCCTCACTGTAATAGAACATCTTCCGTGTTCCCACACATTAGAAGCTGCCTGACACACGAAAGTTCTCAAAAAAAACACAACCTCTTGTTGGGTAAACTGGGAAAGCAACTGATGGTAACTAGTGAAGAGTGCTGTTTCTGAGGAGGGACGGAAGAGACCGGTATACTTATCAAACCCCGGGCGACATCTTGGGTGGGAAGTTGCGAAATGAGTTCCACTGACGACCACTAAGCAGAGTTCTGAGAAGGCCACGCAGGGCCGGGCCCGGTGTGGGTGGAGTCCGAAGAACAGAGCAAAGCCAAGAGGGCCTTCAACTTGCTCCACCCACTCTGCATACCCGGCCAAGGTCAGCAGGACCTGGACACACTGCGCTATTGTCAACAGGACTCTGGATTGGAAGAGAGAAGCTGCAGGCAGAGATACTGTGTGGGACGTTTGCTGGGCACAACCTCCACCTGTCTGGCCACCCCTCAGGCGTCAGTCTGATGGAGAATAGATGTGCGCACGTCCTCTGCTTCGGTCTTTCTGCATTATCTCCCACAGAGTCAGTCAAATGTAATCTGCAGAAAGAGAAATTGACATTCAGTGCACCTTGGAAATCCTGATTAACAATATGCTTCATCCTGCACTCACTGCCAGTCACTCCTTAGTATTGTGTGAAGAAGTAGAGACTCTGCAGGGACTTACACTAAATATAATAATCCTTTTCTCAGAAGGTGGTTACAACAGCCAAAAACAGACTAACTTTTGTTTGAGAAAGGATATGTACATGTGTTCATATGTGTAAGTATGCTTGTGCCCCAGAACTTAAATGTGAGAGTGTGTGTGTATGTATTAAAGCATTAGTGTAAATGTTATATAAATGATTTTAATTACCATATAATAATTTTATGCATAGTATGTATAAGTCGTTTTACTTAACGACAAAGTTGTCAGATAGAAATGCCCCTGTTTGTCAGCTCAGACATCTAGTAAGCACTCATCTCCTAGAAAGAAACCCAGGGTCTAGAAATCAGTGAGAAGGCTCTTTGGGCCTGAAACGGTTTAGGAAATGATGCTTCTCCAAGCCACCTTCTTTTTCTTTTAGTCCCCAATCTCACTGGCAGTTTTCAAAGATGAGCTTTTGTAACATTCATTCCACAGAGAATTAAAAGTGGAAAGCTTAAAAAGAAATAAGGGAGCATCAAAAGTCCTTAAGCTAAGAGTGAAGAAGCCAGTCCATGCAGCCCAAGGCACCAAGAGGCAGAGTTCACCATATCAGGGACAAGGAAGAGATGCAGTGACCTATAGTGACCCAGTGGGGGCACATACTATATGGACTCTCCGTTCAAGAAACCAGAGAAGTGGATAATATATACATTTAACAATATTGACATCACAATAGTTAAATTGTGAAAGTTCTATTTTGGAGTAGATAGGCTTTAATTAATTATAAAATTTGCTGGTGGGAAACGACATACTCTCCGGCCTGCACTGTAAGAGGTTACAGCTGAATATTTACAGGTGGAATGGCAGGTGGGATGGCCCAGCTGGTGGACTGAGCAAGGGCACCACCTCCCCATTGTGCCCCAAGTCCTCATAAGTGACAGGAAAAGGATATCCTTAAGAATTCACAATGCCATGGAGATAGTAGGGGTAATAGTGAAACTATGCAGATCTTTCAGAAGATAGAAAGAACGGAGGAAACCACAGCCCAATGTGTACACAGAAAGCTGAGTAGGAAGACAAGAGTGTCTGTAGAGAAGCCCCGTCCCTGGGTGACCACAGTGACCACACTGATGAGCGCCAGCCACTTCAGCCACCTCCTCCTTAAGGGTAAATGGACACAAACAGCATCAGACATCGGGGGGAACCATGAGAGGAAAAGGAAAGCCAGAGGCAAAGACAGAACACCAGCCAGGACGCAGGACATTCACTGACGAGAAGCTCCCAGGCCCCCAGCAGCAGCACCCTGGAGGATCTGAGGTGGTGATGCACCACCAAGTGGACTGTGCTGCCGCAGAGACACAGGACAAGGGAGGGCGTTTAGGGGCACAGACTGCAGACAAAGCCCCGGCCATCCATGAACAGTGGACATGTGGGAAAAGCCATGCAAAACAGGCCAACAAGCTTTCTTTGCATGTTCCTCTTTCAGTTTTCTGTTTCTGGAAATCTTGTCTGACCGGTTGGAATCTTGAAATGAGCTTTCGTGTCTCTGATTCTTTCCTCAGTTCTATCCTCTTTTTGCTCTTATACATGGAAGCCAGTGGGGTGTGTTTTACTTACAAGAATAGCTGTGCTTAGTGACCAATGAGCTCAGAGATCAAACCAAGGCAATATCACAAAACAGAGCGGGAAAATGCAAAGAAAATCACATGACATCTCATCATAATTTGTCGGGAGCCGCTCTGGACAGGAGTTATGGGCGCACCTTTAAGTCCTGAGTAAAGAGGTACTGAACAGGTATTGCACCCCGCAATACAATTGGACTTTACCTCCGATCGGAAAAAGAGGTGCAGCTCCAGGAGTGGGCGTCACCCTGTGGGGTTGGATTACACCCACTTGGTTGTTGTAACCCTACCCCTTGCCTCATTTCTATGGCTTCTCCCCAATAAAACCCGGGTTCAAGGTGTGCTCCCTCTCTTTCTTGCTGCCTTGCCCCCGTTGTGGGAGCTGTGGTTGAGAAGCAGTCGCTAAACTCAAAGAAAAGTTACCTTCTGTGTCTGTGTCTTTATTTAGTCCACCAAAATTCACTTGGAGTGACCCTGACCAGTTTAGTTGTGTGTTGAGACAATAGTTGAAGTTCACAGGATTTTACATCTAAGAGCCTGCTGGGGAAATCCAAGTTGACAAGTACCATCTTTACCAACTCTAGGACTTCATCAGTGAGATTTCTGAAGCCTCCCAGGAAAAGAAATCGCCGGCACAGAGTTAGAATCATGTTGTTGGTGAACATCCCCAAATACCCTGAGGTGTTCTGAGGAAAATTTGTTTTAAATCAGGAATTCAGAGCCAGCCCAAAGACCCTGCAACAGGAAGACAGTGATAATGATGCTGACACTGCTTCCCCTGACACACCAGGCCCTCCGTATTGAAACCGGCCCCAGCTGCTCCCCCCCATTTCTTTTTTCAGGGTTCTGATCCCATAAATTCAAGGAATAGGAGTCACAAGCCCCAACAAGGAGCTCTACAGCAGATTTTCCTCCATCACTGAGTGTGCTAGTCCAGGGCTTTATATAGCACTTGGGTCCCTGCTATTGGTCCATATTTATGCTGATTGGGGTTTGGAAATGCACTAATACTGTGGGTCAGCTCTGGAGTCCCAACTTCCTCTCAGCTCTGCCCAGGTCCATTTCCTCAGGGCAGGTCAGAGGGGGAGGGGGAGGTTGTGGGACGGGGCTGCAGTACTGCGTGGAGCCGGCTTCTGCAGCAGGTAGGCCTGGCCCACGAAGGGTGACAGGTCAGCACCTTGGCTCAAAGCCCCTCAGGACGCCTAGCCTGCATGGCGGGCCCACGCAGCCACGGGCCATGCTCAATGCCTGTGCTCCGACCCACCCAGGCTGCCACTCCGGGCTCCTGCTCTGCTGTGGCTTCTCAGCAGGGTCAGTGGGCCACCACATGCCTTGGCAGCTGGGAGCCATGTCAATGGGAAGGTTTTGTACACAGGAAGGACTAAGAAGAGGACCTTTAGTTGGGTGCAGACCTGTTCGCGGATGGCCTACCATGAAATGGAAGGTCGACGCAAGCCAGAACCTATGTGAACACAGCTTAAGTGCAAAACCCTCCGGACAACCCGTAGGTCAGTTTGACCTATTATTATTATTTTTTTAATAAAGAAAGAACACTCTAAGATTAATTTCTTTAAAACGATAAGAGAATAGGAGGTAAGGAAAGACAGAGGGAAGTGATAATAGGCTAAAATTTTGACCTTTTGAGAAGGAACCATATAGAAATTAAGTCTAGAAATTTACAAACCAAGACATGCTTCTGTGGGCATGTTAAAGGCGTAACCACGTGAACAAGTCCATGAAATAGCTTCTAAACCACTGCAGAAAAGAACGGAACAACTGATTCCACTGAAGGAGTAAGAGGGAAGTCAAATAAATAAGAAATTATTTACCTAGAAGCATAAAAAAAGATGGCATGATTCAGCACAAAATACCCCAGACACAGCATTAATAGAAATTGGTTGAATCCTCTGATTGAAGGCTAGACAGTTTCAAGCTGTCCACTTGGAGCGTGTGTGTGTGCCTTTGGGCAGGAGCCACCTTGCAGGACAGAGGGTACAGGAAGACGACGTCAGACCCGGCAGGGGCTGTTGCGTTGTTCCACCTTCACACATGGAGAACACATAAGTTTAGGAAATTCTTTTAAGCCAAGGTGAAACAGGAGGCGTGTCAGTGAACTACCCAGATGGCTGCGTGCTCCTCTGCCCACCGAGGTGCATGCGGAGCCCTTCCCACCCACAGCATGAAGCTAGCATGGCACGTGCTGGTAAACCGAGTTGTTTTGTATTGCAAAACTACTAAAATAAAACATATTTTTAGAAAGAAGAAAACATTCCAATTTCCTCATCCAGAAATAACAAAAATCCGAGCTTGTGAATGGCATGTAAAGCCCAGTTAGGGCACTACCAGGGGAGATCTCCACACTAGCCCTTCAACCTGCACCTCTCAGGTGACTCAGAGGGTGGTTGAGTGAGGTGTGAGTCCTGAGGCAGGCTGATAATAGCTCCCAAAGCGTGAGCCACCCTGACCCTGGCAGTCACCTTCTATGGGGAGAGAGTCTGACCTTAGGGACTTGAGGTGAGAAATGATTCACAGCATCTTTATAAGACAGAGGTAGGCTAGCCTTGTAAAGGGGAAATGTGGCAGAGAGACAGAAGAGGGATGTGGAGACAGAGGCAGACAGCAGTGATGAGGAAAGCCAAGGAACCAGGGCACTGGCTGCCATCAGGAGCCGAGAGAAGCAGGCAGCGTTCTCCCCTGGAGCCTCCCAAGGGAGCTGTCCCCAGAACTCCAAGGGATAAATTCCCGCTGCTGTAAGTCACCAAGATTGCAGGCTTTGTCACAGCAGCTACAGAAAAGGAACTGATAGCCCTCTGTACCTGCCACATCAACACGCACTCTGAGTCAACGCAGGGCCCTCCTGTCTGTGCTGCAGTAACGGCAGTTCCCAGATCCTGAGCTCCAGAGGGGTGGGAGCCCAGAGTGACTCTGACGACTAATGCTGGACTGTGAGATTTTTATCCCCACAGTCAGGTGGGAGGGTGTGTGTGTTCACTCACCTCCTCTTACCCCAGCCCACTGTTGTCTCAGCCACCTCCCCAAGGAACTGGCAGGTTCCAAAACTCTTATTTTCCATTTGCCTGTATATGTCAGATTTGGGTTGCAGAGGCCAGAGTCAAGGAGAATCACTACACATGTTGGTCTGTAAGATCTATGATTATCGGAAAGAATACCTTTTTAACTCTCTAAATTTAAAAAAAAATTATCTGTCTGTTGTTATGTTTGAAATATAACATAAGTTTTAAAGATTTATTAATCAAAGGAGAGGAAAAAATACATAGCATCAAGAATGAAAGATGAGATAAAGAGACATTTGAGAAGAAATAGGAGCGTGTTGAGATGAGGGCCAGGGGCGGGCAGCACATGGCTGGGGCACCTCAGAGCCCATAGCTCTGCACTTTCTGGGAGCAAGTGCTTCCTGCCTTGCTGGGAGCCATGGGTTTAAAAAGCTGAGTTAGTAGCTCCTGGGCTTTCTAGGACAGAGGCCGGCTGCTCTCACACAGGGTCCTGAGAATCCTCAGCTGCCCTGCAGGTGCGTTCATGGAGCCCTCCACTGCTAGCTCTGCTCCCCTCCCTTTCCTTGTCTGTGAGCTCCAGGACCTCGTGCTGCCATTAAGCTGACAAGAAATTTCTAAAAGAAAGCAATTACATTTGTTTTTACATTTGCAAAACTGGTGAAGAAGGTCCCGGGCTTAGGTCAGGGCTCCTTGGGAGAGGTTGCCCTGTCAGTGCCCAGGGCCTCTTGTCTCTACCCCCCAAGCTCTTTTGAGAATGCTTGCCAACACTACGTGGCAATGGAGAGCCACTGTCAGGAGTCAAACAAATGCCAAAACAGATGGGCAGACGGCTCCTGAGAAAGGAGAATTAGAGGGGCATCGGTTTCAGCCTTTGCTTCTTGCTTCTCATCATTGCCTTTGAAGAAAATGCTTGGAAAACTTTAGAAACAAAGACCAGAAAGGATTTGGAAACACCCTGTGGGTTCTGAGTTTGGATTTTTTATTTAGTTAGGAAAACTGAAGTTCAGAGGGGTCAAGTGATCAGCTCCAGGCTGTTCCTCCTGTGTTTCTGCTCCAGGAAATGGGAAGGCAGGAGGTACAAGAGCAAGCAGAGAGCCACTGCCTCTGAAAGGTTTGGCCTTGCTGCCCAGTCTAAGAATAAACTGCTTCTCAGTCCCTTTGTCCACTCCTCTACCTCCTGCTGCTTCCTTACCCTCCTCCACATCCTGCCTTCCTCACTGCAGAGGCAAAGGGCATCAAGACCCTGGGCCACTCCTTCCTATTCTAGGTGACCTGGGGAAGAGCCCTCCAGGTGGATGGCTCCCTGATAGGCTGGTTTTAAGTGCTTGCAAGTTTGCCAGGCGCCCTTCTGTGTGTCTGCCACAGTGCCAACCCCAGCCAGGCAGGGACTTCGTTGCAGGCATGGTTTACCATCTCCAGTCTTGGTCAAAGTCATGAAAACAAGTTGCGGACAGCTGCCAACCTGGGATTGGGACAGAGTGAGACTGAGCTGTGCTCAAGGCTCTTATTCAGCAGTTTCAACTGTTTTCCTTTGAGGTTTATTTTTGCTCTTTAATCCTTGGACTTTGGGGCTTGTTTTGGCAAGATCTGGGGTGTGCCGTTCCCACAGCCTTCCCTACAGTCCTGGACTGGGTCACTAGGATGGGGTGTGTCTTAGGACCCTAATGCACAGACATGAGAGTTGTTATCCATCTCAGGTGACCTTCAGTAGGGAACTGCAGCTACCTAACAGGGAACAGGGATAGACAGGTCAGGAGTAGCCACCCGGGACAAGAGAGGGTGCTTCTGCAATTGAGGAGGCCAGCACATGTTGCCAATTGCCTCAACACCACCTGTCCGGCATCCTGCTGCATGTCCCATCCACCAGGGACAGCACTTGGCAGCTCCTGAGCACAGGGATTCTGGGAAGCCTGCTGTGGTGGAATAGGGAGCCCTCGGCACCCCGGGGGCACCAACCCAGGAGGGCACTTCGGTGCCTATTCTGTTCTGGTCCCATCCACCCTGGAACCAAGCCAGCCTTTTCTAAGGCAGCGCTCAGTGGGCACCACTTAGCTAATGACTCTACCGTGAGCCTCTGGGAAGCGAGCTGATGCCAACGGCACATGTCAGGCTTGGCCAGGGTGCGCCAGGTGCCACCCAAGCCATTAACTGATGGCCCGGGTGAGCCCTCTGCAGGCCAGGGTGAGCACTCTGCTGAAGTCATGCTGATGTTGAGCTTTCCATAGGAATTTTCCTCTCTACTGAAGCTGAAGGAGGAGGACTTCCTCCAGAGTGCTCTCCCAGGTGGGCTGGCTCTCAGTGGCCCAGGATGCCACGAAGGACTCCAAGTTACTCACTTCCCAGCCCCAGAGGCCTGAAGTTCATGTCCCTTTCATACTGAGCCCAGCAAGGACCACTCTTCTACTTCTGCCATGTTGGCACATGGGAGTTGATTACCCCACTTCCCGGATGGGAAACCACTCTCTGGATTCTAAGAAGTCATCCATCCAGACCATGAAGCACACAGAACAAGGAATCTTGTCCCCATGTTGCATAGCTTCCAGAAATAAATAGGAAGTTGGAAGGACGGGGTCAGGGGAGTCTCAGGTGGGAGCAGACATCAGCCTCTGCTTCTTCCTTCTCTCCTTCTCCACGCGAGGACCTGTTCTGTTCTCTCGCCTGTGCCCATTCTTTTCTGTTTCCTGTCTGCCTAATGTGAAGTGATCCGAGTGGTGACGGGTCTGTATGGAACAGATGTGCAGAAGGACACCAGGCCTGGCAGAGGTTTGCCTGCTGACCAGGTGTGGTGCTGGTAGCTCTCAGCACTGGGCCCTGTGGGCAGTGTTTCCATCTGGACCCTGCGGTGAGATCTGACTCATATTGGCTCTCTATGGCATGGCTGGACTGGGATCTAGAAGCCCTGCACATGGGGGAGGTGGCAGCGGATGCATCAGGGTCCCAACTAAGTGGGTCCTCTGGCCTTGTTCCCTGGGCTCCCCGCCTGCTCCCCACAGTGAGCCCACGCCTATTTGAGCTGTGCTGTGGCAGCCCCGTGGGCAACTTGCCCAGAAAAGAAAACATACCCTTGCTTTTAAGCTAAGACACATTTTTCTGAACAAAAGAAAACGAAACATCCTCTTGGCAAGTGGGAACCCTATTTATGAGACAATCTTTTTCCTTTTGCGTTTTTCCCACAGTTTACTTTAAAGACACCCACAAATAGGAGGTCTCCATTGTATTAAATTGTTTCACCAATATTTCTTCACCCAGTGCTTGTGGGCTGAGAAGCTACAAGAGAATGAAAGGAGTCCAGACCACAGCCTCTAGAGGCAAAGCATCCAACAGAAGGGTTGCAAAGGCTAGCTCTGCAGACAGAATGGACAGGACCCGGGAACCGAAGATAGCATTGCCTGGGGAGAGAAGCTAGGAGAGGGAAGAAGGGAGGCCACCCTGAGTTATGTTGGTCAGGCAAGACAGCAGAGGACCTGGGCAGAGGGGAACAGGAGAGCAGAGGGAAGGCCCAGCTTCTTGCTGGTCTCGGCTTCTTGTCCTTGGTTAGCACAGGCCCTGAATGGCAAAAGTGACGATAAGAGCTCATTTTCTGCAACAGAAGCTTCAGCATTTTCTTTCCCAGCATACAAATAGCCTTAGAATCAATTTAAAAAAAAAAAAAAAAACCTTAAAATAGTTCCAAGACCTGTAGTTATGAGGCGGCTGAGCAATAGTAAAGACACTTGGATCTCCTGTTCCTGGCTGTTTTGTGTGCCATTGGAGTGCCAGAGGATCACCAGGCAGCACAAGGACCTGGCTGTGAGCATTCCCTGCAGTGGGGCCAATGCCATAGGGCCATTAGGCTCAGCTAGGGGTCCTGAGGTGCATGGTCTTGACCTGTGCTGCTTCTCAGAGCTGGCTCTGTGGGGCACTTGCTGCTGGCCAAGAAGCAAGAGCTCTGTACCAAGAGTCCAGCATACCCTAGGTAATAAGTCTTGGGAACCTGGAGAAAGTCTAAGGCATCAGAATTATGCATGGGCTTTGGCTCTTGTTAGGCAGAGCTATTATGAACTCCCAAGAAAGAAAGATGACTTTGAAGGGAAAAATCTGTAGTTACATCTTTAAATGTTTGTCCTTTAAAGAAAATGCATGCCCTGCTGCACAGTTCAGCAAGCTTGCTCATAGCTTGGACTACGAACTCTGGTTAGGAAGAGAAGCAGCCACTGAGTGCGCCGTGCCCCAGAACACACATGGAGCCCTCCTGCCAATGCTCGTGCAGGGCCAGGGCAAGCTGTCTGCAGGTGCACTTGTCATGGACTTCTGTAACCAGCAGAAGCAGCAGCCTGGAGTGGCTTCTGCCACCACAGAACTCCACACTCGGGCCTGTATTGCTCCCAGGATCCTTTTCACGTGGCATGATTCCAGCTACTCATTCCTCTACAAGAGCATCCACAGAAATAGAGGAAATTTACCAAAAACTATTGTCCCCAAATGTGCTTTTTCTGCTTCCAAATATCACAAAAGCACAGGAAGCCATCATCCGAGTCGCTCTCTCTGTCCTCCTGCATGATGGACAAGCTTACTCAAAGGAACCCCTCTGTCTCATCTAGAATCACCTTTCACCATTGGTCCAGCCAAGACCCCAACACTGCCCTAGTGTTTGCTGCTATGGGGCTCCCTGGTGCTTTTCCTGCACTTAGATGGGAGTAGGGACCCACTACCCGCCTAATACCACATCTACAATCCTAGAGCCAGTGTACCAAGGCTAGTCTCTCTCCCCTGCAGGGAGATGTGTCCAGAGGCCTTCTAACGGCCTCTGCCATGACTGGGGATAGGGGCATTGGGGCTTTGAGTGTCATGAGGACGTCTGACGAGGGGCCCTGTGCTCGGGCCCTGATTTCTCACTCTTCCTTGTTAGGCCAAAGATGTACATCTGGAGGGTCTGATGGGAAATTTAGGTCTAAAGCTTCTGCAGCCTTCCAGAAAGGCAGTTAATGGCGTGTTAGAAATGCTCATGCAGGTCCTTTGCTTTTGTCTGGCCCCTTTGTGCCATCCTTGAACAGCACAGTAAAACATCTGTGCTGCCCCTTCTGAGAGCCAACCGACAAGTGAGTAAGAAGGAAACCTGAACTGAGCAACAACCATCAGGACCTGCTCCCATCAACACTTTTTTAATTAAATTCCTGCAACTTCTACGAGGTGATAAAGACTCCACATTGGTCATGTTTTGGGTTCTATTCATCTTTATTTAGATAGATAAACCTGGGTGTAGACACAGGTAGATGGGTGACAGAGACTCCGAAGCCACAGTCCTCTGTGAGGTACAGCAGGAAGGCCCCAGGGAACAGGCTGCACCTAGGCGCATCCCTGAGGCCTCTAGAGTCAACAGCAGCAGTGCAGGGTGAGTTTCCGGGGGCTGGGAGAGCGCTTAGAAGGTCACAGGATGTGGTCCTCATGTTTCTCCTGACTCCTCTCATGAGGCTCCTCACATGGGCTGGGCTAGAGCCAGAGGTCCCAGCTCCTCTTGCCCAGGCAAGCACTTTGCCCCCAGTACCCATAAACAGCAAGGGCACCAAGGAAATACAAAGAAACATTCTGAAAGGTAGAAAATGATGTCATCAGCCATCCACAGCTGCTGGGCAGTGGTGTTCTGGCAGGAATCCACCAATCCACTGTCTAAGGGTGCACTGTGACTCAAAGGGGTGGAGAACCTGGAAGGAGGAAGGAGGAGAACCATGGGCCAGATAGACAGCAACTGGGGACACACATCTTATCTCAGGAAGAAGCAGTAGAGTGAAGGGAAAAGGGCTTATCAAATATTTGGGAAACAGAGGTAAAGAGGAGGTAGTGGCTTCCTGCTCATTGTCTAGACTGTCTTCCCAAGCCACATGATAAAGTTAGCCTACCCATGGGTGCTTTGGTGGTCTCTTATAAAGAGATGTGATTACTGGATATGTACATAACTACTCAGTGTCTTTCTTAGTTTCAATCTTGGTCACATCATTCTACTTCTGATTCAACAAATCTTATTAGAACAGACATGTCCAGTTAAAGTTATCTCTCATTCTGACATGGGTCAGATTTTGTCTAAAAAGAGGACAGTGAGTCAGATGAGGTTAGTGAGCTCGCCATGGGTGGAGATGTGTAACCAGGCAGGAGGTTTCCACTCCAACAGGGAGATGGCATTTTCCATATTTCTCTTGATGACTTTTTTTGTGAGGTTAATATGAGCAATTGGAAGGGAAATTGGAATGAGCACACTGAGGTTTTGTTTATTATTTATGAGATGGAAATGAACCTCCTGTGCAGCCACACCCGTGCAGGCCCACGTAAGCTCTTCCCATCTTCTGCAGATAATAATTCCTTTAACAGGCGCTTTACATGTTCCCAAAGTACCTTAAACTCTGTGAAAGCCAAGTTTCCTCCCCAGGAGTATAAGGTATCCTCCTAACCCGAGACTTCCCCCCATCACAGCTGCATAGCTCTGCAAGGAACCTGCAGGCGCCCAATGTAGGGAATAGCCTTGCAGTCTCTGTGGTGCTGGCCTGCGCTGCTGGACACTCAGTGGGGGGCTCTGCTCTGGGAGGGCTTCTGCCTGGGCTCCCTGCCCCTTCCTGGTGCCAACGTGAGCTCTGTCTCATATGCGGATGTGCCCTGCAGGTGCAGACTCCCTTCTCCACCCTCACATCAACAGGAAGGGAAAGTCTGTGCATTTGTCCAGGCCGACTTCCAAGCCAATAGTCACCCTGTTATTGGAAACTATGAAGAGTGCCTCGTGGGGGTCATTGCAAGATTGAAATGAGAAAACACACACACAAGCTGTAGCCCAGCACATGAATGGAAGCTACTGTTACTCAAAAATTTGGCATGAACACATTTGTAGATAAACTTTTACGTTTTTGTTCAGATGTGTCTTGTCCATAGCCAAGTTGTGCCATGGGATAGGTTGCAGACAGGCCAGAGAAAATGCCCAGAAACAACATGGAAGACCTGTGATTTATTGAGGAAAGCTCACAAGAGATCAGTGACTGTCCAAGACTTCAACAGCAGCAGGTAGACCTCCGTCTCTCATAGTGCTCTGCCAATGGTGGCCAGCTGGAGGAGTGACCCATATCCTTCCACACCCATCCCTCTGACAGAGGGGTTTCACATGTCAGGTGCAGAAGCAGTGACATCAGAAGCTTGCTTACATCAGAAGCTTGCTTAGGGTCTTGTCTGACCAGCACCTCAGGGAGCAACTGTCCTGGTACAAGTGCAGGGAAGCAGTTTTCTACAGATGGCTTACCTGGTTCCCAGCATGCAGGGGGAGCCTTGTCCTTCAAGACAGCGCGTGTGGTCCTTCAGGCCCAGGCCACCCTAAGGTTGTTCCCTAGGTTTTGGGAACAGGAAGGGCACTCAGTGCAGGTGTTTTTGCCCCCTTTGCTTTAGTGACAAAACAAGATGAAATCTTAAAATAGTTAAATAGTCTAATCAAAAATACATTCATAAAATTGCTGCTGGGGAATGTTAGCCATGCTGTGAAAACCCTTTTGCCTGGGACACAGGAGAGAGCATTAGCTCCTTTTCTTTATCAGTTTTGGATGGTTTAGAATTTATTTTAATTGGCCATTTATAGAGAAAATACGGCATCTCATTTTAACTTTTATTTCCTTAGCCATTAGTGAGATTGAAGTGGTTCATGTTGTATAAATGATGCTTCCCAGTGCTTCTTTTAAACATTAGTTTTTCTTTTTGCCCATTTTCCTATTAGATGTGATGGAATATTTTATAAAATTTTGAGAAATCTCTACATAGTCAATTCCTAGTACTTTATGGCTTCACCGAAAGTCTTGATTCCATCTGGAGTTTATTGGGTGTTCAGTGGAGTCAATTCTATTTTTTTCTGTGGAGTCTGCAGTGCAAGGGCCTTGCCCCTCAGGGAAAATAGCAGATGCATTAACTTGAGCTATCAGGGCTTTAAATTCAAGCTTTAAAGTTTTGCAAGCACAGGAAGTCATAGAATTAAATCAGGAACCAGAACTGATCAAGTACACAAAAGAATGAATATATTCCCTCAAGCCCAGACTTCACTGGAACCACAGGGTGATCATTGTTATCACCGGAAACTACTTTTTCAATTACTTCAACCCACAAAGGTCAGACTGAGGAAGGGAGTGCCAGGTTCTAGGTCCTAAAGTGAGGAAATGCTTATTAAATAAACAATATTTCTTTTACTCTTAATTTTGGTATTGACTGTTTCATCTAAAAAATATTCAATTTCTAAGCTACAAAGTCATGAGCTAAATTACACTGTACTAGAGGAAACTCAATTGGGGTGTACCACAAAGTGATCTCAGTTATGCAATACATTATAGACTTATGACACGGAACCTCATGGATATCAAAGAACTCTCCTGCTAATTGCAGGGGTAGAATATGTTTTATAAGTGAAATATACCTAAATGTGCATGTGTGTTTATATATGTGCATGTATCATCAGGGACTTCAATGTGACACCTTCAATCTACCAAGGGAAAAACAAGGTCCAGGACTTTTCTCTAAATATTTTGGATTTCACAATCTTAATAAAATATAAATGTACATATGATTTTGAATCATATACATGTCCTATTTATCAAGGTTTAATGGATTTTGCAGCTCACAGAACACTACATTTACTAAAATTTTAAAACAATTCAATAAAAATCGATATAACTAGAAATTTCTATCTCCCTTTCCTTACCCCAGTGGAGTACCTCAAACACTTGCATACCCCCATTTTGAAGTGCCCAAACTAGACAGCTAGGCTAACAGGCCCATGGTGCATGAGGAGCAGAGGACTAGAAGATAGTCTTCTAACTCTGGGGATTCCATGTTCTCTCAGTGTCCTGCTCCCTCCAGTGTCCACTCAAGTTAGAGCTGGGCCAGTGAGCTGGGTTGATAGTTTCCACGCTTGTGAACTCTACACTTTGAAATACCTCACAACCACATACAATCAAACCTTAGATTTAAGGCTAACATTAAAGTCACATTTCTGCTAACCCAGAATTCCCAAATTGGCATTAAGATTATATCTGAGGGCTGGGGTTATGGCTCAGTGGTAGGAGCTTACCTCGCATGTGTGAGGCACTGGGTTTGATTCTCAGCACTGCAAATAAATGAATAAAGGTATTGTGTCCATCTATAACAACAAAAAGATCATACCTATGGGAAAGGGCCAGACCATTAATTTCCTGTCAATCTTGGGTAACCCTGGCTTATACTTGCGTGGATTCCTGGAGAGTACCTCCCACCATAGGGCAGAGGCCCATCTATAAGAATCCTGAAATATAGCACAAAGATATGTGTTTAGGCAAATGACTTTGTCCTCTTGCTCTTGAAATGAGAGAGAAAAAAAGAGAGCCTAAATGCAAATCTCCTTATGCTTGCAAATAACTTTACAATCCAATAAACTGAATTTCTGAAAAATATTTAGCTTGATATGACCAGAATTCTCTGTAAGTAAATGATCTAAACCTGGAGATTCTGTACTCTTAAAGGAGCTGAGACAAAGAGAAATGCCACAGATCTAAGTTCATGAACACCACTGTCTAGCCCTTGGTGAACAGGATCTGGCTCTAAGCCAGCTGCATTGAGCTTGGTCATGTGGTTTAAGCCTTTCACACGTGGGAGGACTCGCACTTTGTGCCCTTGGTGTGTGCATGTTGACGACCACACAGGTCTACCCACTGAGCTCTCTTCTGCAGTGTGCACGTTCCAGTCAACTGAAGGGCCATCTTAACCTCAAGTGCTGCTTTTTGGTCTCAGGGCATGGGGCACTTGGGTCTAGACTGTCATGGTGCTGCACACAGCTGTTCTACGTAACGTGGGCTGAACTAGTCAGGACTCCATGCCTGCCATATAGCCCAGCCAACTAGCGGCCTTGCAGAGAACCATGTCCTGCAAGTGTCCAATGCGGCCTACTGGGGAGAACCTTTGAAGGCCTCACCTTCCCAAACTCCAGTAACCCCACTGAGAAGCTTGCCTTTGCCAGCAGTAGGGCTTTGGGCTGCACAGGGCATCCACCAGACACGGACTCCATCCCTTCCTCCACGTGTTTGCAGGGGCCACAAGTGGAAGCGAGTGGAAGCAGCTGCTTGAGAACATGCCTCTGGGGGCCTCGGGCCTAGCCGCCTGACCACCTCAATCTGTAGCCCTCCCACACAGCTGCATAGCTAGTTCCAGAGAGGCAGGAAGTCACGCCTAAGGCCGCTGGATGTGCAGATGTGGCTTTCCTCACTAGCTGAAGCCAAGTGTGAATCTGTGGCTCTGTGATTTGAAAGAGCTGGAGAGGAGCCCGTGGAGACCCTGCTGGTGCTGTTTCACAGCTATGCAGAAGCACCTTCATAGGTAAGAGCTTCTACTTTTAGTAGCCTCACCCACCATGACACATGATGGGGGAGGCGATGGACTCACAGGGGGAAGGTTTGTCCTGGCTCACAGTGTCAGGAGGGGCAGTCCATGACTGCTTGGCTCGTCATTGTCCGGCAGTGCTGAGGCAGTGCGTCATGGTGGGATGCACAGTGCAGCCACCCCTCTCACCCCAGGATAAGGAAGCAGAAGAGGAAGATGAAGAGGAGGGGATGGGACCCCATTATCCTCTTCATACCATCTTTCACACCAGTGACCCAAAGACCATCCACTAGAGCCTACATCCTGAAGGTCCCACCACCTCCCCAATGCCAGGTCCAAGCTGCAGCACCTCAGAAGAGATGCCACTGGACCAGGCCCAGTCACATGCCACCTGCCTGGCTTGAGGGAATGGGTGTTATGAAGGCCACACCTAGACTGGGTGAGGATGCCTTTGCAGGGTGGGGCCCTCAGTCTGGCTGCTCCTCATCCCCCAGGAGCTAGGGAAGAAGCATGTCAGCAAGAGAAGAATCAACAGGCCTACAGGGGAAGGAGGAAGTAGAGTACACTTGTTGGGAAAACATATAACAGCAGCAGCACCTCAGAGGAAAACCCCAACATGGCGTCTAACGACCTTCTTTCTCCTCTTTGTTTCTTTCACTGGCGCGAAACGTTCCCACTGGCGCCAATGTTCAAATCCTGCTGGTGGGAAGCCTTAGCCCCAATAAGAATTAACTTCTTGGGCTCTGGAACTGACATATGGAAGAGCTTGCCAATAAACGGGCGACCTGTTATCTACCTCAGCCCTGCTACCTCTCCTTAGACCTATATAAACCCACAGCCTTTTGTAATAAAGTGGAACCTCTTCAGTGATCGGTGTCGTGTGGTGTAGTGCAGTGCAGCGTCTTCCAGTCTTACAACACTCACCTGGAAAGAGATGTTCTCAGGCCAAGTGGCTTCCAGATGGCGTGGCAGGCAGAGCAGGATCAAAGCTTTGCAGTAGTGTGACCAGACAGAAGAGGAGGCAAGCGGACTCAGGGTCAGTGCGTCAGCGCTTTGCAGCAGCGGCGCCAGCCCACACCACCATGGTGATGCAGTTCCATCACACAGCATCAGACACCACCGGACACTGGGGCTATGGATTTGTTGTGTTGGCTCCTTTTTATTTAACTAGTAAATATTTTAGTTTTTCGATCCTATACCAGGTTTTTGTTTTATATATTTTGCTAACATGGTAGCATTGAATTAGGCAACACTAGCCCCCACTACACTTCTTTTATGAGGAATTCATACTGAAAGGATAAAAAAAACTGAAGTTAAAGACCAGGCATTGTAAAGCTTCTAAGCTGCAAAGCCTGAGTTAAAATGTAAAAGACCAGGTATTGTTAAGTTCCTATGCTACACCCAAAACCTGAAATTCCTGTAGCTGTTAGGACAATTCCCGGGACTGCCCAGTAGATATTCCCCCTGACCATTCAGTTGTTAAATAACCTGGGCCCTGTGCAGTTTGGCACGTAGGCATTCAGGGCCCAAACCAATCAGTTTAAATGTGTACCCCGCTTTAGGACTAACCTATCACCCCCTCCTGACCTGTTCCCACCAATGGATGTACTAATCATGTTCGAGAGCTGTTGTTCGATTTTCCCGTGCCTCATGATGATTTGCTCTGATGTATGCAAAGCCCCCGCCCTCCCCCAAAAGTGTACTTAAGCACGGCTTAACCCCTGCTCGGGGCTCTGGGCTGCTCTCCCTTCTTGAGTGAGCATGGAGCCCCAGCATGCTGGATCCTCAATAAACCCCCTTTTGCAGTTGCATGAGTCGGTCTCTTGGTGGTCTCTTCCTCCGTCGTTCGCCAGTCCCTTACAATACATCACTCAATTCTGAATTGCTAGTACCTCTCTTTCATTTGAGATCCACTCTTTTCTTCTTCAGGCAAACCACTAGAACTCCTTCCTTCTTGCTTCATGTGGTTTAGGGGTAGTCTCCAGACCAAGGCCTCCCAGAGTGGGTGGGGGTTCTTGGGAGGCCTGTGAGGATCCTCTGATGCCTTTCCTTACTGAGCATGCCCGCTGCGGGCAACAAAGACCACACTGACCCACTCTAGCCATGGGATATCTGGTGGCTGCAAGTGCCAGGGTGGAGAATAAGGTGTAGCTCCTGGTTTAGGGTGCCACAGACCCAAACACAGTGGTCAGTGTGTGGTCTAGTTGCTAAAAACCAGAGAGGAGCACTTTGGCTGGATCTGCAGCTCAACCAATCACCTATCTGGATCTCAACTTTTTGTCTCCCTTTGCTTTGACTCCCTGATACTGACTGTGGTAGGTGGGGAGTGGGCCACCCAGGCCCTCATTCCACGAGGGTCTTGACTCCCTGCTGCCAGCTTGCTTAGGATCTGCCTCTGATCCAGCAGTCCTGAGGTCTGTGGCCTTTCTGAATGCCAACAGGAACCTGGGTGGATAGATAAAAGCTAATATGCTCATTAGGCACCACAACTGAAAAGCTGCCCCCAGTAGCTCAGCCAGAAGGTGCACAGACAGCTTTACCTGGCAATTTGGAAATTCTGCTAAATAGATTTTATGCAAGCTCACACATTTAAAAACACAATAATAAACCTGTTTGTAATTCTTCTGAATTTTGAAAACAATAAGGCAATTTGTTGGGTGTTTAAATCTTTTCCTTGCTTGGTCATTCACTGAATTAGCATTTGAAAGCACCCACTGAGTTGTGCCCTGTCCTTGAACTGGGCCTTTCTAACTGCAGCTGCATCAGTCACTGTCCTTTTCATCACCCCACTTTCTCAGACTGTTGACTCTTTCCCAGCCTTGGGGTGGTTGACTTCACACCATCTCTGTGGAGCAGGAGGATCTGAGTGTTGCTATGCCAGCGTGGGCTCCTGGACACCAGATCCCCAGGTCAGGACTGGCCCAGAGAGAACCTTCACCCTGGACTCCTAAGTCCCACTCTGCCACACAATTTCCTTTGGGGAATTGTCTGTCCTTGGCTGCTATGATAAAATACTGACCTGCAGTTTTACTTGGGGTGGGTGGGAGCTCTATAAGGAAATTAAAATACTATCTGGTCATTCCAGACAGGAAACTTGTTGCTTTCACCTGAAGCTTCCTGCAAGAGGACAGACTCCACCCTCTAAGGACTGTAATCTATAGCCCTTGGAAAATAACATTCCAGGGGAAGAGGTTGGGGGAAGCAGCAGACATTTGTGCAATTGTAATTCTTTTTCCCTAGAGTGTGGAAAAACTGGATGGAATTATATTTGGCTTTTTAAAAAGATCATGATATTAGAAATGTTGTTATTATGCTAGTACTTCCATGAAATTATGAAACCTGACCTCATTTCAACTAGAAAAACGCCAAACTAAATACACAACATTTGTTGCACAGATCAGAAATCCAGTTTCTGACTATCAGAAGATGGTGCAAAAGAACCAGGAACATAGAAAAAACAACTCAGTTCTAAGTGGTAAAGTTCCTTGTGGGTGTCTGCAATTCTCTAGTTTTGCAAATAATGTTCACTTTTCATATTTAAATTTCCCAGAGTGGCTTTTCAGTATACTGAATACTTGTTTTTCTGCAAGTTCCAGGGAGTGCCAATTCAATGATTTTTGCACTGATTGTCATTTAAATATGAAAACCCAATAGCTGTTTAGTGGGAAGTCTCTGGGATTCTTGGGTCCTTGGATCCATGGTAAATTTCTACGAGGTACTTAGGATTTCAGAGACACAGCCATGTAGAACAGACCACACATCACCACTCTTATTCAATCAAGTACCCAGAATTGTACTCATTAGTTGAATTAATAAAATTTAAAAAGATAAAAATTCCAAATGATCTCAACTCTTCCTGCTTAGTACAAATTTATTAAGTTAGTGATTTGTAGGTAATGAGGTTTTAGAAGTCAATCAGATATCATCTGGAATCAAATATCATTACAAGTCTAAATTACAATTCAAAGATATAGCCCATGTTTTCATAAGGACACAAATGCTATTGGAAACAAAACATCCAAAAATAGGCCATCCGGTTTTCTTCAGGGAAAATCAGAAATCAAAAGAACAAAGCAAAAACATTCAAGACCAGTGTAATTTCAGAGTGAGGCTGGGGACATTTCTTCCAATGCTTCTAGAAAAAGAAATATTAGTTTCTCCTTGTGGAAGAAGGAGGCATTTTAAAATATTTTATTAAAGTATATTTTAATTGCTATTTGAGAGGAATAATAGTCATTCACATAAACACCTCAAAATTAGTTATGAGTTAGCTAAAAAAATCTTAAGCAGCTGGTAGAACAAATAAGTTATGAAAGCAGTTAAAAAGATACAGAAAGAACAGAGAGGCAAACCAGAGGTGCCCAGTGGGTAGAGGGCTCACGCTTCTGTTGTAGGGTGAGGATCTCCTATGGCCCCCTGTCCAGGCACAGTCACAGTGAGGTTCATGCTTCTCTTGTGAATTTGGGGTGCAGTCCATGGCCTGACAGCACCACATCACCATCTGCTGTCCTTGTCTGCTGCACCCTTTTGCAGTCCCTGTGGGTTTCCCCACACCCTCTTTATCCCTGTCATTTCCTGGCACTTTGATAGGAACCCTTCTAATGTGTGGGAGGTGATATGGTGTCCCTTCTTGGGGGTCCTGGGAAGAGAGTCCAGCACCTCTGTGTGTTTTGGTTGTCTGTTTATGGCTAGCAGCACTGCCCCAGGATGCCAGGCTATGCAGATGGGGGGACAGAGCAAAAGACATTTCATTGAGCCAGGAACTGAAGGAGTGAATGTGGAGTCTATTTTTAGCTGGGATGGATCACAGCTCCCTTCAAAGACTGAAGCTACTGAGAATAATCATTTAAAAGAAGCAAAGCTTCCAAACTCCTGGTGTCCTGAACAGTCTCAGCTGGGGCTGCAGCAGGGGTCCCTTGCCTCTTGTGGGCACTGAACAGTCTTCAGAGAACATTCTCATCCAGTGCCAACACAAAAAGGAAGCCCACAGGGAAGTTCTACATGTCATAAATTGGCACAGGGAGAAGAACGCTTAATCCTGTTGACTTTAATCTTACCACCTAGGCCTCAGGTTCAGTCCACCATAACTGTGAAATGCAAGGCCAACTGAGTGCAGTAGGGCTTCTTTGAGAAGGCCCACATGCTCTAGGAAGTTCTCCTGGGTTTGAAGCACAATTCCATACAAAGAACACGGAAAACTGACAGGCACCATGGTTTTCTTTCAAGTTTTCGCTCAGGATATTTTCCAACTTTTGTGCTTTATACAAGCAAGTTTTATAAGAGGTTCTATTCTTCATTTATTAGTTCGTTAAATACAAATACTATATATAGAAACAAGGCACTGTGTTAATTGCTCTAGACATGCAAGAATAAATTAACACTATCAAGGAACTTAGAACTAAGGGCAATAAGTCACGTGCAAGAGTAACACAAGACAGAAAAACCATCTGTAAAGGAGATTAAATACAATGGGAAAAGAAAAATCACTACCAGGAAAGAACTTCAAAAAGGACACAACATTTGAGTCAGAACTTAAATAGAGAAGGTCTGAGTTATGTAGAGAAGCAGAGGGAAGGCAAGCTGGGAGGAGGGATGTCAACCATAACAGCAGCACCAGCAGGGAACCTCAGCATGTGAACAGGGAACAGCATGATGGAGAAATGAAGGGGGGGCAGGGGGGATCTGGTTTCAAGGTTCCCTGATTACTGGGGAGGAATGTATTTCATGCTATTGTTACTTTTAAATGTAAGTTGTGGTCATCACCCTAAAATAGTTGGTGGAGAGTTTGGGAAGTAAATCAAAAGGCAATATGGGCGTGTAAAAGCAGAAGGGGAGGGAGTTTCAACTTGCTGTTAAAACATGTTCAGAACCACCTCTCTTCCTCTAGAGCCTAGCACTGAGAAATGAGGCAAGGGCAGAAGGAATTCCAGGTATGCTTGGCCTTTAGGTCTATAAATAGGTCTATAAATTCTATTTATAGATGGCCTACTTACAGATACCCTTTATTATAAATGGCTACCTGGGACAGCTATCACAACTGGATTCTGGGTAGCCCAGATCTCCCAGCTCCAGCAGGGAAAAGGCGTTTCCCTTGGCAACCTTATTACACACCACACTCAGCTGCTTTGCGATATAGCTCTGATAGAGTCCCACAGTCCAACATGCTGTGCGTTCCGTCTTTCATGGCTGATCTGACACCTGTGAAAGGAAAGGCAATAACATTTTATGAAAAGATTCAGACACATACACACAAGTACAGAAAAGAATACCATAAGTCCCCATCTGCCCTCACAGAGATCCAGGAATTATTAAGCCCTGGCCATGTCTGCTCTCCCTGTGTTTCCAGCTCCAGGCCTGGCCCCTTCCTTCCTCCTACCTCAGTTTGCATCTCCTAGGTGCAAGCATGTTTTCTTAAATAACCTTCAGGATGCTGGCACACTTAACCTTTAACAACACTGTTGTTGGTTTCGTTAGCTTCATTATGATTACACCAGAGACCTCATGGGGTGCCATGAAGAGTAAATGAAGAGAACATGTAAAGAACCTAATTTGGTGGCAAGCACTTACAATACGACTGCAAAACTGGCAGTTGTTTAGAGTGGACTCCAAGCCCCAGCCTGTGGTCTGACTCTCCTGAAGGTCCAAGTTGCTTGATGAGCTTATCAAACTTTTGGTTTATTTCCCATGTTTCAAAAGATAGGTATCTTGCTAATTATGAAAAAAAATCAAAATAGTTATCTCTTTGGAGGATAGATAATAGTAATTTAAAACAAATCTAACTTATACCTAATTCCATTAAGAGGAGGAACTATTTATATTAGTCTACAGTCTAGTCAGAATACCAACCAGTATTTATTTCCTCCGGAAGAGAAGATTTTTTAATTGAATGGTATCTTTCAGCCTCCCCATAACTGAAGGAAGGAGGTACCCCCTCCAAGGCACCCACAGCTGGTCTCCCCTGCAGCAGAAAAAAGGCTAAGACAGCTTGGCAGGCAGGCTCAGACCTTTAAGGGCCACTTCTGATAAACCTTCTCCCAGGGGCTTTCTGCAACCTTTGGAGTCCTTGGTGGCAGGTTGTTACTTCTGCTGCTCCACTGACATCTCTCCGTATGGGGCATGTTGATGGTGGTGCTTTGTAGCTAATAACCACCACTTCATTCTTCCACTTCACCCTGAAGGTGTGAAAGGAGCTATAATTACATAAATGTATAAATCTTTCTGATATTTGTTGGCATGATTGCAATACCATTCTGTTTGTCAAATAGTAAGTTAGTCATTGACAATGCATCAGGAAGTAGTGTGGTCATGCTCAAACTACAGAACAGGGCTCCCTTGGTAAGAGTGACCTTAGATGGAGTAAACAGACACCTCTGGAAGGGGATCCAACAATCTGCACTTTCAGCATACCCATTACAGTTTGAGAATCTATAAGACCATCTGGGAGGATACCCCTGGAGTCCGTGAACTTGTGCTGGAGTTACAGTTATGAACAGTGACTAAGCTGGTATTTTAACCCACCATCTGCACCTCTTGCCAAGGACAGCCTTTGCTCTCACAACCACTCGTCTCATTGGGCTTATCAATGAACCCATGCTCACCAACCCCTTAAGATGCTGCATGATTTCACTTTCCCCTTCCTTTCTGGCAGGCTGATTTATCAGAATGTAGTTGAAGCCACTCTTTCCCTCCAGTCAGTAGTGGAATCTTTGTCTACTCTTTCCCCATCCCCATCCTGCCTTCTTGCCCACTCTGCAGCCTTTCCTTGACCTTCTTTAGGGAATGAATTTCCAATATAAATTTCTAGCAGGTTCAAAGTAAAATTGAAACTGTACTGCTGAGCCTGGGTTCTGTTACAGAATTCAACACCTATTTCTTACCTATATTGAAAATAGTAATGACTCTGGTTCTAACTCTGCCAGAGTTATGGGGCATTAAAGTAGTTTAATGACAATATATGGGAAAACTATTACTTCCTCCTTGCCATAAATTGAGATAAACAGTAAGAAGAGACTAGAAATGAAAAAGATCTCTGTTCAAACACCAGACATGTGAAAAAACTAGCCTCTACTTCAGAGCAAAGCCTGTCCAAGGAAGGGGGCATGACCCTTGTCCTTGGAAAGACCCACAGAGCACTGCTAGGCACATACCCATCCTGCTGAGTTGTTTATCTACAAATAACAGGAGAGATCTGCTGCACCAGGTGTCCCTGACTAAGTCAGGCTAGGTGGGGACCCATAGCAATCCTCCAGCAGACACCAATCAGCATGAGACAGGGAAAATACCAGGGATGCCAGATGACCCTCCCAGTAGTTTATGGTGGTTGATAGTGTTGGGAAACCATGTAGTTCAGCACGTACTCCCCTCTATGATTTTCCCATGGTGTGTGATGATTTGCTAAGAGATGCTATGATGTATGTGAAGTCCCTGCCTTCCCCAGAGTGTATAAAATTGCTGCAAACCCTGGGCTCGGGGCCTCTCAGTGTCACCAGCTGCTGTGTGCACATAGAGGACCCAGCTAGCTCGCAATAAACACCTCTTTGCTGCTCTTGGTCTCTGGTGGTCTTTTGGGGGGTCCCGAATTCGAGGATAACACATGTTAACTGAGGATACAGTTTTCTCATCTTTACCAACAACAGAATATAAGGTGACGTTATTATGGTTCTAGTTTTCACCGTGTTTAAGGTGTGTGAGGGTCCAGTGCAGGCAGGAAAGAAGGGGCTATTTGCTTAGATTCCAGAAGCCTCTAATCTAGTCTTGGACAGGGGCTGTCTTTCTGTGTAGGCTTTTATCTGAGGTCCTGAATGATAACCATAGGTGTCTGCTTCTCCTCACTGAAATCTTCACTCCAGGAATGTTACCGCCTGGAACCTTGAAGTGCAGGCCCCTGGGAATCCATGGAGAAGGACTAGCAGAGCTGATGCAGGAGGCCCAACCTCCTGAGTCTGTCTCTCCCGAATTCATGGAGCCGGGGTTCCCAGCTTGTCACAAAGCAAGCACCTACCAGGGGTTTTAAATTGTGGTGAGGGATTTGAGTTGGCTGTTTCAGGTTCTGGTTTTAAATTTGCAGACTGCTTTCATCTTTTTTGAATTCCCTCTTGCAGTTGTCACATCCTTCTACGTGGGGTTGGAAGCACCAGTGCCAGGAGAACAGGCCGCCCACTTCCCCACGAGGCTGCCCTGGGCACTCCTGCAGGCTGAACAGACCAGGCCAGGCCCGGTTCAAGATGGACACAGACTGCCTCCGCCATGGACTGAATAGAATACTTCATAAACTGCAGTTCCGGGTGAACTTGCTCATACAGTGAAGTCCCAGCTGGGGGTTGCCGTGCTCCGGAACAGAGAGTGCACTCCCCCAGGCGGCTGGGCGGCCCGTCCTCGGCCCCAGGCAGGCGGGCGTCCCGCCTCCACCGCGGTCGGCCCGGAGGCGCGGGTCACTTCTCGGCAGGCCGGACTCCGGCGTCCCACGGCCTCGGGGTTGCAGCTGGAGAGTGAGGGGCTGCGCGGGCCGAGAGCCGGCTCACCCAGCGTCCGGCCCAAGCCCGCGTTTCAGGGGCCCTGACTATATAAGCCGGCCCCGCCCGGCGCGCCGCGCTCCCCGCCTCCCGCCCAGGCCCGCACGGCGGGCGCCCGGTCTCGCGAGACTTCCGCCGGCCTTCCCGCCGGCTTTCCTGCTTCTCGCGAGAGCGCGCGCCCGCGGCTTCCGGCGGGGGTCGGAGACACAGCGGGCAACGGCGATGGCGGCCGAGCGGCTCTTCTCGCTGGAGCTGCTGGTGGACTGGGTGCGCTTGGAGGCCGTGCCGCCGCCTCACCCCGCCGTGGCA
>NW_025999927.1:2119090-2181154 GCF_001458135.2 Marmota marmota marmota
CGGCGCCCCGGACCCAGACCCCCAGGATCCCGCCGACCTGGACCCCATGGCCCGCCCATCCCGCACGGGCTCCGCGGAGATTAGCAGGCCTGGCCCTGTGGAGGCTTCGGGCAGCAGTGCCAGCGCCTCCAGCGAGGAAGACCCCGAGCTGGACCTGGAAACCAACACCTTTTGCCCTCCTCCTCTGTATTACACTCACTTGACCCAAGAAAGGGCGGTTCCTGCCAGCGTCAAAATCACCATTGAGCCCCAAAGGGACCTACCTGAGGAGCTGGGTGATGCCTTGCCGCAAAAAGTACTTGTAAACCCTCCAACACATCTGAGTCCTCCTGAAGGTACAGATTCTGCAACACAGGAGACTCTTCCTGTGCTTTTGAGTCCACCAGGGAGTCAGGATGTAGGAGCAATTAATCAAACTACATGTCACCCTCAAACTGAACAAAATACAATTAATACAATAAGGCAGCTTCCTCTGCTAAATGCTTTGTTAATTGAGTTGTCCTTGTTATACAACCAACCCGTGGCAAGCCCAACTCATGTACATCCCCACTTAGCCTGGTTGTATAAAACCGAGGATGAGAAGGTACCAGAATCTGGCACCAAATCCACATGTCAGTCTGAATCTAAGAAGGATAAGCTTTCAGTGGGGGGCCACAAAAAGTCAGCCAGCCTTCAGTGTAAAAAGAACCAAGTTGAAAACCTTAAGAAAGGTAAATGTTTAGAGAACAATGGCAACTGCCAAAAAAGAGTTACAAGGGGGAAACTACTTTATGGCTTAACAAATACACTCAGATTACGTTTAAAGCAAACAAATCCTGACATGTTGGTAATACATGAAAAGAGAGAGGAGTATAGAAAAATGCAAGCACAAATGTTGGGTACAAGTACAAAATTCAGAATTCCATCCTCTAAAGTATTAAGCTTTGCAGAACAAAGTCAGAAGCCACATCAGCTGCCTAGAGACAAGTATTTAGATTCAGATGCATCTTCTGAAAGTAGTGATACCTCAAGGCAAATTAGTGAAGTCTTTGATGAAACCAGCACAACTAAAGAAACTAAACTAAAATGTGCAACTGGAAAAAAGACAGTTGATTGTGGGGAAAACAGAACCAGCACATTGGGAAGAATCGCTAGTCCTGCAGATTTTATTATTCCAGAAAGATTGACTCATACAAGTATTTTGGGAGGAAAACTGGAAACCAGAGTCCAAAGTCCATGTGTTTTCCAACAACATGTTATGGCTGGCAGAATTGTAGATAAAGAAATAGATGATTGGCAGGTCAGAAACACAGATAATGGCATTCCTGCTGAAATGAGTGAAAATAGTTCCCATGAAAGCATCTCGGAGCTGAAGTATTCAGATGACTTCACCAGCCCTTGCTATTCAGAAGACTTCTACACCACTGAGGAGACCAGCAGGAGCTTGCAGACTCATGCTAGCAGTCCACAGGCAGAAATTTCACCTAGGAGGAAGTCTAATGGACCAAGACCACCCCTAGGGAAAAGTAGCAGTGAGAAGAGTTCTATTCTTAGCCCACCTTTTTCAGCTGGATCACCAATACTCTCACAAAAAAGATGTCATCTTTCAAAGACTCATGATAAAAGTGTGGAGAAAGCATCTAGTAATTCCACCAGTAATTTATCTTCATCCCACTGGACTAAGGAAAAAGAAAGCCAGATAGATCAAAACAGTAGGCATAACACTAAGGATAAAAAAAGATGTCAAGACTTCTCTATGAAACTTAAAGCAGAAACTGATTGCAAATGGTCAGAAAAAAGCCAGTCACCACGGACATCTCAAGTGAGTTCTTACCTGCCCTCTAATTTGTCAGAACTAGAACTCAATGTTCTGGATGGCAGTACTTCAGATCATTTTGAAGATGATGATGACATTGGTTCACTAAGAATTTCAAAGCAATATAAAGATATCTGTGAGTTAGTAATAAACAAACTTCCAGGATATACGGTGTAAAAATGTGCTTTAAAAAATTTTTTTTATGTGTACTGTTAAAAATTTTAATACCTTCACATTATTTTAGTGCATAAATTATGTGAATATTTCTTTTCAAGAAAAGTAAATGTCATTCCTTTGATGCTTAACTAATATTTACCTTAATCTGATAATATTGATCATGAGATCACCTCATAACTTAGGTAAGATTTCTTTATAAGTTATTTAAAAATAAGAGTATATCTTTCTCAACTTTTGAAGTATCCTAAAATATGGAACATTCAAAGCTGACTTCATTGAAAAAAAAGGTTAGTTAATAAGAATAGCTGCAGATTTTTATGGGAATAAGTTATTTAACAAACAAGATATGATTCCTGCTCTTGCAGGAGTTTATAGCACATGTACATATATTTGTGTGTGGGTATGCTTGCATATAAGTTGTTCTATACCTTTATTTAACCACAATCTGTATGACTACTTGATTAGTGTTTGTCTTTCACTAGGCTAAAGTGCTCTGATGAGAAGGACCCTGTCTGTTTTTAGCACCCAGCACAGTCCCTGGATGTAAATGGGATGCAATAAAAACATTTGTTAAACAAAATAAATGATTGCCTGGCATGTAAAATACCTAATGCAAGGTTAGACTTAAATAGTAATATCAAACAGAAACCCTGAAAAGAAACTTGTGAAACCCTTATCAAGACATGTTTGACTAATATTTTTGTTTTGCTGCATGTAAACAGCCTTCAGATGTTCTCTGAAGCATCTGGAGAGGGAAGTTAAAAAAAAATGTGTCTTCCTGTGTGGTTTCTTGAATAGGAGTTCAATTTATTGCTTGTCACTTCAGGTTCAGTGATTATTTTTAATGTGTGAAAGCTTGTTTTCAAGTCTAGTGATAATTTATAATCCATTGATTTTATACTTTGGCTTTATTCTGTGTTCAGATATTTGCATATATTTTCTTCTGAGTTACACTTTAATTTTTTGGTTTTGGACATGTGAAGTTCCTAATTTTCCTTTATTTACAAATAATTAATTATGTGGTATTATATCCTGAATGATGGTAATAGTAGATGAGACTTAGATAGAAGGTAAGAAGAGAAGAGGATGTTCTATGTGGGGGACCAGCACAAATAGAAGAATGATGGACATGAGCATGAAATTCATGGGAGATGGAGAATCTTACCTTGATTGGAATAATAGTTTCTGCTAAGAGTGATAATTGAGTAATCCTTTTTACTTTGCATGCTTACGGTTCCCAGCACCAGAGTAAACTCCCAAAGGCAGGAATTGGGCTTTTAGTTATTTTGAGTCTTCTTTCATCTGTAGTAATAGCCATGGCTAATCATCAGGTAGAATTATTGGTGGCTTGTTGAGATTTCTAGACTCTTTATCCCCAGTCATCCAGTCTTATAGGTGAGTTTCAGATCCTTGTTTGTTCTAATTGGATTAAAATACGTGGAGAGTTGTGCAGAATGACAATATGTGAGCCAAGATTTGCAGAATCTTCTCATTTTTAATGTAAATACAAAGAAAACTGACTTGATCAAGACCAAGGTATTCTTCCTGACTTTCTCTAGGAGTCTTGTCATGCCAAGCAGAAACTGACTTTAGGATGGTTATCAGGAGGTTGGAGTGCTGACTCTTCATGCATTTTCTTGTCTTCCAAACAGTTCCTAGATTTATTACACTAAAAAAAAAAAAATCATTTAGAAAAGGTTTTTAGAAAATTTGGATAAGAGCTTTTGTTTCAAAATGTGTACTAAGGAAAGGTTATGGTCCTTTCCTTCCAAAATTCCACTAAAAAGAAACTGTAAAAATAACAACCCAAAGTTCACAGAAAATACCAGCAATGGACTAGACAATTTGAGGAATTTTTTGGAAGATCAAAGCAGATGGGACTAAGTTGATGAAAAATTGGGTTAGAAATCCACACTTCAGCATAGACATGAGGGTGGAGCTCATGGAAACAAAAGAATCAGCAGGAAGAAGTCTGGAGAAAGTCACACAGCAGAGCCACTGAGCTGGCAGCAGAAGGAGGCTTTCCAGTTACTAAGCTAAGTCGGGCATGGCATTGTGCAGGTGTCAGTCCATTGGGGACTCAGGAAGAAAAGGAGCTCCCAGCCAGGGCATGCGTGAAGACCGAGTGTTCTAAAATAGAAGAAGGCAGTGTACTTGTGTAGGGAAGCACAGAACATTGTCCTGCACACCTAAGTAAGGGCCTCCCATAGGCTCTTCGTTTGTGTGCATTTCATGTCTTTGCCTGGTATTACACAAAAACATTTCCTTTAAGTGCTTCTGGGATGCTGGTGGGACCAGGGAGGAGCTGTCCTAATCCATCACAATAAAGCAGTGAGAAACTTGTCAAATGAGGTGGGAGCTATGGAACTTGACTTTCCGATCAGATACTGAGTAGAACACTTGGCCGCAGGACTCCATGAAAATGTTAGGAGAGAGAATGTGCTTGTCCCAGAACAGGTTAAAGCTCCCAACTCCTGAGTAATAGTAAGAAGACAGCCAAAGGTTCATGTTGGAAAGAAAGCATGGGCTGGAACAGGCCCACAAGTTAGGAGCTGGTCATGATCTGACTGCTTGGAATATTGTATGTGACTTTCATTTCCTTTTTGTCTTCCTCTTGGTTTTAATTTAGTTCCTTTTGAAGGATCTTGTTCAGCTCTAAGAGCAGTGGAAAATGGATTTGTTCATGGCTCATAATTGAGCTGAAATCCTAAAGGAGGAGCCACAAACCCCCAGTCTACATATCCAAATACCGAGAAAAAAGATAGAGGAACTCTTAGAAGCCCTTCCTTTCTACCCAGAGATTTCTCCTTCAGTTTTCTACTAAAATCCTCAGAGGGCTTTGCACTTTCTTTTATTGAGGGAAGCTGTTCAATTATTGTCTCACACCCATCAACTGCCTCTCAGAACCTGTGATTTCAGTATCGGCTCTGCAGTGAATTGGGACTGATTTCTGAACTCGGGATGACAAAACAATAGATTGCCATAGATACAGAGGAGCCTGCTGTCCCATTGTTCTGGAAGTTATTGCTTGCGTATTCAGAATCTGTAAGATGGTCTGCAGGTCTTTGGGACAGCATCTGTTAGTCTGTTTGTCCAACCTGAGACCGTCCTGAGTGTGCATATGTGCTGCTTGTTATGAAGCAGCCCTGTTCCCAGTGGTGCCTTCAGCCATGCGCTCAGGAGGGCCGACTCGAGTTTCCAGGTAAACCCTCCTCTCATTCCAGTGCTGCTCTTCTGCATGACTGATTTCTTGGTGTTCTCTTCCTCCCTTCCTGACCTCGCATGTTCTACTGTCTTCCTTTAAGAACAAGCGTAAGAGGTTCTTACTCAGATTATGGCCTTGTTCCTTATTGAAAGCGAGGGTGCTGAAAAAGTCACTGGACCTCATTTTATGTTGTCATTACTTTGGCACTAATGCTCCCTTACCTGGAAGAGCACTCTCCAGCACACGAGGCCTTTCATGACCTCACGTAGTCCTTACGAGAGTGCTGCGAGCTGAGTAGCCATGTAGATGAGGAAACAGAGGCTGTTTACATATTATTACCTTTCTCACGTTCATAGAGAAACCGAGAGGTTCTTGGCATAACTCCCAGAAAATGCATGTTCCTTCAACACTTAGGTAATTTCTAGAAGCAGAGTGGACAGCAGTAGTCTATAAACAGATAAAATTCCGATTTTATGCCAATTTCCTGAGGTAAGAACCTTCATGAAATCCGTCGTCTTGGCTGATTTCTGTGTAGAAAACATTGCTGATGGCTATTTGCTTGGCATTGCACAGGGGTCCCCAGAGCTCATTCCTCTTTTTGACTGAACTTTATGCCTCTTGGCCAGCAATTTCCATTTCCCCTCATCAACCCTGAGAACCTGCCCCATTCCAATCATACCCATTCCACCATTTATATACCTCACGTTGTGGCACCTGCAGTGTCCTTCTATGACCCCAAATGCACCTCTGTTGTGTGTTGCAGAGTGCCTTCTTTCTAAAGGTGCGTAGTATTCCATTGTATGACGTCAGGTTCTCTCCGTCCACTCATCTGGCAGCGGATGTGTAGGCTGTTTACCTGGCTATTGTGAATAATGCTGCTGTGAGAAAGAAGCTTTAGTATCTCCACCAAATACTGGTTTCAGTTCTTGTGGATAAACACCCAGAGTGGCCCTCCCTTTTATTTTTGTGTCTTTTATCTTCTGACTAAACCAGTCAGTTGTTTTTACTGAACCAATTGTATGCTTTCCTGCATCATAAAGAAGCCTCCAAGCCAGGTACAGTGGTGTGTACCTGTAGTCCCAGAGACTCCAGAGACTGAGGCAGGGGGATTGCAAGTTCAGGGCCAACCTGGGCAACTTAGACCCTGACTCAAATTTTTTAAAATAATAATAAATAAAAAGACTGGGGATGTGGGTCAGGGATAGAGTGCCCCTGGGTTCAATCCTAGGTGCTGGGGGGGCAGGGGGAACATCCATCTTCCTGCAGAGAATATATACTATGATGAACCTAAGTGTAAAGCATTAAAAATGAGCTGAAATTGCTGGGTAGTTGGATGGTTGTTAGAAACAAAAACACAAGCTAGACAATGCATATCACATAGTTCAGCTCTCTCATTTCATAAAGTACATCGTCCAGGAAAAGGGAGGTTCTTAGTCTTTCCCTTCACTTTAAGGTTCTTGCTATTAGAAAACACCATTTCATGTGTCAAATGGTATTCTAGTCAGCTTTTTTGCTGCTGTGACTCAAGGATCTGACCAGCACAATTGTAGAGGAGGAAAAGTTTATTTGAGGGCTCATGGTTTCAGAGTTCTTTGACAATAGAAGTCCAGCACCATTCCTTGGAGCTCAAGGTGAGGCTGAACATCATGGCAGAAGAATGTGGCAGAGGGAAGCAGCTTACATCGTGGTGACCAGCAAACAGAGAGAGAACTCCATTATCCAGATACAAATATATACCCAAAGCCATGCCCACAATGCCCAACTCCTCCAGCCACACTACCACTTCGGTTACCACCCAGTTCACTGATGGGGTTAAGACAACCCAATCACTTCTCCTCTGAACCTTCTGGCATTGTCTCACATGTGAGTTTTTTGGGGACACCTCACATCCAGACCATAACAAATGATATAGCAGACCCAGATTGTGTGTCTGGGGCAGACATTCTGCACCATTTACATGGAAAACACTAACTGAAAGTTAACCTCTGTAGAGATGCGGGAATTCATCATGTTCCCTGAAAGGTATCCTGTTTGGGCTAGGGTCAAGCAGACTTGTTGATGCTGGCTCCCTCCGAATACCTACAACCTCAGTCAGTTTTCCGTGTCTGTGAAGTGGAGAAACAGTAGTACTCACTAGATTACCAGGATTAAGTGAGGTGGAATTATAGGTGGGATGAGCGTATCCCTGGTCCCTGTCAGAATAAACCAGCTCTCCTCACTTCTCCAGATGCCTGGGACACATAGTGAAGCCTGTGAGACCCAAGCAGAGCACCCAGGTGAGCAGCATCTGGACCCCTGTCCACACAGGACTGCTGAGAGACTGCTAGGAAGAGTTGCAGCCGATTTGTCATGCACAAGGCACCAGGGCAGGAGTGATGTGGGGTTTACTCAGAAGCTTGCCTTCTCGAGGTGGAGGGCCTGGAGACATGCAGAAGCTCTACATGTGGAGTGAGGGTCCTACTGCAGCTTCTGCTTTCCAAGTGTTCTTTGGGGTCTTTAAGGTCCATGCCTGCCAGAGAGCTCTGAGTATCTGAAGACATCAGCATGTCTCATGATTTTGAACATCTAACAGGAAGGGGCTGTGGGACCGATCTTGCTTCTCTCTGAAGTCTGCTTACACCTGTACAATTTACCTTTCTTTTCTTGTTCTCTATCCAGTCACAGAAAGGATTTCAGATTCTTCTTCTTTTCTTCTTCTCCTTCTCCTCTTCTTCCTCCTCCTCCTTCTCCTTCTTCCTTTTCCTCTTCCTCTTCCTCTCCTTCTCCTCCTCCTCCTCCTCCTTCTTGGCCTCACTAAGTGGCTGAGGCTGGCCTTGAACTTGTGATCCTCCTGCCTCAGCCTCCCAAGCTGCTGGAATTACAGGTGTGTGCTACCATGCCAGGATTTTCAGATTCTTAAGGTTGATAATATGATTCTTCTTGTATTTACACAACCAAAAATGACTTTTGTAGTTTGTAGGACGAGTAAAAGAGGTTTTTTTCCTGAAGAGTGTCTGCGTCTCCTTATGTTTCTCCCCATGGGAAAAGAATGGGCAGCACTGACCTAACATTAATCAATGAACTCTGCTTCTCCTGGGCACCTCTACAAATGTGTGTTCTTTCCCCAGTCACCTGCAAGGAGCCTACCACAGTACTTTCCACAAAGTGTGTTGTCTTAGTTCATTTGTGCTACTGTAACAAAAGGCCACAAACTGGGTAATGTATAAGGAAGGGAAGTTTGTTTCTCACAGACCTGGAGGCTGCCCCAGGTGCCAGCAGGCTCAGCCTCTGGTGATGATCCACTTCCAAGCTAGCACCTTTGTGTCATATCCTCCAAAGAGGAGGAACATGTGTCCTCATGGCAGAAGGGACCAGGCAAGAGAGGCAGACCCCCTCACAGGCCCCTCTATAAGGACACCTGCTCTGATTCTGAGGGTGGAAAGCCACAGTCTGGCTGGGCACAATCAGGAGCCACTTGTCAAAAGAAACTAACTTTATTTTTAGAACCACACACGCCAAACAAAACAGCCTCTCAGGAAAAACCCTCAGAGCCTCAACTGCCACCACCGGCTTTCCACAAGCCTCTCTCTCCCACACAAACTTCTCTCCACCTCCCACCATCCTCCTGCTCTTGAGGCCGATTGGCTGGGTCACGTGGGCGGAGCCAAAAAAGTCCCCCAATGAGCAGCTCCGTGGTCTGAAAGGGCAGGGAAACAGCCCAATGAGCATCACCGCAGAGGAGCCAATCAGCTAGGTGTTGCTGGGGCCGCTGTGAGCCAATCATTGGCCGGCAGCTGGAAGTTTGCTGGGGCCCCTTCGGCTGTGGCTCTCAACAGTGGAGCCCTCATGATAGTCACCTCCCCAGGCCACACCACCCTGTGGGTCTTTGTGGTAGAACTTGTTGCTCAGATGGTTTGTGGATCTGATTTTATTGATTAAACCTGCCACACAGACCATTGTTTCCTAATGTTTTAGAGTACTTTACAGCTGTCGTTAAATGTATAATGTTCAATATTTTTTCCATACAAGTTTGAAAAGCAAAGGTGTCATCCGCGCTGTGTTCCAGCTCCCTGATGGCAGTGACGCGCAGACTTCTGGTCCTCGCCCGACCCTCCGACCACTCCAGGTGTCCCCCACGCCTCATGCTTTCTCAGCTTTGCCCTCTTCTGGTTTTCTCCAGAACCATCTTCTCCAGGCTCCCTGGCTTTTCCTCTGTGTCCAGACTCTGCCCTCCCCGCTCTCACCGCTGTCCTGTGACTGCTCACACAACCCCGTCAGCCCATTTCCCACTAATTGGAAAACAACTTGGGGAATTTTAATGTCCAGCACAAACCTCTTTCGAGGTGCAGACTCATCTACCCAAAATACCAGTTGTACATCACGAGCATCTAAAGTCAGAGCGCCACTGTGGCTCTTGACTCCCACCCATACAACCTCCCTCTCTCAGCTTCCTGAGCCGAGGGCTCTCCCTTTGCACCCCCTAGTCACCTCCACCTGTCTCCACCTCCTCTGTGCTTGGGAACAACCTCTGTGGATGGCTCCAATAGCCAGCTGTGGGTTTCAGCTTCTGCTTTGCTGGTGGAAGGCACTGGCAGGAGGTTGGAGGGCAGGAGGAGAGGGCAGTGGGCATGAATCCCTGGCTCCCTCCTGCTGCCAGCCTTGGGTAGGTCATGGCTACACTCCTACAGAGGAAGTCGCGTCTTCGTGGGACAGTCTTTTATAGCTGTGGTCACAACTACAGCCCTCTGCTCTAGGAACCGACCACCCCTCACCCCTTGGCACCTAGGATGCTGGTCCTGCTGTCCTGCGCTGTCCCCAGCTGGTCTCCCTAACTCTGCCCATCCCCTCACAGAGTTCCCTCCTCAGCCTTTTGGAGCGCACCATCTTGTCAAGATCCTGACTGACGTGTCTTCCTGGGCCCAGCACCAGCACTGGTCTGCTTGCTCAGGCAAAGGATGGGCAGCACCCTCCCTCTGCCCCCTCCACATCCTGTCCACCCTGTTGACACCACCTCCTACATCTCCTTGCCCTCCTGGCCCTTACTGGTCTCAGCTCGTTCAGCCCACTCACTGCATGGCTAAGTAATCACTTAGAAATACAAATCAGGCCACATTCTTTCTCTGCTTAAAACTCATTAGTGGCTTTTAAAGTAAAATCCAAATTCCTTTCCACAGGCCCACAAGGCCCTGTGTGTGGGACCTCTGCAGGGACATTCCACACCTCACTCCGGCCAGTTCTGCAGGCACGCCATGGTACCTGCTGTTGCTTCTACACCTCAGGTCATTTGCTCATGCTGTCCCTGCAACACTCCCTACGGGGCACACTGGCTACTCTGCTTTTCCATGTTCCTTCTTGTCATCTCTTCAGAGAGGCCTTAGAACAGTCTCATCAAACGAGGTTTCTTCGTCCCACCTTCCCCCACTCCTGTCATTGTACCTGGTCAACTCCTAAAGTCTCCTACCACATATAATTATGCACATCAATAGTTTTTATGCTTGTTTACATTCCTCCCTTATTTACTTTTTGTCTTTTTCACTAGTCTGTAAGTCTCTGATGGTAAGGATGGTCTTGCCCCCACTGTCTAACCAGTCGTAACACAGTTCCTGATGTTGGCATATATCGGCATGTGATTGCTTACATTCTATAAACATTTGTTCAAAGCACAGAGGCTTAAATATTCAAGTGAGGGAGAAACAAGCACTAGTGCTTCCTTAAAAGGTTCACAAGAAATGGCAATGAAACCGAGAGGACGATTTTACATATGTACACACATGTATCTAACTCCCACCCCAGGGAATGCTCAACATTCCGATGTCCTTAGCCTGTTGAGGATCCACAAAAACCACTTAGCTACAGAGGAAGTTTCAATTACACAAGGGAGATTAAAGCTGCAGCACTTGGGAATAATTACCACGATGTTTTCCATTATACATGCTCAAGAAGAAGAAAAGAAAAAAGAGAGATCGGTATGAAAACCCAATGGAAAAACATTTAAAACACTAATCAAATGACTATTACAATCCTAGGAAAATTATTTCAAAGTCTCAGATCTTTGGTCTGAGGCCTGAAGACTAATCCTTGAATGATGTGGTTAAAACTCAAGAATTCCAAAAGCTCTGCTTGAGTGGGAAGGTTTCCAGTGCTCTGCTCTGGCCAGAGCCATCCAGTGAAGGGATACCTTCCTGCCTGAGGTGCTTCTGCACTCTGACAATCCCCCGACCACTAGCATTCTGCATCTCCAGTTGTTCTTCAGGTATCTGGTTTATTTCTCACTGCCGTGTGGTAATTTTTGTGGCTAGGGATGTGTTTTAAGCTTCTCTTCCTGGTCTAGATAATCTTCTAGAGGGCTGTGGTGAGCATCTACAAATCTTGCTACCCAAAATCTATTGTCTTTGGAAAAACAGTTCATTCTTATTTTTCTCTCGGGAAGACTCTCAGTCCCTACCTTCTGCAGCTCTGCAACTTTTGTGCTCCTAATCCTCCCACTTCTCATTTAAAACAGCACCTCCTCCTCTTCCAGCCAACGGCACTCAATGGGCACGAGTGCTTTCATTTGAGTAGCTGCCTCGAGGCTGCCCTGGGGAAAGCCTCCTGCCGAAGGGATCTGAGCATCTATCTGGCTGGAGCAGGACCAGAACTCCAGAACAAGGACACTCAGCCCCGGCTACAACTGGGTCTGGGCCACACATCCAAAAAGGGTTAGTTCCTGGACTGGTCAATTACATTAACAAGAAATTCACTTTTTAAATATAAAGACTATTTTGGATTGGGGGTCTCTCAATGGAACCAAAATAATTTTTGAATACAGTAAGCACTTGATTTCCACCATTTTGGCAGTTGTGTTGAGGCCCCCTGAAAGAGCAGGAAGGCTCCCTTGATTGGAATGGGTGGGAACCGAAATCCCTGCCAGAATGAAGCTTCCTAAATGCTTCAGGGCCAAGCAATTCTATTCAAAAGACCAAAGTTTGTTTATTAATTATTACTATTTCCAGGCCATTCCTGCTGTTTCCCTCTGACCTTCTGAAAAACAAGTTTGTACTCATTTAAAATTAGAATGCATTTATTTATTCTGAAGAAAACATTTCTTTGTTTTTGTCAACAGCTGTAATTGCATCCAAACAGGCCAATTTAGTTTAATACTGTACCTAATTAAGGAATTTAAAACTATTTAAAAGGTATAATACATTTCTCAGAATTTAAATGTGACTGTGGCAGGAGGATAGCAAGTTCAAGGCTAACCTCATCATTTAACCAGGCCCTACGCAACTTAATGAGACCCTGTCCCAAAATAAAACATCAAAAGGGCTGGTGATGTGGCTCAGTTTCTGAGCGCCCCTGAGTTCAATCCCTGGTACCAAAAAAAAAAAAAAAAAAAAAGGCGACAATACTTTTGCTTAAAATTAAATAATTCTGCTGTGTAAATGGAAACCACTCTCTGTATGTTCATTTAACAATAAGAAGAAGTGGAAGTCTTTACTTAATATGTAAATATCATCACTTTCAAGGACTGACTGGTATTCCATATGTACCCGAATGTTCTTTTAAGAGCTCATCACTAGATGGATAGTCAGATCGATCCCCTAATGTGAGCGTGTATTAAAACGTGGCTAATAATCCTGCCATTTCTATCACTCTTATGAATACAGGTCAAGAAGGGGGGTGGCTTGTAGGTTGAACCATGGCGCCACTCACCCAACAGCCTTCTGAAATCCCGAGCTTCGGCTCTGCATGGAATCCGGCGCTGGTGGAGGTGGAGGAGAATCCTTGCCTATGCGCCCGCCTGGTAGGTGGAAATGGCCCTGTCTCATAACTTCCGTTTGATTTTCTTTGATAACTAATGGGTGGAACTTGTTTTTATGGGCAAACTATCAGTTTTTGTTCCTGTAAGAAACTACTTAGAAAAGGGGCTTGAGATGCCAGGCACCAGCTGGGCGGCCAGGATACTGGCAGACTCTCTGCAGGTGGCTGGGTGCCTCTGCCTGGGGGCTCTCCATGTGCACCGGCACTCAGCAGGGAAGCCCACAAGGTTCCCAGGAGAGGCAAGTTCCCAGAGAAGGAGCAGAACGTGCGGAGCCTCCAGACCCCCAGGAGGCCTCCTGTCCACTTGCTGTTTGACTCAGTGGCTCCTGGGCCAGCTGAGACCCGAGGCTGGGGAAAGAGCCCCAGCTGGGTGCAGGACGGACGGACTCACCTTGAAAAGGGGTGTGGACAGGAGGAAAGAACCACTTGAGCTGTTTCCAAACTATCCAAGCTTTCTCTAGGTCAGTATGTCGTAGCCAGACCTTTCAGCTCTTTTAACACATTCGTAGTTTTGAAGGTATTCAGATTGTTTTCTCAGTGTGACAGGCAGTCCGTGCGGACTTATCTCTCCATCTGTCCCTTGGGTCAGTAAAAGTACTGATTTCATGTCCTGTCGTGTCTGTATCCTTTTCTGTCCACCAGTCTTCACCTCAGGCTGGTTCAAGTGCAGGTTTCCCAAGCCATCACCGCAGAGGCTCACTGCCATCCATCCATGGACGTCTTCCTATACCCGCTTCAAGAGCTGGAGTTGCTGAAGAGTGTCTTCCTACACCGGGTTTAAGAGCTGGGGTTGCTGAATGAGGGACTTCCAGGTAAGCATGCTTATTGTTTAAGATGCTCACCATTTCCAGCTCTGATAACAATATACTGCCTGATGGAGAGAGGCTTTCTTGCAGTCAAATTTTCCTGGCATGTTGTCTAGGAAGATTCCTCAAAAAAATTTTTTTCTTAATGTTTTCCTAGTGCTAAGGTCCTATGGCTGTAGGACTTTTGATTAATTAATTTATCTTTTTATTTTCATGGTATAAGTAATTGAACCCAGGACCTTAAAAGACCTTTATTTTGCAAACATGTCATGCTTAGTAAAGAGTCCTTCAGAATGAAAACAAAACCCAGATACTGACAATACAAATATCGTATTCTGAATATGAGACTCTTCTTACTGAAAGAACCATCAGAAGAGATATATGGTGGCTGGGGATGCAGCTCAGTGGTAGATGCTTGCCTGGCATGGGTTTGATCCCTAGCACCACTATAAAAAGAGCTTGGGGACAGAGATTGTCAAATAACCAGGTCATTTTTTTTTTTTTAATCTATGTTAGTCATTGGCGGTGTGGGTACATAGCAAGCTTAAGCCAATGTAGCCATCTCCAGACATGGGATCTTGTCCCCACCAGCCATGTCCTTTCTGCACTCCTTTCTGAAGTCTGCACAGAGTGGGGACCCATCCTGATCCTGTGAGAGCCGCCATGGTCACCAAGTTCGCCATCCACTGGGAGATGGACAGTTAAGTAGGTAGTTGTGATGTGGACAAGTAGTTTTGTCTTTACACCCAAAGACTCCATGCCAACAAGAGCTCCATTTCCTAAACCCAACAGGGTGAATTCCTCCAAGCACCAGGGGAGCTGTCAAATAAAAAGCAAGTCAGCCTCGGGTAAGGAGAGACAGTGTAGGAAAGCCTTATTGCAAGGGGAGGGACCACAGCAACTTTGGCCACGAGGTCTGCTCACATCAGCTCCAGACACCTCCCTCAGGGGGAGTCCAGAAGGCACCACACCTTTTAGAAAATGTTGTAAATTAATCACAGTGTGGGATGCCACCCATGAAGCTACTTCAACCGTGAAGCTACTTGAGTGGCTTTTACTCAGTACTGAGCTATGGGGGACTTAGGTCTCCCCTGGGGAGAGAGGTCTTTCCGGCATTCCTGTATGTAGGCTGCCCGATGCGCAAGATCTCTGCCCTCACTGTACTAGTGGGACAGGTCTTGGAGCTCCAGAGTTGGGCCTAACCCATAAGAACCCACCCCCTACTTCATTTGGCAAAGAATATTCCATGGAAACTATTGAAGTTCCACCACATAAATAAAGCAAATGAGGTCTCTCCATCTTTCTTTCCAGTGTGGAAGCTCGACCCCTGAGGTCGAAGAGCCCTCCTGCCTCCCCACTCCACCCCCAACCCCTGTTTTTGAGAACTGCTTCCTGTGTCCTGTGGTTTCTTCGCAGTTGTCTCTTTCTTAGCTGTTACACGCAGAGGAAATCCAAATTTCTTTGCCTGTAGGGGACGTAGGCAAGACCACAGGAAAATATGTTAGATTAGAAGACAGTCCTTCTCTTTATTTAGCTTTGGAGGGTGAGGTAGAGTGAGAGAGGTGACTTCCCTTGGGTGGCATGTGTCTGCTTTGCAACCTCGGTGCCCTCTAGAACCTGGAAGGCCCCAGCGTTTAGGAGGCTCCTTGTGTCCCAACGCTGCAGCCTTTCTTCTGTGTCAGAGGAACATCGTTGTAATGTTGGGAAATCCTGGCCGGGTCACAGTGAACCATCTGGAACAAAGGGCAGCATGACCTTCTAACTTGCCTAATAGTTTGAAAATCCATTTTGAGAAGCTCAATGCAAAAATGACCTTGCTCCAATGTCTTTTCTGTACTATGGGTTTTAAATACATACCTTCTGAGAAGGCAGTAAATTTACTTGAATTTCATCTTCAACAGTAAAAAGTAACGGCTTAGGTCCATTGCCTCCTGCTCCTAGATGCTGCTAATGTGAAAGAACCCAAATCCCACATGCCTGTTTCGAGAGCTGCAAGAGCAGGTGCGTCGGCATCCTGTACGGCGCAGTTAGCCACGGAGGACTCACTCGCTGTTGTTGCTTGGAAGCTTTGCTGGAATTCTAATCTTTCTTTCTTTTAATCTTAGCTTGTGAAATAGAAGGTTTTGTTTTGCTCAGCTGGTCGATTCCCTAGGTGCAGGTATTTGGCAACTATAAACTACAAATTAGGTTAGGTATGCAGAGCAGAAAATTTCTAGTTTATAAATAAAAGCAATTTATTTTAACCCAATAAGAAAACAAACAAAAACACTAATAAAGGAAACAAATAAGAATGTATAAACTATGGGGCTGGAATTATGGCTCAGCGGTAGAGTGCTCACCTAGCACATGCGAGATGCTGGGTTCAATCCGCAGCACCACCTAAAAATAAATAAAATAAAGTTATTGTGTCCAACTACAACTAAAAAAATATTTAAAAAGAAAGAATATGAAATATCATTCCATAAGACCAAAGCTGATGAACCAGTTTAGTTCCCAGTCTAAACCTGGGAGGGAAGAGTGGGGGTAGGTACGAACCTCAAATGGGTCTACCTTTTCCAGTCCTGTGCTCTTCTGTGCGAGCAGGGCCTCTCTCCATAGTTCTCACAGACATCCCAGCCCCACGCGCACGTGGACCAGCAGAGCGCAACACCAGTACTCTGCTCTGACAGGAGAGAAGTCAGCTGTGCCCTCACCAGCACCACGTCTCTGAGTGCTCTCCAGGGGCACTTTTCCTGCAGGGGCCAGGTAGTAAGAACGTTCCCCTTTCAAGCCCCTGTCTCTGTTCCAACTAGTCAACTCCACCACTTAGACCTCTGAAAATGGATGAACACAGCTGGGTACAAGCACGACTTCATTTGCAAAGCAGGTGGTGGGCTGGCTGACCTAGAGATGTCCGGGCTCTGCCTGGGGGCTGGGGTCATTCACTGTGAGGAGCAGAGTCCAGCTCTCCACAGCCAGGAGCTCAGTTCCCAGGGACTTCTGATCTCTCCTGCCACCCTCCTCTTGTGTCCTCTGCGCATGTTCTGCTCAAGTTAGCTCCAGAGGAACTGGCTGGTGGGGACAAGCAAGGCGAGCAGGGACAAGAGACAGCTCTCAACAAGCCTGTCTGTGGTGACATCCTCCTCCTGTTGTTCACAGCTCCCCCAAGCAGGAGGGGGGTGGGGCTTTGTCTGGCTTGGAACCCGACTGGAGCAGTCACATTTTATTCTGGGGTCGGTGATCTCAAGTGTGGAGCTGCTCCAGGAGTGTGAGATCCAGCTGCAGCTCATCAGGGACAGTCGCTCATTGACTGTGTCCTGATCTCAGGCTGTCACATTCCAGAAACTCCAGTACTTTCTGCACATTCTAGAGTGTTGCCTAAAATAACTAAATTTTTAAAATGTGGTTCATGTTTCTTTTGCTTTATTAGGGTTGAGGTTTTGGGGTTTTGTTTGCTTTTTGTGAACTTCAGTTGTGTACCAGGGAGGCTGCATGGTCTCTCCTTTTCCTGCCATCTCACCTGCATGAGCACTCCTCCTCTGCCCTTTTATCTGCTTCTCTGCAGCTGACCCCTCTGGGGCCTTATGACGGTGCCATGAGGCTTCAGGGTTGCAGGTGCTCGGAAGCTTCTTCTCTCACCGGCCTCAGGAGTGCATTTTTGGCGATGGTTTCTCCCCTCTCTTTTCCTTCTCTCCATCTCATGTCCGAGTATTTGGTGCCTCATCTGCTGCCCCTGCTCTGCTCTCCTCTACTTGATAATGTTCCAGCTGCCAGTAGGGACCATGCTGCTGTGTGTCCTGCAGCTGCAGAAATGAAAAGGCAGCTCCTGCCTTTGAGGTTCAGGGTGCAGAATGACGAGAAGGCAGATGCAAGCAAGCCTGACGCTGGGTGCCATTGTCTGCCTCGGTGAACTGCAGCCACTGTGTCCATCAGCCTTTCAACGCGTGGCAAATACCTGAGAAAAGCAACTTAGAGGAGGACGATATGCAGCTCATGTTTCAGAGGTTTTAGTTGGCCTGTCCCGCTGCCCTGGGCCTGAGGTGAGGCAGAACATCAGGGTGGAAGGACATGGTGGAAGAAAGCTTGTCAGCTTAGGCAGCTGGGAGCAGAGAGCAAGGAAGGGGCCAGACAAGATAGAGTCCCCGGGGGGCACACCACCAGGGACCTTCTTCCTCTAACCCTCTGCCTGTGGTTTCCGTCTCTTCCTTGGGGTCCATTCATCCACCAGAGTGATATCCACTGTTGGGGTCAGAACCCATCCAGTCACTTCCCAAAGTCCCACCTCTGAGCCTTGCTGATGGGACCAGGCACTGCATGGGGACCAGGCACTGCACAGGGTCCAGGCACTGCACAGGGTCCAGACACTGCACAGGGACCAGATACTGCATGGGGTCCAGACACTGCACAGTACCAGACACTGCACAGTGACCAGGCACTGCATAGGACCAGGTGCCACACGGGGTCCAGGCACCACACAGGGTCCAGGCACTGCTCAGGGTCCAGGCACTGCACAGGGTCCAGGCACTACACAGGGACCAGGTACTGCACAGGATCAGGCACTGCACAGGACCAGGCACCACATGGGAACCAGGCACTGCATGGGACCAGCATTCAACACATAAGCCTTTGAGAGACATTGTGGATGCAAACGCTGACATCAGTGTTGACTAAGTGGCCACAGCCCAGTTGGGCGGGCAGGAGTGGAGCTGTGGTACATTATTGCACTCCAAGGATGGGAGGAATGGCACCTGGTCACCTTTGGAGGCCCAGCCAGGGCTCACCCCTGTGCAGCATCAAGTCCTGAAGTACAACCCTCTGCCACCTCCAAGACAGCAGGTACAGCACTCCTCCCGAGAGGCCCTGCTGCTGCAGTTGGGCCACAGTGAGGGGGAGAGGAGAAGAGGAGAGGGAAGCCCCAGGCTCCACAGACCTTCCTGACTCTGCTAGAGCACATGGGGTGCAAGATCCTGCCTTCTGATTGCTCACTGCCTGAAGGACCTGCAGAGTTGCAGAAAAGAAATGACCAAGCAATTTTGTCAGGTCAGTGTATCAGCCAGCACTGGTTGGCCTTTTGCAGTGCCCAAGTTCTGAGAGAACACAGAGTGAAAGGAAGTGAGGATCTGACTAGTTTCCTCCAGAGGGGAGTTGGGGTGTGAAGGTTCTGCTGTTCCCAGTCTTTGCTGTCACTGGAGAGGCAGCATGTGGGCTCTGTTAACACATCTCGTGCTGCATTTTGGGTTGTTTTCTCAGGACAAATGCCCCAACATATATGATGAGGTCAATGGATGTCAGGAGCAAACGTGTTCAGAGGTTTCGTAAGATTGCCAATTGCTTTCTGAGAGGATCATAATAAATGTCCACTCCTTGCCCCAGCATAAAAGGTGTCCAACTCACAAAAACTTAACAGTATCAAAAATCATGCTCTGAAACATCTCCAGTACAACAGGTAAAAATATCTCACATTTCCTTTGTGTGTCCTTGATTCCTAGTGATGTGGAACATTTTATCGTGTTATTAGTCATTTCTCTGTCCTCTCCTACCAACCAGCTGCCTCTGTTTTTGCTCCGTGAATGGATCCTCCACAGGTGAGTTGTGTAACTGCAGCGGGACAGCAGTTGAACCGGAGTGCTGTGTTGGTTCCCGATGTTGGACTGGCAAGGACTTCAGAGTTAAGAGCTGGGGTTCTCAAGGCTCATCACAACAGCTGTCTCCTGTGGGCTCTCTGGGAGACGGCCCTACAGCTGCAGTGCGCCTGCGCGTGACAGTAACACCCTGGGCCCCTCAGCCTGCTCGTCCCCCAAGTGGCCACAGCCCTTGTTGCTCATGGGGGTCTCTCCTCTCAGAGTTAGTTTCAAGTCCAGCAGGACTGACAAAGTGCACCTGGCACAAAGGGAAGCAAGTCTGCAGGCAAATTTGGCAAAACTCATCTCGAGATCTCAATTTAGGAAAAAATGATTTAGAATTGGTTTTCTATCCTCATACCTGTTAGAACTGGGTGCAGTTTGACAAACCTGGCTTTCTGCCAGATCTTGAAATAAGCCTATATAATAATGAAAGTTAGTTTTCTAGATATTTAGATTTTCACATCCGAGATTCACAAATCATTTTTAATTTTAATTTTGTAGAACAAAATGAGAAAAGCATGACGTTTGGACCCTCAGATGCTTGACCCTTCTCTCTGCTTCTGTTGTTTAGTAAGCTATTTTTGTAGGGTTAGATTCTTCAAATATCACAGCGGTACATAGTACTTCTCACAGTTCTGTTTTCTTCTTATTAATGACTTTTAATGAAGATAAATATAGGAAAAGCATTAAACCTAGACAAAAAAACGCAGAGGTCCTGACACACACTGCAGGAATGAATCTCACAGAATAGCAACCACAAGCAGCGTGTGCCGGGCACCTGAGGGTGTGGTCTAAGACCACTCTTCATCTGCTTTGTACCAGGGGACAGCTCCAATATTGTGTCCGCTCTGCATTTATTTTGTCTTGTGTATTTTCATAAGTGCTTTCGGGCTGCACGTCCGTCTTGGAAACCTTTAGCGTTCCCCCAGCACAAAGATGGATACTCTGCCTTTTGCCTTCACTGAGGCGTTCTGGAGGGCTCCCAGGTGGGCCTGGCCTTCAAATCCCTCAGCCAGTGGAGACCACTGGCTTTCGTGTGGAATGTTTCACATTGTGTCTGGAAAGTCCCAAGAACACCCAGATAGTGGCCCAGGAGCTACAGGGGGATGGCCCCAGGGACAGATGTGGTGGAGGAGAAGTGGTGAGGAGGGACAGGCTGAGCGTGGTCCTGGGCCACTCTGCCACACTCAGCCTCCTTCTCCACCTGTAAGATAAGTGCCACTTTGTCTGCTGAGGGAGGAGTCAGGGTGAGAGGAGCCGGTGGATGCGGAGCACCTGGCATCGTGGCACTCACATCTGACGGTATCCCAACCACCTGAGTAACAGACTCCAGAGGCCCTGCATGTCGAGACAGGGCTCCGCTCAACCGTGTTTCCATCTGTGTGCCCGCTCATCCCAAGCCTGCTCACACACATACACACCCCCAACACACACACACCTATGACCATGTTTCCACCTGTGTGCCTCTCATCTCAAGCCTGCACACACACACCCACCCCAGGATATTTTTTAAAACCTTAAAAGTATTTAAATGGAAGATCCTCAAACATGTTAAAAAATTCTGCATTCAACAAGAATGGCATATACATTTTTAACAAAAAATAATACATCAGTGGAAATACTTCAAAACATCCATTTTAAGATGTTCTTTCAGTCTGGGGTTGTGGCTCAGTGGTAGAGCCCTTGCCTAGCACTTGTGAGGCACTGGGTTTGATCCTCAGCACCACATAAAGATAAATAAATAAATAAATAAATAAATAAATAAATAAATAAATAAAGGTATGTCCATCTACAACAAAAAAAATATTTTAAGGTGTTCTTTCTCCTTCCCTCTCTCCCTCCCTCCCTCTCCCTCTCTATCCTCCTCTCTTTCCCTCCCTCCCCTTCCCTCCAGTTCTCTCTCTTTTTCTCTCCCTCTCTCTCTCTCCCTCCCTCTTTTTCTCTCTCCTTCTCCCTCTCTCTCCTTCTCTCCCTCCCTCTCTCCCTTCCTCTCCCTCCCTCCATCTCTTACTTTTTCTTTCCTCAAAGGCAGAAGAAACACGTTTCTCCCCTATACATGTGCCTGGCCTGCAGTTTGCAGTTTTGCATTTTCCAAATGGTCTTGCTCACCTGCTCCCTGCTCCCTATGCTTCCACAGTAGTCTCTTAAAATAAACCTGGACCTTAACCCCCACCCTGAGGGCCCCCACCACAGGGTTGGCTGCATAAGGAAAGCTAGGCCTCTTCTGCTCTCCACAGTCCCCAGGAGGATCGCCTTTTGGGCACCCAACATTTGAATGTTTTGCTCCTTTTTTTGAGTATTCTAAGAAATGTCTGTTCCTCCCATAGACACACATCTGCCTGATCCTGGCTCATGGCTACAGCTGCAGCTCCTGCATGGCCACTCCTTCTACCCACTGAAGGCTGGTGCTGGGCTGCAGGTGTCTGCTGCGGGTCAGGCCTGTTTCCTGAGACAGGGAGCAGTGATTGGTCCTCCTCACCTTCCACCCCTAACACACCTGAAAGGGATAGGGACCGGGTAGGAATTCAGTAAATGTCAATGAGCAAGTAAAGCAGACAGAGGATGGCCTACCAATTCAATGTCATAGCTGAGAACTTCCGCTTCCCCTAAGTTCTGCCTTCTCCTTGTGTGATAAAGCCAGAGGGAGGCAACGGGGCTGTGTGGTTCATTTCCATTTCTGAGTCCCAGGATCCTCATGTTGAATGGGAACTGCTTTCCGTCTGACTCATTTGTTCTCAGTGATATGAACTAGATTAACTGCTAGAATTCGATAATGAATAGTCAGGTTAAGTGATGACTGAGCATGAATTTAAATGCACAATCATGAGGAAAGATGTGGGTTTTTTTTTTCTTATTTGAAGTATTATTTATGGTGGTATCAGTGGTGTAACTAAGAATAATGGATTAAAATTAAGAAAGGAAAATTTTGGAGAAAGATAAAAAGTCTCTAGACAGTGAGAACCACTAGACTGTGAAATAGGCTTTCAAACAAAGTGATGAAGGCGGGATCCCTGGAGACATTCTAAATAAAGGGACAGTGGGCTAGAAAGGACTTTGCAAAAAATTCTGCAGTGGCGCCAGAGCAAGAGGGGGCAGGGAGCCGGGCCATGCATCAGCTGTGGCCCAGGGAGGCTGGAAGGGAGGAGGCAGCAGAGCCCAGAACCCTGCAGAGGACTTGCTTAGGGGAGCAGACAGTGACTTTGGGGACGAGGGACATGGAGTCAGAATTATCATGGCACACACAGATACACTTGCAGTGGGTAGAAAAGGCTGGCTAGAGCCAGACAGGCCATGGAGAAGCCTGGTGGAGACCCTGGATCTGGATGAGGAGGAGCCTGGGAGGCGGGAAGAGTTTGGTCCCAGGTGGAAGGGAAGCTGCTGCTCCTGAGCTGGGGGAGTGTGCTTTCAGCTCAAGGGCTCTCCTCGGCACCTGTGGGGCTGGGCAGCCGAGGGGTGGGATCCGCGTCTGTAAGCCCAGCATCTGCACAGAATGGACATCTGCTGATCCTTCTATTAAGTGAAGGGAAGAATGGCAGGGTGGAGGCTACACCAGGAGAGCACAGGTGTAAAGATGGGTAGCACGGCAGGGTGCGAGATCAATCAGCTAGGCTGGAGCTGGCTGAGTAAGGCAGAGTCCCTGGGAGCATGACAGAGGCGCAGCTTCTGAACATTTGGTCCAAGGAAGAAATGCACACAGTGCAGTGGCTCAGTGCACACAGTGCTGTGGCACACCCTCGTACGTGTGTGTCGCCAGACAGTATGTCCATCTTAAGTAGGATGTGATTTGGAATTATTTTTTTGTGTGTTCTGCTTTTTTTTTTTTTTAATGCTGGCTGGGATATATTCAATTGGTTATAAGACCAGGATGCTCACAGGTCACAGGCTGCAGTTTGAAAAGTGTTAATCTGAAGATTAAAAACCGGTAACTGTATGTCATCAAATGAAGCACAGGAGGCAGGTCAGGTTCTTGAAGAAACGTTAAATCATTTCCTCTCTTAAGGTGGGAAATTGCCAGCAACAGACCAGTTGTTCAGACCCTGAAGCGGCAGTCAGACTTGTGACCTCAGAAAAACCGAAGATCGTCCTCTGGAGCAAAAGCTAGGGCCGCCCTTGCACTCTCCACCCTCCACCCCAGCTCCAGCACTCACAGCAGGTGTTCCAGAGACTGCCTGGGACTCAGTTAAGCACCCAGCGGTTCCTTCTGATCACTGACATTCACACCAGCGTGTTGCAGAGCTAAAAAGAAAGCTGTCACAACTACTGTGATCTTGACAGAGAACACCTTGCGCCTTCCAGTCGAGGGCAGGTGGCACTGAAGTTCAGGTTGCTCTCTGACCCCATGGAGCCTGGCCTCGTCCACATCCTCCAGGACGCAGAATGCCTGCCTCACGTGCCTTCCCGTCCGAATCTCGGACAAAACTGTTCGTGGACTGCTCTGATTTCCGTTGCCCTTCCTGTGGCTGTGGCAGCTCCAGGCTGTGTACACTGGGCACAGCGACAAGTGTACACTGGGCACAGAGACAAGAGTCCATCTTGTCCTCCCCTCCTCTTGTTCTTCGCTGGCGCTGTTGATACTCACAGGCGTCCCTGACCCTGTTCCTTCCTAGTAGTCTTCGAAGCCCACCTGCTCACACTCATTCCCCCTGAGGCACTCCCCAGGGAGTCCTGCTGGCAGGGGCTGGTCCCCCCTGGGTCTTATGGAGTGTTTCTGAACGGCCTTGGGCTGTCTCACAGACTTGCAGAGGGTCATGCAGGGGGCTGCAGTGGAGGGGGTCCTCCAGGAGACCCAGTGGTTCATAAAGGCAAAACAAAACCATCTATGTGAGTCTTGGAAGCAGCGCTGGGTTGCTTTACAGGCTCAGAAGCGAGACAGATGTCCTTGGCTGCCCTTCTCTGTTAAGCAGAGAGGAAGTGCCGGGTCCCATGTTTTGGAGGAAAGAGGGACAGAGCTGTAGATGCACACATCTGCGTTTTAATACAGGGTCTGCCACTTCTTGCTTAGTGCCTTTGGGTGCCTGTGACACTGTAGGTGCGCGGAGGCTCCATCTCTCCATCTGTGAAGTCAGCTTAGTGCTGTGGTGCGATAAAGGTCTGAGGAGATGGCACTCGAGGTGCCAACACAGCGCCCCTCACACTTGGATGTTCATCGCAACCACCTCGACACTGAAGATGCCCAGGCCCACAAGCCTTGGGCAGTCGAGGGCCTCCCTCCTCTGACCAGACTCCCCACATGGTTCTGATGGACAGCACTGCTTGAGAAGCACTGGCCCAGTACCCGTGGCCACGAAGCACTTAGCCACCCGTGTCCCACTTCATGCTTGAAGCAGTTGCAAAGTCATTCTGAGTAACTTAAAGAACGTTAGTTGTGACTCAAGCTCGAGTCAAAGGCCAGAGAGCTGGGCAGAAAAGCACTGGGCTGGGGCTGACTCTGCCTCACTGCTGCCTGTCAGTAGCCCTAGAGGCCAGGCCTCCCCACCTGACGCAGCAGTCCTGGCTGGTGACTGTCATCTCTTCCATGTTGATAAAGACTATGGTCCAGAAATATGTAGCTTTATACACGTTTAAATTAATAGGGCGAGATTCATCTTAACTTAAAAATTTATTTGCTTTTTTTCATATTTTATACTTTTTACTAGATCATACGTAAGATTTTCAGAACACAGTCTCTACTTTCTGTTATTTATAAATATATTCAATCTTACATTATTGTATCTTTCATACAGCCTTGTTTACAGCTTTATTTTATATAATCCTCAGTTCAAAAGGACCCAAGGTAGCTCACAGAAATGTGGATGGATGCCTGCCTCCTGCCTCCTGCCTCCAGCTGAGGATGCAAAGAACTGGTTGGTGCCAGAGTTGCTCTCACTACAATAATGAGAACTTAGATGACCTAAAATCAACCGCTCTGACCCTGTCCCCCACCCTCCCCCGTGTCTTGCCCAGGGCCCTCCTCCCCACAATGTCCTTCCCCAGACCCCTTTTTTCCTAGTTCTCCTATGGAACAAAAGACCAAGCTCCTAGGGAAAGGACAACAAAGCTCCTGTCCCCAGTACAGAGGTCATCTCAGCTTGGATAGATAAAGGACAACAGATCTGTACACCTGAGGGCAAGGGAAGATGCCACTGCAAGTTCAGATGGTTAAAAATCTCCTGCCAACGTGGTGGTACAGGTAACAATCATATGAGATATGACAAAGCCCAAGATGGAGTTGGCTGCCGCGGGAAGAAGTTCATGCCACTTAAATTTCCACCTCTGAAACCCAGTGACAAGGGGTCTAACCAGGACCAGCTAACCAAGACAACAGAGATCCACCACTGTGGCCAGTCAAGCAAACGTCAAGCAGTAACAGCTGACCACACTAGGGAGGGAGCAAGAGCCTGGGTGAAGCTCTCAGCGGGCAGGGCACACAGGGAAGCCAGGAGAAGAGAGTGGAAGAGAACATGGAGTAAAGTCTGCCAGCAACCCAAGCCCCATCCTGAACATAAAACAATACTAAAATGTCATATCCGTGGTGTGTTGACAGCATTCACAGCAACGAAACCCAAGTTTAACTAATCAACGGACTCAACCATTAATCTCAACTGTAAGGGGCCAGTAGATAAAAAGGTGACCAATTCCAGCTGTGACCTCTATTGATCTCAGCATCCGTGTGGAGATGATGTTTGGTTTCCAATAAAAAGTTACAAGATACACAAAAAAGCAAAGAAAAACAACCTGCTGTTAAGAGGCAAATCAATCAATAGAACCAGACATAAAAGTGAACATGACATTGAAACTTTTCAGACAGAATTTGAAATGAAAGTGATTGATGTGATAAATGTAAAAGGTAGCTGGGTATGATGGCACACACCTGTAATCCCAGCAACCTGAGAGCTGAGGCAGGAGGATTGTAAGTTCAAAGGCAGCCTCAGCAAAAGCAAAGTACTTAGCCACTCAGTAGGACTCTGTATCTAAATAAAATACAAAGTAGGGCTGGGGAGTGGCTCAGTGGTCAAGTGCCCCTGAGTTCAATCCCTGGTACCCCCCCCACCCCCCAAAAAAAGTAGACCACATGCATAAACAGATGGGGAATTTCAGCAGAACAATAGAGATTATAAGGAGCATGGAATGAACATTTTAGAAGCAAGAACAGTCACAGAGATGAAGAATGCCTTCAACGGGCTCATTAATAAACTGGACACAGTCAAGGAACTAATCATAATATTTAAAAGTAGGACAATAAAAATAATGCCAATTGAAAGAAAATAAGAACTAAAAATAGAAAAGGCCATGTGTGGTGGTACACACCTGTAATCCCAGCTACTTGAGAGACTAATGGAAGAGGATCACGAGTTTGAGGCCAGCTTGGGCGACTTAACAAGACAGCAAAAGTTTGCCCCTCAATCAACAAAATATAACATGATATAACATAGTAATACACATCCAAGAGCTGTTGAGCAATATTGAACAGCCTAGTTTTCATGTTACTGGAATCACAGAAAGAGAAGAGAGAGATGAGAGAACATATATTTAAAGAGATAATGGATGAGAAATTTCCACATCAAATGAGATAAAATACAAATCCAAAAACTTATAGAAAATCAAGCAGTATAAATAACACACACACACACACACACACACACGCACACACATCACGAGCCATCCATGGTTGCATGTGGGTCACTCACATGGAAGCCTAGTGGATAGAAACATCTGGGAATGACCCAGTGGACATTTTCTCTGGTCAGTTGCCCAGGGACAGTGTGAATCTCTATCCAGCTCTACCATGGTCCACACAGCACCTGAGATGGGTGTGACCTGAGAAGATACCAATCAACCTGCCAACCACTAGACTGCACCCTTGAAACCTTATCTCTGCCTTTGATGGTAAGTACCCCCTTTAATAAACCACCAGAACCATCTTTTCTTTATCTAGTTTCAGTGTCCATGTGAACTAATCTATCAGGGGCTTTGCTTTTGTAAATATATTTCTGAACATTTGTGTTTTGCTATTCCTTAATTATTTGAGACTTTAGGATTTAGGGTGGCTTACATTCTCTTAGGGAAGGAAGAAGAACCTCCCAATGAGATACTGGCCATCGCCCCGGTTACACACAACACACATCCTACATGTGTCATATTCAAATTACTGAAAAAAAAATACTTCAAATAAACTGAAAATCTTGAAGACAGCCAAATAAAATAAAATAAATTACATATATAGAGGAGGGGAAAAAAAACAAGAATTACAGTCACTGTCTTGTAAGAAACTACGCAAGAAAGAAAGCAATGGAATGGCATTTTTAAAGTACTGAAAAGAAAATATGTCAATGCAGAAATAGTGCCTAGTAAAAAAGGTAACTTTAAAGGAAAAATAAAGAAAAAGATGTTTTCAAGCAAAAACAAAACAAAACAAATACAGAAAGAATCCATTCATGGCCCACTTGCTCTGCAAGAAATATTGAAAGATATTTCTTAATCAGGTGCAGTAGTGCACACCTGTAGTCCCAGTGATTTGGGAGGCTAAAGCAGGAGGACTGCAAGTTCAAGCCAGTCTCAGCAACAAGTATAGAGGCTGTAGAGTTGTAGCTTTGGTCTGCATTGCTTTAATGACCAGTAAGGTTGAGAACGTTTTCATGTGCTTGTTGGCCATTGGAATATCTTCTCTGGAGAAGTGCCCATGCAAATCTTTTGCCCATTTAAAATTGGAAATTTTTAAAAATTGTTTTTAAATCATAAGTGTTCTTTACTCAGGCTGAATAAAAATCCCTTATCAAATGTGTAATTTGCAAATATTTTTCTTCATTCTTTGGGTGGCCTTTTACTTTCTTGGTGGTATTCTCTGAAACACAAAGGTTTTTAATTTTTAAAAAAATACGATTTATCTTTTTTTTCCCTTTTATGGCTTCTGTATTTGCATTTTTTCTTTTATGACTTCTGCCTCTGATAGTATGTAGGCAACTGTGATCCAAACTAACATCATGAAGATTTAATCCTATGTTTTGTTTGAAAGGTTTTATAGGAAAAAAAAAAAAGGTTTTATAGTTATAGCTCTTATATACAGGTGTGTGTGTGTGTGTGTGTGTGTGTGTGTGGTGTAAAGAAGTGGTCTGTCTTCATTCTTGTGCATGTGGATGTCCAGTTGTTCCAGCAGTGTTTGTTGAAAGACTGTCCTTTCTTTGCACCTTGCCACTAATCAATTTGCCTCAATAAGTTTTTCTTTCTGGATGTCAGGTTCCATCCAGTGCATCTAGTTGTCTACCCAGGTGTCATTAGCGTGCTCTCTTGGGCATACAGCCCTGAGGAGTTGACATCAGGAAGTCTGAGTTCTCCAGCTTTGTTGTTTTTCAAGAGAGATTTAGCTACTGTTCCCCTCTATTTTCATATGAAATTTAGGATCATGTTATTAATTTCTATAAGGAATTCAGCTGGTATCTTTTTAGGGTTTGCTTTGACTCTCTAGATGAATTGGAGACTGGTGCCAACTTAACAATATTGACTCTTCCGGTGCATTAACATGGTAGATCTTTGCACTTATTCCGATCTTTAATTTCTTTCAGTGATGTATTCAAATTTTCAGTGTACAAGTCTTACATTTGTTTAAAATTTATGTTAAATTTTCCATATTTTTGGAGTTGTTCACCTGATTTTGATTTTGGATGGGTCAATCCTGGTGTATAGAAGCACAGTTGATTCTTCCATGTTGATCCTATACCTGCACTCCTGCTAAGTCATCTATTAGTTCAGAAAGGCTAGGTTTCGAGGCGTTCCTTGGGATCATTTATATGTCACCCCAGGACACTTGTGCACATGTACAGCCAGCCTTTTCAATCAAGCTGTCTTGTTACCTTGCCTCCCTGCCTGGATGGAATCCCCATGCCGTGTTGGCTAGGATGGCGTCCTCTTCTGCTTTGTGCCCTTGGTGACCTTGGGAGGAAGGCACTGCAGGGTAGGCAGGCTTCCTGGGGCCCTCTGTCAGGGAGCTTCTGCCTCCAGGACCTGGAGTGTCCTCCTCAATAAAGGCGCCGTAGGCCATCAGTCCTCTCCATCCTCTCCGTCCTCTTTGTCCTCTCGGTGGGTAGTCACGGGCTGCTGCCCTCCTTATGTGAAGGACTGTGGGTGTCGATCCAGCCTTGCATGTCCGGGGCTCTGGGCTTGCGGGTGGTGGTGCACAAAGGACACAACTAAGCTGGTCCTCAGTCTGATGGGGTTAACGAATGTCCCAGGAAACAGGGTGTGACAAAGTAGAGCCATCTTCAGAGCTTTATAAATAACACACAAGGAGCAGGAAAGTCGGCAGCCTCTAAAGAATGTGTGGTCAGCAGACACCAAGGAGCAGAGACACTAGGCAAGGTCAGACCCACAGAGGTGGAGCAGGGATATAGCCCCTAAAAGCCCCTGAAGAGCCTACCTGGGAGGTGAGGGCAGCAGCCTGGTCACTAACTTAAGGTGACCTTCACTTTAACAGCACAGGACACTTACACCCAGGTGGAGACTGAGGACTGTCACATGAAGAGGTGTGGTGGGGAAGAACACAGGTGTCAGGGACACCTCCTCCATCTGTGCTGGCATCAAGGACGGGGCCTACCTCCTGTGGTGTCATTGAACCTCTCTGCCTGTGTCAGGGACCCCTGCCCCTGTGTCAGAACCCCTCCACCTGTGTCATGACCCCTGTACCTGTGTCAGGGACCCCTCTACCTGTGTCAGAACCCCCCCACCTGTGTCAGGGACCCCTGTACCTGTGTCAGGGACCCCTCCACCTGTGTCAGGAACTCTCCCACCTGTGTCAGGGACCCCTCCACCTGTGTCAAGGACCCCTCACCCTGTGCTGATATCAAGGACAGGTCCTGGGGTATCCTGAGGAGCAGCTACAGGTTTGAAAGGTCACGTGGAACTGGGAAGGGTTCTGCGGAAAGGGCGCATTACAACCCACAGGGTTCACGGCTCTACAGACATTCCACCATTTTTCTTGAACAAATGCTCCTCAGACCATTGAAAGCTTTTGATTAATTTACAGACTTCTGAGAAAAAGTACTTGGCATTTTTGGTCTGGTTCTTTGCTTTGAGAGATAAGTAGCTTTTGAGCTCTTTTTACTTGGCCATTCCTACTAAGCTTACTCCCAAAGATTAGCTTTCTGTGTCCTAGTTGGAGTGACTACAGGATTTCATCCTGTCTCAATCTCTAGTTTATAAGCACCCAGCTAAAAACACAGAGGATATGGTTTTTCTCTTCTGGATTTAGGAATCTGTGTCGTTTCTTCAACTTTGAGACTCTTGATAACAGAGGCTTTTTCTCACTCCCTCTTGGCCACTGAGCCCAGTACGAGGCTGGACACAGGACAGGCATAGGGAAAAGGAGCTGCCAGTCCTTGCCGCATGTTTGAGTACCCTTCACCCGCCCCCCATCACCTGCCCTGCAGCTTACAAATCAACTGGAAAAGTAGATTCCTGGAGCCAAAGTGGGTTGTGCCTGGGGTTAGAGTCTGTATCTGTCACATAGAAATGCCAAGCAAACTATCAATTATACATGCAAGTTTTATTGGCTCTGTAGTCTGTAAATATGATTTCTTTTTTTAGGATTGTTGACTGCATTGGTCTGTAACTGGATTAGTATTGATTTTATTCAATGTCCTAAATCTCTGAGCTGTACAGTTACAATAATAATCATTTTAATAATGAGACTGAAACCCTTTAAAAGTCCAAAGATACAAAGACAGTAATGAAGGGAAACCGTTCCTTTCGGGGTGGTTTTATCGGGTTATAATTCTTTGATCACTTATTCACGTATACGTTTACTGAGTAGGTCTGGGTGCCCAGGCTTGTGCTGTGACAGGGGACAGGGGAGGAGTGGCCACCTTCCGGCTGGGAAGCAAATGGCAACGTGAGCCCAGGGACAAGAAGGGACTCACCAGAGTTGTTATATCCGCTCTGGACAAGTGGGCTGCCTAGGTGTGCACTGCCCTAACGTCACCGGAAGGTTCTGCATGCAGCTAGGTGTCATAGGAGGCCTACAGCCTCTTCCAACGTGTTCCCGAGTCCCCTCTGCCTTTGGGTCACTTGGTGTCTGCTTCCTCTGAGAATTCTCTGTGGTTGCATCACCCTTCATCTTTCCCAGTGTTTTGTTTTCCACGTCCCCACACAAAAGCCCAGTGGTGGCCTCCTCTCTGAATGGTGGAGCACAGGGTGAGAACAGCATCTCCAAGGAGATGGGGCAACTTCGAAGACTCCAGGACCGGCCCCTGTGCCTTGCCCTGCCTATGGACAGCTTCCTGTCTCAGAACACTCTGGACTCTGGCTGCAAATTCCCCTGGGGAATTGTCGTTTTGAGTCTTCTAAGACATTTCATATGATAGTGAGTCCATTTGAGCCTCTTCTGAGAACAGGTTTGAGTGGAAAAGAGGAAAGACCTGCAAGCAGTGGGTCCTGGAGGCTAGTGGAGGAGGCAGGAGGGAGTGGAGGGGCCCAGGAACGTGGGGAGCAAGTCACTGCAGGCTGCATGGAGCCTGCCACACCTCAGGCCATTGCTCAGTCCTTCAAAACGCTCTCTGAGAGATTCCATCGACACTTACAATTAGCCCAGTGATGAGTGTTCCGATGCCACCTCCTTGACCTGCCATGTCGCCATGTCTGCGTTCAGCCCTCTGGTGTGCTCCTCTTCTGCAGAGCTTCCCGGCCCCGTCTTAGGGGTGGGGATGATCCTTGGTGTTCTGAGTGCGGAGTACTGAATACAATGTCAGTGGGCTCAAAATTAAGAGCAAAGAAGAGCACAAGTGTGATTTTAGAGCCATCAAAGATGTGCTGAAACTTAATGTGGAACAGAAGTTAACCAGTTATTTCACGGACAGGGCTGAGGGCTCAGGGTTGGTTGGATGGCGATTGACACGTGACATTCCCTAGGCATTCTGCCCTCTCGCCTGTGTCCCTACTCACGCACATGAGTCTAGATGTTTCTGTACAAATATTCTCACTCTCCTCGGGAACCCAGCTCAGACTGTAGTCATTCATTGTTCTTTGAGTTTTTGTAAGACTGTTGTAATCATTGTTTCAGTTTTAACCAACTAATTTTAATGACAGGTTTTACAGTTCTATAAAACAGTAAGGTTCTTAATGTGAAAGCGAGGTCTTAAATGAACAGCGTTCCGTTGATGGCAGTGGTGTGATCTTGCGTGTGAAACCAGCAGCATAAAATATGTGGACCCAACATTACCAACCATCTGTTCCGCTGGCGTCTCGTGAAGGAGGAATGAAATTTCAATTAAGTTTTATTATTGGGAAGTGTAAACGACAGATCCCGTATGAAAGGCCAGGCCATCAAACTGCCCGGGTCAAGAGTGGGCTGTCGCACGGTTAACGAGCTGGACGGGTCCCCTGATTGCCTAATTTGTAAATAATGTGCGTGTTCACCAGCTCTTGGGCAGCCATGCCATTCTGAGAGTGGATCCATATGGAAGGTAGATTGGAATGTCCAGAGACACTGTCCAGAGTCGTCTGGTTAATGTGCGATTCACCACTCTCACTGGAGAGACCAAAGTTGCATCAAGAAGGACTCGAAAGTGGAGAAATGAAAGTCAGATTTCAACAGCCACAAATGAAGTTCGATTGGCTGGAAGCTGCGTATCCATAGCTCAGAGACCCGGCCGTGCGTCCAAGGAGCGGAGGCCAGGAACCAGGGCTGCTGTGCCCATGGCACCGGCCGGGAGCGTGTCCCACATGTTAACTCGGCCCCTGCAAGGATCCACATTGGTAGTGGGAGAACACATGGGCTTACGGGTCAGCAGTGAAATGTGCCTCCTGACCCACTGGGTAGGTCCTCGTTTTCTGATCTGTCACTGTTATTAAGTATCTTTATCGCAGACCTAAATTCTAATTGCTCAGATAGTAAGTGGGTAGATTCCAAAAGAAGCTGAATTCTCACTCCACAAAACAAACTAAAAATAATCTGAAGGTATTTCTCTTTACTACAATTCTGGGTGGGGAATCACAATTTAGCAGAGCTCTCCTGCATCCTGGAAGGTGCTGTCTGCAGCGGCGGGCCCTCAGGGACCATGCGAACTCGCTGGAACTTTTGCTGAGCAATATGTGCCATGCAGTGGCCAGAATCCAGCCATGGGCAGGATTCTCCAGAGGCATCTGCAGCTGGGCCACATGTCCCCTGGGGCCCTGGTGTCCCCGTCAAGGTTCCTGAGTGGGTCAGTCTTCTGGAGGGGACTCTGCATTGGGTTGTCCTTGCAGAGCGACTCCTCTTTCTCTCTTTCTCTCTCTCTCTCTCCTTTCCTTCTGTCTTTTTGTATTACCTTTTTAAAAAGAGTGAGCAAAAGTCAAGACTGAGAAAAGTAAGTGTCCATGGGAAAGAAACACCAGCAAGACGGCACCATGGTCCTTCCTCATTTAGAAGCACCATACATCCACCGTGGGCCACGGGTCACATCCTGGCCAGTAGGGGTAGGCACATCCCATGGCTGTTTCCGGTTTGAATTCACACTCAGGGCAGGTGTGTATGGTATGTTGGAACTTTGGCTGGGGTTAATTTGTCTGAAGGTTCATTACTTTGCTTAGTAAAATGCATGAAGATTTCTAATGTTTTAGCCACGGGATGCTCATGGGTCCATATGTCTCGATGTGAATCTGTTTCTGGAGAATGCTAAAATATAGGACCCCTGGAATGTAAGAAGTTATTGAAACCTGGATTTTATTTCCCCTGTGTTTTATTTATTTGCATGCTTTTCTGAGATTGCCTCCTGTCTCTCTTTCTCTGTTCCTTTCTTTCATAATTATTTCTCCAGTATTTGCCGGTTGCAGGCCTTTGAGCCCACTGAGCTCCAGGTCAGGCCTCTTCTCTAAGTTAGCCTCCTCTGTGTTTTCCTTTAATGACAGACAGTGGCCCCCACCCTGGAATCCTACTCCATGTACTCGCAGAGTCAGCAGCTCTAGGCTCACACAGGTTGGCCATAGTGGAAAGCGCCTTCCACACTGCGGATGGAGAATCCTGGGTACTGAAGTCCACTCAACAGTTGCCCTGCGCATTGAAAGCTATCACCCAGATCTGGCCCTGGAGGACAGCAAGCATGTGCATGGGTCACCAAGGCTGTGCTTCCCCAGAAGCAGACTTTTCACTGACACTTTGCAGTACTTTAAAATCAGCATGCATATCACAGTAATACCACTGCATACCTACTAGTGCAGTACTGCATACCCCTGCTAGATACTTACTTATAATTTCAATAAAATGTACTTTCTAGTGTATGCCTATTTGGATTTACCCATTGCATACCTATTAAACATTATTATATAGTTATTTACTATGTGCTAGTTTATCTATTTTTACCTGCAATAAATATTATTATATACCTAGACACCTCCATGTCTGTACAGCTCAAAGGTACTAAACATTGAGAGTGCTTCTCTGGGGCTGGGGCATAGCTCAGTGGTAGAGTACTTACTCAGTACCACACACACACACACACACACACACACAGTAGTTCTCTCTAGATGCTTAACCTTAGTTGGGCTTCATAGTGTAAATATTTTCTTTCAAACACAGGCTGTACTTGTATAATGATAAAAAAAAGACACGAGTGACCCCGTCTGAACTGGTAAACTAGAGACAGACAGGTCCATACACATATGAATGGTGTCTGTACAAGTGGAAACCCCTGCCCTTAAGGCCTCTGGCTCCAAAGAAAGGCCTGTCTCTCCCACACAGGGGTCAGCCCAAGGAGAGGGGCCACTCCCACCAGGACAGCAGCAGGCATCAGGGAGGCAGAGCCTGGGGTGCACAGAGCTATCATTCTGCTTTGATTTCCCGAGGAATGTGCCTTTAAGGCCGAGGGCTAGGAGAACCACGTCTGGAAAGGCTGGGAAGGCCTGGGTCTCCCCCTTCACACTCCAGCTTCATTCCTGTGCAGAGATAAAGCTCCTGGTGCCTCCCAGCCCCCTGTGCAGAGCCGCACTCACACTGGCTCTGGCCAGGCTGCTCCCCACTACCCATTCCTTCCTGTGATCTGAGCTCTCTCACCAGCCACCTCCCAGCTCACTGGGGCTCTTGTTTTGTCTATAAATAATATCGTAGAGCTGTTTCCATGGGTTCTGCCCTTTCTTGCTAAGGTTTAAAACTATATTTAACTTTTGCATACAATGAAACAAAACGCATTCTGTGGTCATGTATAACTAGAAAAAAATGTAAAAAGAAAAACCGTATTTAAAATTAAAACAGCTTTCCAAGATCCCACTCAGGACTCGCATTTTGAACTCCATTCTTTAGTGTTTCTTAAGTTGCCTTAGGTGGACTCGCGTGGTACAATACTAGTAAGATGCATGTTCCTGGTCCCCCAGGCCTGAGCACAGCATCTGAGCCTGCACCGAGGTGAGCCCTGCAGCCGAGCCCACGGCTCTGTCCTCTGTCCAAGCAGGACCAAGGGTGCAACTCGCGGCCACCCCACCATCTTGTCGGCTGAAGGGTGCATCTGCTCCAGCCAGCTGGCCCCTGTTCTGTCTGTGTGCACAGGGGCCTGTCTGTGTGCGCAGGGGCCTGTGTGCACAGGGGCCAGTGGCTAGATCAGAGATAAAATCAGACACACAGCTAGACTAGTTTGGGGACCTACTCCAGACTAAAGCAGACCCCCAGGCCTTCCTAGCTCCTCTAAACCTGGGTTGCTGCGCAGGCAACAGAGAACAGAATTGAGGTCGCTTGACCCAAATGTTGCTGCTCATCTGATGTTCAATTTTTCTGTCTCTCAATTTTCCAGCCATTGTGGCATAAAATGCAAACCTCTCCATGCGGAAACATTCGCTGATCTCAGTAGGTCCTGGAGTATCACCCACCGCAGGTACTGCAGGCCTGAGGCGGTTCCCAGGGAGGAAATTATATCACATGTTAAAAGCACAGGAGAGGGGCTTGTCAGGAATGAATTTCAAGGAATAATTGCTACAGAGAGAAGCCGATGTTTTCAACAGGGATTGAAGAAGGAGCCCCAGATGGAAGGGGAAGCCTGAGGAAGGCACTAGCAGCCATCCAAGTAGTCTTGGGAATGGGTGGCACTGCTCCCAAAGGGTTTCTGCAGGGCAGTGTGGCAGAGAGGACCCCAGGCTGCCATACGTGGCTGGAGCCTCACAGGAAGAAAGGGCTTTCCTCACCACACTGGTCACAAGATAGGGCCATCTTTTCTATATCAACTACCTACTGTTGGCTAAAGGTGGGAGCCTCCTGGGAACAAAGGTGATGTGCAGACACAGGCACAGGTTAATGACCCCAGGGGAGGATCTTGCTTTCTGGATCCCAGGTTGCTAACTTGCCAGCTCTCTCAATGCCGCTGCTGGCCACCACTCCTGAGAGAGATCCCAGTAAACACGTGTACTGAGCCGATCCTTTCTAGATGATGCTACTAGTGAAATGAGCTTTCAATGACTATTCTTACACCTTCAGGTGTCCAACCTACCACAGAGCAATTGCAAATCTGAGATTACTGTTGCCGATACTGCCATGGGCTAGAGAGGACAGGGCCTTCTTCACAGCCACAGAATTTCAGCAAGAATTTCTGTTGACTGCTTAAATGTGAGATTTTTTTCTATGCACCCCTCCCCTTCTGTCTTAAGCCAACATTATGAAATATCCTCACAAGAAAGACTTCCTCCCCTGCCCACATTGATAGCAGCACCCTTGATCTTTCTCGGCAGAGCCTGGCTCCAGCTTGCCAAGACACCCCCTTCCAGTCCATCACCCTGGAAACACAGGCTATATGTTCCTCAGGAGGAGGGGCTGCTCCCTGCTGGAGGTGGCCCCCAGCTGTGGCAGGGCTCCTGAGGGTACTCAGGGTGGGGGATGTGGCTGGGAGGGAATCCTCAGCCTGAAGACGCTTGGCTCCTTGCTCATTCTTCTCTTCCTTCAGTGGCTTTGGAAATGATGAAGGGTGGGGCACAGGTGGGCTCAGGGCTGTGGGTGTGCACAGTCGCCCCCGGGGAAGGAGTACCCAGGAGAGCCCAAGGTAGCTGAGGGCAGCAGCTTTGCCTCTTGAAGGCTGACAGAGGCCCATTCTGAAAACCAGCAGGTGTCTGCAGAGGACTTAAAATGTCAAGATGCCAATGTCACAATTTAGGGATTAGAGAGAGAAGAAAATTGCAGCTACCATGGAATTCAATCCACAGGGTGCAAACCGGTAGCCCATGGGCTAAATATGATCTATGGACATATTTTGGATTTTCCCCCATGAAGTTGGGCCACATAATGTTTTTAAAAAATACTCAATTGCAGGTTATCATTTCAAAGCAGACTTCATGTAACATTTCCAAATTTCAGCTTATCTCAAAGAATCTGGAAACCCGGTCGCCCAGATCCATGTTCCCACATGCAACAGAGGCTGGTATGGTGCCCCAGGTGTGCAGCCCAGCAGGACTGGTGTCCTCCAGGAGTGGGAAGCCCCACTCTCTGCCATCTCCCAGCACTGAACCCCGTGTCCATCTCTGTGGCTGCATGTGTATGGCTCGTCACACTGAAGGTAAGGCAAGGTCACTTCATGGGGGAGGAGTAATCACGTGTGTTCACTATGCAAGCAGAGAATGTTGAAGGGACACAGCTTGGAAAGCTTTTGCAAAGCAGCCTTGGTGGCTTTACCACTTACACGACTTCCCTGCCTTGTTGGCATTTGAGTTTGTGAACCATATTTTTAAGTAGATTTGGGGACATTTTGAAAAAAAAAATGGCATAGGAAACAAGTAAGTTTTGACAGTGGTAGGGACTCTGGAAGGGCCCAGAATGGAAGCTGTCCTGGGCAGACTTCTGGGCTACAGAAGGAGGGATGCTGGAGGAGCGGGGAATTGGCCGGCTCTCCTGGTTCTCCTGGATCTGAGGGGCTCCCGGACGTGGACCTTAAGAGTGGAAGTGAAGACCCAGAGATTCCTGGTATGCTGGGATGGCTGGTGCCCAGCATAGATGGAGTGGGTTCACCAGAAGGAGCCGCCTCCCTCCCACCTTTGTCCAGAGACAACTCTGGGGCTGCCCCACTCCCTGAGCCTGGGTGGACTGGGTTCCCGGACCCTTGGTCTCACTTAGCTTTGAAGACCGTGCACATGAAACAGTCAGCTTCATCCTTATGCTCCACAGAAAGGATCTGGCCCCAGGTTTAGGCCTTGGGCTCCCCTGAGCAACTCTCCAACTGCTGGCCAATTGAGTTTGCTCCTGGCTCGTAACTGCATTCGGGTCTCCCTGACATGGGGAAGGGGCTGGGCCACTGGAGAGGCGCCTAGTGTTCTGGGGAGGACAGGGAGGCCACCAGGCAAAGCTGCCTGGCCTTATGTCACTGTTCGTCTGTCCTACTACCAGTCTCATGTACCCTGAGGTCATCCTCAAGAGGAAATGGTCAGTTACTCTTGCCAGAGGGGATCCGTAGCACAGCCTGTTCTCAGGGTCACTCCCTCCATGCAAAATAGATGTCCCAGCTTCCCTGCCGATCCTGGGCCTCCCTCTCCTCAGCATTCACCTCCCTCTGACCTCTTTCCAGCCCAGCTTGCCCCACTGTGGTCCCTGGGGTCCCCACATCCTGATGGCAGAGCACTTTATGCACAAGTAATTCAGACTTCACTGAGGCGGGATCCTGGGGACTTCACCTGCGCTGAGCTCAGTTTTCTTGTGGCTTACATTTTATGAAGAAAAGTTTTTCACAAAACAAATGAATACTGGCAACAAACTTGCAGGATGAAGAGGACAATCTGCTGAGATTCGTCCATGATGTGGGGGACGGCCTAGCTGGGATTCCTCAGCATAGGAGAGGCACTCAGCACACCACGCAGAATGGGTCTCTATCTTTGGCACTTAATATCACCTCTACCTGCGGCAATTTGCATCTTTCGCTTTTGCTTTCTTTCTTGATGTAAAGGATTGCTATTTCCCCAAATGAGAGGCTCATGTTCCCTTCCTTTTCTATGGAGCCTGGGGATTGTGGAGGACAGGGTCCTGTAACCTCAGTCAGTAGTTCCACATAGCAGCGCATTGTGTCCCCACCCTCCTCACATTCCCCTCGTGCCAGGAAGGAAACCATAGCTCGCAGCAGTTGTCTGTAGAATTGCCACTCCCAACGTTCCAAGTGTCTTCCTTCACAGACCCGGAGAGCTGCATAACCCCATCCTTGCTGCTCTTCCCATGGGCCCCGAGCTTTCCCACGTTCTCTCCGGCTAAATGCCTTCTCCATCCATAAGGGCTCTGTCTCCAGCACCCACTGGCCACAGCCAAAAGCAAGGCCTCCAGAGTGCTACCACCTATGCTCAGCCCCTCCTAGGACTCGAGCACCACAGCCAATCTGCTGGGCCATTAGCAGCCCCCTTCCAGCAGAGTTGGGCTCCTAGAAACAGCTTGGAGCTCCAAGGCTCTCCAAGCTGCCTCTCCAAGCTCCAGGGCTCCAGGGGAGGATGTGGTACCTTGGGTGTTCAACTGCAAATGGGGCTGTGACTCTCTGTTCTACAGCCTGAGATAGCTGTGCCAGCTGGCCCATCTGTTCAGAGTCGTGGACACAGGACCCCTGCTAGCCCTTTCAAGACTGTTGTCATGCCCAGTCTGAAACCGATGACTGGGAGAATGAAGAATTTGGCCCTGACGCCTAGGTTCTGCTGGTAACCTTCGTGTATACTCTACACCTGGCAAAACCTAATGCTAAACAACCCAGCCTGCTGGTCCTGGGATGTAGTTGCTAGAAACTTGCACGAGATATCTGCTCACTGCAAGACCATTGTGCAATCTGAAATCCAAAAAATACTCTAACCAAGGTGGCTCATTGAATATGATGAATGTGAGAGGCCCGGCCACCGTCAGGATGGCGACCCTTTCATCAAAGGGTTCTCCCAGCTCCTGGACTTCAGTGCAGTCAGCCGGTACACTCATGCCATCGTCTGATGGCCCAAGGCGAATGAGCTACCTAGCATCACACCACTACCCACACCATCACAAGTTGTCAGCCCCCCACCACGTTCCACTCCACCCTCTCCCGTCCCCCACCATGGTCTTTGAGGCTGCTGAATTCTCCCCAGCCATACCGCCTGGTACTTGCACCGATGCCAGGATGCTTGAGCTCCAGGATGTTGAGCTAGGTGTTCAGGGCATCTTGGCTAGCTGCTTTGGGCTGGCAAATGGCAAACTCCAGAGAATCTTCTTGTTTTCTTCCTAAGAAGACACCTGGACTTCTCCCCAGTGCCCTACACTACCTTCCCCTCAGTTACCACCTGAGGTCTGAGCTCCCAGGCCTCCTAGACAGGCGATGGACTTCCATCACCAAAGGGCTCTGTGTCTCCCTGGATCTGACTTTAGTTCCCAGGCCCCAGGCTATAGGAACTTCCAAAACTGTGAGCCCAAACAAACCTTTTCTCCTTGCAAGTTGGCATGGATTACCTCAGGCATTTGTTATAGTAACAGCAAGCTGGCTGACAGCAGGGAACATGTGGCTTCCTCAGGCCTTTGTCTACCAAAGAACCATCACAGAAGCAGCTCATTCAAATTTTCGTATGCCCATGGAAGTGTGTCTGGTTCTTTGGCATAAATACCATCAAATCATTGGCTGCTTAAGAGCTTGTCATTTTTCGGGTGTAGGTTATGTAGACACAAGTTGGTAAACAACTATGAAATGTCTCAGTGTTTCCCTCCCATCAAGAAGGCACAGAGAGGAGCCTAATTGTTCTTCACACTCTTGCCTAGCCTTCCCCACAGAACAGGGGACTCTGGGCATGACTTTCGTCTCGTCTGGAAGATGTGCAGCCAGTGGTCCCGGGCTGTGTGGAGACCACGCTCTGCAGCCACCCGTGTGGAGCAGGGAGCTGCTGCAACTGCAGGCGGGTGAAGCTCTGCGTTTCTTTCAGGTGCCGCACTTCTCCTAAGTGTGCTCCAAATTCAGACCACAGGAAAAAGGAACAAGAACCATCCGATTTTCAAAAAGCCATTAGGATGACTATGGGGGGCCAAAGACGCAGGTACTCCTGTGTGTCCTGCGCTTGGGTCTGATGCAGCCTGGGTGGTGCAGGGCAGGGCTTGGGAGGCCTGTTTGCTCAGTCTTCTCTGCGTCTCTCGGAGAGGATGTTTCTCCTCCTCATGGTGCATCAGGGTCTCGTGGTCCTCCCTGGGGTGAAGCAGAGGGAAACCAGAGAATGGTCTTCCAGGGTCTGAGCTTGCTTCAGGGGAGGACTGGCCAGGGAAGGTGAAAGGCCTGCTGCCTTCCCAGACACCCAGGGCCAGGTCTGGGGGCAGTGCCCTGACCCTTGGTTAACAGCTTGCATCCTGAGTCCTGTGCTCAGGGGTAGGGTTTGGCTGATTCCTCAGAAAAGCACTTCTTCCTAGAATTAGCTTTGGAGCTCATTTTTCTTAGGAGGACACCTGGGCTGTGACATCTGGGTGCTTCACCAGGCTTCTGAGGACAACAGTGGTAACCAGGTCCTCAGGGGCGGAAGAGTCGGGCCTCCTTAGCCCAGCTCCCCGATGCAGCCCAGGGCAGGTAAATGGTGGCTGACCTTAGAGGACACAGAGAGACCACCAGCAGGGGCCTCACTTGCCTCTGGACCTCTGTGGGTTTCTAGAAAGGTGCCAAATGTTCTTCCAAGGGAACTGGAAACTGAGTTCCTCTTTTTTAGAAAGGAGGCACTTACTGGAGGACCATACACATGTATGCCACAGCCCTGGGAGAGGGACAAGGGAGCTCCCAGTCCAAGCCCAGCTGGCCTGGGGCACATGCCTCCTCCAGCACACAGGGTGGTGGGGACGTGATGCAAAGCAGCTCTGGACCTCACTTCTTTAGGGGAAACTGAGCACACAGGACAACTGGGGAGCAGGGAGGGAGTTGATGAGGTCTCCAGAGTTCCTGAGGCCCTATTCTCCAGGGAGCTCAGCATGCTGGTCACACACCTTCACTGGAGGTGGATGCACTGGGCTGTGTGGTGCGGAGTCACCTGGACTCTAACCTTGGACTCCTTGTGTGACCAAGGACTGGCCTTGGCTACTGTTTGGCTCCACCTCGTGGTGCATTCAATTAAGCCAGTTGGGCAGAAGGCTGCTTTGCTCCTACCCCGTTGGGAGTCCAGGGCTGCATCCTGGCTGGTGGGAGGGCTGAAGGAGGCTCCAGGCCTCTGGCTCTTCCTAGGATACCTTTGAGTAGAGCCTCAGACTTGCTGCCTCCAGGCCCGGTGTCTGCATGGCAGGTGGGAGGAAGGCCAGGAGACGAGCCTTCTGCTAGGAGGCTCCTTGTTCTCTGCTGAGTATAGCTCATGTCCTCTGGGTCAGACTCTGCCACAAGGTTGTCCCTGCTGCAGGGAGGGCTGGGACTACTATTCCCCCCTGCGTGGTGGAGGAAGGCAAGGGGCCGGTCATTTCACAGGGCCTCTCCCATGCTAGGACTGGCATTTCTGCCAAAGCCCCTTGGAGAGGAGTGAGGACCTGGGACACGGGAAGCACAGGGATGCTGCCGTCAGGTCACAGGGCAGAGCTCCGAAAAAACATGGTCTTGGCTGTCTGAACCCAAGGGGTTTGTCCACCAAACATCCAGTTTTCCCAGTCTCCATATCTTTTGTCTCGACATGTACTGGTAATGAATCACGATTTGGGGTTCAGAAAATATGAGCCACACTAAGAAGTGTCTCTGTGCAGGGGCTGAAGTGAAGGCTAACTGACACAGCTTCCAGGGACTTGTAGAGAAGGCCAGGAATGGAAGAAAGTGCCCGTGAGGTACTTCTCCACAGGCAGTGGCCACAGCAGCCACGCTCTGAACAGAAACTTTAGACCTGGGGGAGACCCAGGCATCAAGGAACAACTGAGGCGCTGCCTCTTTGCACAGCGAACATCTCAGGAAACAGGACCCTGCAGGGAACCTGGCAGTCAGCCTGCACACCCTCAGGGCCTGTGACTGCAGAGTCAGCCAGGGGCAGCGGAACTTCTAGGGAATCACATCTGCTGCACACATGCTTGCTGGGGTTTTTGTCATTATTCCCCAAGTGATACAGTGTAACAGCTATTAATATAGCATCGCCATTGTCTCAGGTATCATAAGTGACCTAGATGCGATTTGGTGCATGTGGGAAGATACACAGGAATACTGCTCACATACTGACCTGAGCATCTGTGGATTGCCGTATTCAGGAGTTTCTGGGCTGAGCTATGTTATTGAATTCCAGTGGTATGCAACTTCTAGAAAGGGTCCTTAAAATGCCCAGTCATGCCCTTTTTCTTCTGTCCCTTGTCCCTGCTTCCTGGAATGAACTCATGATATGATGACTGGAGCTGGAGCAGTCACTTTAGACCACAAAGTATCTGTGGGATTAAGTGTCACACACTTGATGAAGTAGCAATATTGGAGTCAGGGTCCCTGAGGATTTTAGGAAGTAGAAAGAATATACCAGATTTGGACTGCCTACTTCCAGATCTAATGTGAAAGGGGGAAAAAAAACACCCTCTGACTTCTTTAAGTTACTCCTATCTGGGGTTTTGCTGTGCTTACAGTTGTATCTATTCCTAGCCAGTGTAGGGGGGAGTGGGCTTCACGCTATCTGATGGACGTCGTGTGTTATTTGTTGTGCATGTCCAGACATCTATAGAGACACATATTTGACATATCTAGAGAGAGAGGCACGTAACTGATAGCTTGGGGGTTTCTCTGACCTAACCCTTCACAAACAGCAAAACGACTGAACTCACCCTACAGTTTCTAGCATGCGTGTGCTGCCGGCATTGACACTATGGTACCTGGCATGCGTTTTATTCCTGTGTTCCTGGGTCACTGTGCTCTGAGTACAGAGGTTTCCAGGAGTTGGTTGTACATGAGCTGGGGATGGTGGCAGGTAAGACCCATTCCCTGCCACACGCATGTCTCCAGACTGGAAAATGTGTCAGTTGGAGGGGTGGAATAGTCACCCCAGGTGCCTGTGCTGGTCCAAGGCCCCCACCCACCCTGGCTGTGCTCTCACAGCCTCTCCTGGGCAGGCACAAGCTCTCCCCTCTGCTCTTTGCTTCCTAGCACCTGACTTGGCCATTCACACCCCTGTCCATATCTCCTGAACACCATGAGCCTCTGGGAGACAGAACGTGCCAGCACCCCCAGGTCTGCTCAGCACCTGCTGCAGACCGAGCTTGTGGTTGGCCCTGGGCTGCTGGCAACACGTTGAGACCCCAGGGCCATGGGGAGCAGATGGACTGCCCATTGTCGCTGCTGGTGTGGTTTCCTCTGCAGGTAAATTCTCTGGCTTGCAGCCCATAACCTCTCCAGGACAGCCAGGCAGTGTGCCAAGTGCTGCACCCAGATGCCCTGCACTTGCTTGCTGGGTGAAGGCAAACTGACCAGGAATTGGAAGCAGCAGGTAGCCTTTGTTACAGGAGCAAGGAGCCTGCATTTAAATGCAGGATAACCTCAGCTTAACCTAGAACACACCTGGTGAAGGAAGCACACCTGTAACAGGTGGAGGAGGGAGAATCACACTGTGGACTAGGGAGTCACAAATTGGGTTTATTCTTCTCTGGTCTTAATGTCCCCCTTCCAGGCTTTTGTTATCTGACTTCAAAAAGTAACGTTAAGTGCGATGGTGCCTACGATGGTGCCCACGGGTGAATGGTCCTCCCTCCAGGGCCTCAGTCCTGATGGCAGCACAGGGCGCCATCTCTCTGTCAGATTAGATGATTTCTCATCAATCAGGACAAGCCCACTTCCCAGCAGCTATTTTCCACACTCTTTTTTCATTTTTGGCAGGACTTCTAAGTGTTTCTTGCCTCCGATGCATCTCACTGAGATTTTTCTCCCCAGCTCCTCTTTCTCTATTACTCCAGAGAATGCTCCTCAGATGCCTTGAGCTGTTATAGTAGTCAGGGTCCTCTAGAGGAACGGAATCCACAGGAAGTATAATTCTAAAAGGGGGCTTATTAGGTTGTCTTATGCAACCAGAAGCTGGATGGTCCCTAATGGACGTCTGCAGGCTGGAGAGCTGGAAGAAGCAATAGGTGCGCAGTCCAGATGCTGAAGCCCCAGAACAAGAGGGATCAATTGTGCTACCCTAGTCTGAGACTGAAGGCTTCTGGAGAATCTCAGGCAAACTCTGCCTTGGAAGAGTGAAGAAGTGAGAGTCTGATATTCTCAGGTGATTGCAGCAGCAATCAAGTACCCCTTCAAGACGAATCGAGCTTGCATCTGCTGCTGTTTCCTTGTTCCTCCAACTTTTATCCCATCAAAGCCATCATCTTATTGATTGGTGCTGCGGACACTTAGGGAGGGTCTCCATTTCAGTTGGCTATCCCACATGCCAATCATTCCTAGGCACACCCTCACTGACACACCCATAAACCTCTTAAACCTTGGCATCCAATTAACCATTACACCTGTGGTCTCCATGATGGATGAAGGGGTCCGTGACCAGGAAAGCCTCTTCAAACAGCAGTTTGGGACACTCTATCCCTGTTGGATGGCAGTCAGCAGCAGTACCTGGGTACGAAGGGGCAGGGTTACTTCTCTACAGTTTATTATTTTTAGTGGTGCTTTTTACTTCTCTGACTAAATTTGAGGTCTGAACACAGAAGCAATTGAGGCTTCATTTCTCCTTAAAATAGAAAGAGAAGCTTCCTACCTCTAAGTTGCCTGTCAAGAGCCAAAGGGAGGCTATCACCCAAGTTCACTTTCTCTCTCCACTTTTCCCTCTTGGGCAAAGGGCCCTCCAGGCAGGATGGGGGCTGCTGTGGCTGCTCCTGCCACCTGCGTGATCTACAGTTCTGTTGGTGAGAGGCAGAGTGCGTAGAGAGCAGCAGCCATGTGTACTACTACCTGGGGGCAGGTAACTAATTGCATAAAAACCAAATGATGGTTCTGTGTGCTGCCCCACCTGCAGCCTGGACCCTGGGCAGGAAGTGTAGGCACAAGACCCTCACTAAGACTTGCTGAACCCAGTTATTGAGTTGAATCCATCCTTTCTCTAAGGACACAGCACAATGGCCCAGAAGAAAAGAGATCAGCCACCATATACAATCCCAAAACCTTGTGAACTCATACTTTGTAGTTTGCAGAGTATGTGCCAGAGAAGGAGCAGTTTCAGCCCACTCTGTGCTGCTGTGACAAGGACCTGAGCCTGGGCACCCTATGAAGTGGCAGATCTGACTTACAATTCTGGTGGCCGGAGGGTCTAAATGTTACAGGGCTGGGTCTTGCCTGGCCTAGCTCCAGCGGTGGAAATGGAGTTCCCTCAGTGGAATGGGCTGGCTGTGAAACAAAAGCCAAGAAAAACAGAACGTGGAAAGAATCACAGGACAAAAGATGTTTTCAATAGCAGAGGCAGGACGGGCAAGCCAATCACAGGGATCGAGCTTCCACACTCTGGCAAAATGGGGCCCTGCTGGCTTTATTTATATCAGGGGACATCAAAGTCAGGGATAAGGAATAAGGTTTCAAGGGCGGAACCTTGGCTTCATGGTGTCTTGCAGTCAGCAGGTTGATTGACATCTTGGCAGGTCACACCCATCTCAGGTGCTGTGTGGGGTGCCACAGGAGGTTCCCAATGCCAGATTTATCCCCTCATTAGGCTACAACCACACACAGCCCACTGATGGCTCGTGACAGCTGGGTCCTTTTGGGAACCTGAGGCAGCACATGACCCGTCTTCAAACCTGATTCTTGCAATCAAGTCAGAAAGATTTCAGACATGCCACTCAAAGTCACAGGCCTGAATTTATTGAAGGGTTAGGAGAAGGGAAAGTGGACACTCTCAAGGGAGAGAGTGGGTCTTTCAGAGAGGAGAGGGACAGTGTGACCCTCCTGCCCTTCAGTTTTATTGGGGATCCCAGAGAAGTTTCCAGAGAGTCTTACCCAGGTCCACCTCTTGAATTTGACTGACAACAGGATGACATCAGTCTTCCAAGTCCCCACTGCCATGGCAATTCTAGGTCACCTTGGCCCATACTGACCAGTTCTAATTGTATTCTTAACCATAAATTCTAGCAGATTTTATGGTTAGGAGGGATTATCCTTATCTCTTGGAGTTTCAGGATCTGGACTGTGTAAGTGTCACAGAAGTCTGCCTTTCAGGTAACTAGGCTTCCTCTTATCAGAACTATTTGGAGCCTGCATTCCTGCTGCAGATAACAGGTTGTTTCCTGATGAAGAGAGGCCATCTCAGGGTGGCTGGAGAGGGGGAGATTTGCTAATAATCCTTACCCTACAGCTGTGCATAGGAGAGAAACTCCAGCTGCAGGGCTGGAAGGAACCCCTGTTGACTTTCACAGATGCAGACCTCTCTGCAGTCAGGGTCCTGGCTCACCGGGGGCCACAGGGCTGATGTGGTTGGCAGGAAAAGAGCCCAGGCGTCTGAACAGCCAGCTGTGTGCTCCATGAGACCACACTGCCCTCCAGGGACAGTAGGTCCAGGTGCACTGTCATCCCCTGAGGGTGCTGTACTCACTGAAGGAGAGAAAGACCTGCTCCATCAGTTGGGAAGCCACAAGGAGTCAGGACATTTGGCCCCATAAGATGGGGACAAATGCCTTCTCTCAATAGGCTGCTAAATTCTCCATTTAACAACAGCCAAAGGAAAAGTCCAGGCCCAAAGCATCTCACAAACAAAATCCCTCTTCATAGACATCTGCCCTCTCCAATGGGACTGGGGCCACCAGGGCCACGTGCTTGTCACAGGGCTCGCAGCAGATGTCTGCTGCTGCTGGATGGCGTGCCTGTGAGTGGGTCTCAGCCAAGTCTCTCGCAAAGAGGGCTCTGTTCTAATGGAACAGGAGGGCTGACTCAACAGGGCGTAGCGCCCCCGTGCATTCCTTGCATGACCACTAGAGATCAAGGGACGTGGGCTTCCCCAGCCCTCCGAAGGCCCAGAGCAGGGCGCTGTGGCGAGGGAAACATACTCCTCGCTGTGCACGTTGGCTGTGCTGCGGGGCAGTCGTTAAGCTTGATGGCTTTTATAAAAGGCCAGTCCTTGCTTTGAAGTGAGCTGACCGAGGACCACTTGGACAGGGTCCACACCAGAGCCTGGAAATGTGTGGAGAAGAGCCAAATTCTTCATGCCTGACCAGGACTCCCCACGTCACACAGTGGGGGGCTCATTTTAAGGAAGAGCCACTAAGAAACCCAATGGTGACTGTGGGTGCTGAGACAGAGGGACAAGAGGTCACAGGATTAGGTGGTCCCCAGGGGAGGAGCCTGCAGGGAGCACTCTCCAGAGCTGGGTCTGCAGCAACCCTGGCCACTCCCTGGGGGATCTGCCTGGGGATCTGCCTGGCAGCACACACACTGTGCCCTTCCAGTGCAAGTGGGATATCGCTCCCCGGAGAACAGAGATGGTCAATTAACAATTTGCTAAATGAACAGCCCCATTGCCTGGGCCCAGGTGGAGTTCTGGCCTGCTGGGTGCGGCCTCCCTGGGGAGGCTCCTGCTGGGAGTCTTTGGCTGGGACCCAGAAGGCGCTATTTGTTTTGGTAGCACCTTCTTTTTTGAACAAGTAAGACCTTAGTCTGGTGAAAGGTTTAAGAGCCACTCTCCTGGGCAGCAGTTCCTTCAGATGGACCCCAGGGCAAAGGGAGGAAAGCCCCAGAGTACCCATGCTCGGTCACCATGTGCTTGCCATCCCTCCTGCAGCTGCAACTGGACAGCAGGCTCTTGCTCTGAAGAAGGGCCATGTGTTCCTGGGTTGAATCCCCAGAAGGTATGATCCAGGTTCTCCTGGCTCCAGCCCTGCCCTCCTTTGGGCTCACAAGATGGACACTTACAGTGCTCTTGCCTGCTTCTCTCCTGGGAGAACTGGCAATAACCCTCTCCTTCCCAAGCCCACCTTCCTTAAGGTGTGTGTGTCTTTATTGAGCGCCAACTCTGTGACAGGTGTTCATGGTGCATGAGAAGCACCGCAGTGTGGGCCGAGTGATGGGGTGCAGAGGAAGGAGGCTGGACAACACCCCTTCCCCGTGTGCAGTGACCGGGTGGTCCCATAGCGACTCCTGTCCCTGACTTGGTGTATGGCAGGGATCCCAGAGAATGATGTCCAAGCTCGACCAGAGGGAGCAGGAGGTGGTCAGGCAGGGTAGACAAGGCAGAGGGCCCTTGACCGACAGGCCTGCTCAGGGAGCACTTGGAGGCTGGGCGAGCTGCCATGTGGTAGAAGCTCAGTGTTTTGGAGTCTGAGGGGAAGCCAAGGCCAGCGAGCTGCTTGGGGCCAGCAGTGGCCCTGCGAGAAGGTGCACCTGGGCTCCCAGGAGGGGTGGCACTAAGGAGCTCTAAGCTCTACGCCACTTGCCGTCTACATTCCCTGGGCACTTTGGCACCCACCATGATAGAGAAATGGCTGCCTCCCCATAGAACTGTGGTGGACCCAGAGCCACAGAGGGCTTTCTCACTTCCAGGTGAGGAAACGCAGATGCATGGGGTGTCAGGGCTCGCCAAGGTCAGCCACAGGGAAAGCTGAGTGCCTGGCGGAGTCTGTGACCAGGGGAGGGTGAGGAACCAGCTGGGGACAGCACAAACGCCTCAGATGATTAAGAAAAACTGCCTTCTGAGGCTCAGCCAGGAATTTTATGAGCAAGTAGGGATACTGAAGGTCAAGGCTTTGTCCTCAGCTGTAGGACAAGGGACGATGCCACCTCCCAGGCCTGTGGCACAAGCACAGTGACAGGTAGTGCTCAGCTTGTTAGCCGTCCTGTCCCAGGTATCTGAGGAACACAGTGTAGGGAAAGTCTTCTTCCGTTGGACAGCAGAGCTGGACACACCCTGTCCCCTCCCTGCAACGTCCAGCAGAGGCAAGTGCCCACTTCTTCCCACCGCAGTGCCCCACAGTGCAGGAGACCCCACACCCCTGCCAATCACAGGCAGAAGCACCAGGAGCACCAGGCTTGGTGTGGACCACTGGAGACAATCAAGACAGACAGAACACAGCCACCTCAAGAGACAGGCTGAAGGTGTGGCGTCTGGACACTGCTCTGACTTCTACAGTGTAATTCAACTAAGTAGAGAAGAGTCAGTAAAAATCCCTGGGGTGCCAGATACCTGAGCCGCCTGAGGATGAAGAAAGCGTACTATGTTTTACTCAAAAGCCACCTCAAATGATGTGCACCAGGCGCACAGAGCCAGGCTTTGTGCCTCCTGGGTCTGTCTGAGCCTTTATGACAAGCTCTCCCCAGCTCAGAGGGAAGAAGGAAGCCAGGGGCAGCTTGCTGGACATGCAAGCCATCCTGTGAGGACACAAAGCTGCATGTCCGAGTTATCCTTGACAACTTTTTCAGTCTTCTAAGCATCAGGAGGGCTGCGGTGGCCAGGGTCTGACCAGCAGCCCCTCAAAGGTGAGTTCATTTCTTTAAGAGGCAACTGCAGGCAGCGTGCAGTGGTGCATGCCTGTAATCCCAGCTGCTTAGGAGGCAGAGGCAGGAGGATTGCAAGTTTGAGGCCAGCCTCAGCAACTTAGTGAGGCCCCAAGCAACTCAGTGAGACCCCTCTCTTAAAATTAAAAAAATAAAAATAAAAAGGGCCGTGGTGGGGCTTAGTGGTTGAGTGCCCCTGGGTTCAAGCCTGGTAGCAATAAATAAATAAATAAATGTCAGTAGAAGGATGGGTGGTGCCTATGCCTCCAATGGCTTCTTCACTTTTCTTTTTCCTTCCTTTTTTGCCACTCTGAGGATAGAACCCAGTACCTCCCGCATGCTGGGCAAGTGCTCTAGCACTGAGCTGCACCCCAGCCTTTTATATTTTTTATTTTGAGACAGGGTCTCTCTGAGTTGCCCAGGTTGGCCTTGAACTTGCCATCCTCCTTCCTCAGCCTCCCGAGAAGCTGGGATTACAAGTGAGTAATCAGCGTTCCACCACTTTTAACTTCACAGTTCTTTACTACTATTTATGACTTAGCATTATTATGTGCTGACTGACCCCTGGTGGGTGTCCCATGGTCAAGTGCGTACACAGGCACCTCTGCTCCCCTGGGTGGTCTCTCTGCTTCGTCTCTGTGGGCTGCAGACAGGCTGCCCACCCTCTGAACATTTCACATTCACCCACTCTGCCTGTTTGAAACTCGGGAGGCAGCTTTCCTTGCACCATATTCAACCAGAACTTATTTGCAGAATGGTGTTGCTGCCTGAAATGCAGGAGTCAGAGCCAGCTGTGGGGGGGTGGGGTGGGGGGGAGTGTGCCCTGGCCTGTCTGGCTCCCTCTTCTACGCCCTCTGCAGCACGCAATCCAGAGTCTGTGCTGTTTAACTCATGAGGACTTCAACAAGTTTCTGGGATGTCTATGCTGCTTTGTTTAAATTCCATCACAGCTAATAAGTGCCAGAGCCAACATTTGCTACATCTCTGACAAAGGACTTGTATGCGGAATGTGTACTGAGCTATTCTAACTCAGCAACCAGAAAACAAACAATCCACCAAAACGTGGGGGAAAACTGAACAGGCACTTCTCAGAAGGTATCCAAAAGGCAGTTAGCATATGGAAGATGTTCAGCACTGTTAGTTACCAGGAAGTACAAATTACAAACACAAGAAGATAGTCCACTAATGGATAGCATGAAAATACCTCGTAATAGTAGGGCATGTTGTCCCACACCTGTAATCCCTGAGATTCCGAAGTTGAGGCAGGAGGATCACTAGTCTGAGGCCAGCCTTATCTAGGTCTTGAGCAACTTAGTGATACAGTGTCTCCAATAAAAAATAAACAGGGCTGGGGATTTGGCTTGGTGGTAAAGCACCCCTGGGTTAAATCCTTGGCAACATTAAAAAACCAAAAAAACACTCCCCACAATACCCAGTATTAGTAAGGATAAAATTCTAAGCACATAGCTGCTTAGCGCGTACCTACCCTATGGCTCAGAGACAGTGCTTCTGATTGTTGTCTCACAGGGACAAAAACGCCCACCTGCACAGAAGTAGTAAGTGCTCAGGGAGACTCCTCTGTGTCACAGAGGTAGTGAGTGCAGGGAGACTCCTCTGTGTCACAGGGGCAGCCAGTGCTCAAGGAGACTCCTCTGTGTCACAGGGGCAGCGAGTGCTCAGGGAGACTCCTCTGTTTCTGTTTTTTTTTTGTTGTCTGTTTTAAAATAAGAGCCTCAAACTGGAAACAGTCAAGTGTCTGGCAACAGCTGGGAAACTCTGGTGTGTTAGGCACAGAGAACAGAGAGAACTCCACAGCAAAGAGGAATGAAAAGGCCCTGGGAGGGAATTCACAGAGCTATTTATTTCTGAAGCTCGAGCAGGGCCAGGCTTGATCCTGCTGCTTCGTTTTCTCTGGTTTGTAGCTGGGTTTAAGTAGATGGGTCCTCATGGCGCAGCTCACATAAACAACCCCAGCCGACCCCAGGGTGCAACTCATGGCCTTCCTGCCTTCTGCCTTTAGCCACACCAGCCCGCTTTGATAGGAGTGGGGCATTGCTGTGTGGGTCAAAGGCCTGCAAGACACTAGGCGCAGGGCCCCACATAACAGACTCATGTCCCAGGTAGGTGAGAAGCACCTGGCTCCAAAACGGAAACCAAATAGCTAGAGAAGTAACGTGCTTTGTCAAAGTCCCTATCAGCTTAAAACTTTCCCAAGTCCCAAGCTGTGAAAGCAACTCTGGTTGTTTCAGAGGAAATGAATTTAGGGGAGGAAGAAGAAAATAGCCTCCGGTAATGAGAGAAGAAGAAGGGAAAATTAATCCTTTTTTTTTTCAACTTAAAATAGTGTCTTTGTTTGTACAACGAAACTTATTCGCAAGACCTGGTAGGCAGGCAAAATGTGCACCGAGTTCACAACATAACAAAACATGTTTTAAGTAAAGCAAGAAACCATTAATTATAAGTTGTTTTTTAATTACAGTAGGAGGCCACAAGGTAGATTAGTCTTTAGTCGTCTAAAAGGGACTCCAGGCTTCAAGGTCATGAGCAGCGTTGACATCATTTTTATCCCTGTCCAGTCTGCAGATGCTCAGATGCTGCGATCCAGAGGACACAGGAACAGCCCAGACCTTCTGTCAGAGACGGGCAGGGGGACTCTGAGGGTTTGTCCCGTCTAGAGAGCGTCAGACACTAAGAGCATGATCGTATGATGCTCGAAACCAGTGTCTCTGAGGACAATTAGAAATAAACCCACAGAGCTGCTTCTTTCTGGATCTTGTGCAAAGTCGGCCGGTGTCCCTTCTTCCTGCTTTTGTTTCTTTCTAGTTTTTGAAGCTGGGGTCATGAAAATGGGGACCCTAATATGTGCCCTCCATGCACCTGGACCCTGAGCCAAGAGGTTTGGTATGGACTTGTGGTCTTGTCAGCTGGCCCTGGGTGGAGGGAGAGTTGTAGACGCAGGCAGTCCCTCACCTGCCGGGCGTGGCCTGCACTCCTGCCAAGACCAGGCTCCTGCAGTGGGCTCAGGTGGACAGGGTGTAGCCACCGCTGGCTGGGGTGTGCTGTTGGGTCCCCCTGGTGCTGTGCCAGTGGGGACAGCACCAAGCCATCTGCCTTTCCACTTACAGAGGGGCAGTCCCTTCCCGGCCTCCAGGCAGTGGGCTTTCTACACAGCTCCTCCTGGTCTCCTAGTCATTGGACAAAGTGCTGTGGTGGTGTAAACTTCAGGCTAGAAGGGAACTCCCTGGGGTCATGGGGTCCTGTGTATGAGGAGACAAGAGAAGTACCAGGTCACAGCTGAGGATGCCAGGTGATGACTGCAGGGCCCAAGCAATGTGAACCACATTGTCTTTGGTACTGATCACTGTGTCCCCACTGATGAGGAATCAGCACGTGGCTAAACCTTTTGGAGGTTAACTGGACACTTGCCTAGGTGGACACTAGTTTCTGGAGGCAGAACAGGGGCAGCAGCCAAGTAGGTTTTGATGGCGTCTCCCTCAAGGTGGACCCAGGGGCTTCAGACCCACCCTTGGATCTGGATCTGATGCACCACCTCACGCCCACCCATCAAAGCTGCCATTCCAAATGCAGCTGCATTGCTATGGCAAGCCAGGAATCCCCAGAAGCCCCTGCAGAATTTCACGCTGACCTTGCCTGTCAACTTGAAGCTAGCTCTGCACACATACTTGCATTGCTACCTGGAAAGAGAATAATTCAGCCAACCTCCCAGTCAATTCGAACCATGGAGACGATAGCCAAGTTTCCCATTACCTATGACCATTCTTTCCCCCTTTTTCTTCTTTATGATGTTCTTAAGTGTTGCTTTCCCTTCTCCTAACTGCACCTCAGACACAGAATCTGAGACTCAAGGAGCCCTTGGGTGCTCTGTGGCTCAGTGTCCTCATGGCACCAGCTGAGAAGTTGGACAAGAGACGGTGATGAGCACCCTTAGGGCTGCTGCCTTTAGCCAACAAAACACCCTTAGTTAATTTGAATTTTAGACCAACCTGAATAATTATTTAGCATAAGTACATCCCAAATGTTAAATGGGACATACTCATGCTAAAAAGTTCTCTGTGGCTCACCTGTGTTTTTCTAGCAACCTTAGGCACACTGTGAACCCAGGCCCCCTGCCACTCTGTTGCCATATCTGTATCTGGGGCTTTTGGGCCATCTTCTTCCGGTTCCTTCCCCCACTCAGTCTCCTTCCTGGAATTCCCATTAGGATTAGAGTATGATTTTATAATGTGTTGATTCCCTTATAGCCTTGGTATGTGGGTCACCAAATCCCAGACTGTGGACAACCACGCAGGGAAAAACAACTGTTTTTATTTATTTATTTATTTATTTATTTATTTTCAACAAATCGTAAGAGCAGACAAGGAAGGAGGTCTTGCATACTAACAGGATATAAGCTGCACCAGCACACAGCAGTGTATAGAGCTCACGAGGATCCTATGAGAGCGCAGGGTCCTGACTTCTCCACATCCTCATTAGCACTTACTTTATATTTCTGTCGTTTGTCTTGACAGTAGCCATCTGATGGATGTGAGGTGTCCACTGTATTGATTCCGGGCAGATTTTATTGTATCATTAAATAACTATTACATGCATTGAGTGGCTTCTGCAGGGGAGAAGCATGGGCAGGTAAGAACCAGCCACACCTTGTTGGGAGCCGCCCTGGACAGGAGCTGTGGACACACCTTTAAGTCCTGAGTGAAGAGGTACTGGACTGGTGCCACAGTCTGGCTGGGCACAAAATGACCGAGCCGCCACGAGGCACTTCTAGGTTCAAAACAGGAACTCCTTTATTCTCTGAACTCCCGCAAACGCCACCCACATGGCCCATCCAGGAACCACCAACGGGAAATCCCTCCTCCGGCACCTCCCCAACCAACCCGGGAACTCTCCAGGAATCCCCACGAGAACTCCGAAGTAGCAGGCACCTGAGGCGGACAGCAGGGGTCTAATATACAATTGAATACACAGCTTAATATAACCATCATCATCTCAATGGCTCGCTGGCATCACCTCTCAACCACTCCGTTCTGGCAAAAATGCCATGCGTCATACCGACTTGGCTGTGGCTCTCAGCAGACTGGTATCGCACCCATTGCACTACAGGTGGACTTTACCTCTGCTTGGATAAGAAGATGCAGCTCAGGGAGTGGGCGTCACCCGATGGGGTTGAATTGCACCCTCCCCTCTGTTGTAATCCTACCCCTGGCCCTTTTTTGGATGGAATGTTCCATGGATTAGCTCCCCCCATTAGTAAAACCTGGGTTCGAGGCGTGCACCCTCTTTCTTGCCTGCCTTGCCCCCCTTGTGGGAGCTGTGACTGAGGAGCCGTCATGAACCCAAAAATAAAGGTACTTTCTGTGTCTATGTCTATTTAGTCAGCCCAAACTCCTGTGGAGTGACCCTATTGATTCAGTCAGTGTCCCTTTTTTACCCAAGGGCTGCTCCTCACTCTGAGGGTGGAAGGGGTAGCTGTGTGGGGTGCCACAGCAACAGGATTCCCAGTGCTGCCCTCGTCACTTGCACTTCTCCCTGTCTTATAAAGGGTTTCGCTGAGAAATGAAGTACTGAGTTTAGAAATTTACTTAGCAAACCAAACGCCTGGAGGCTGGGGACTCTTTGGTTAATAACCCTGAGCTAGTTCCTCTGTAGAATCTTCATTCCAGAGGATAAAGTCACAAAACAAACTCAGATGTCATCATTCAATTACAACCATGATGAGAGAAACGAAGGAGAAGTTCAGGAAACTAAGAGCATCCGTCAGGGACACTCGGCCTGTTCTGGGTCAGGAGCAAAGAGGACGCGGCAGGGCGGGAAGATGGCGAGGGAGTGAGCCTTTGGAGTAGAAAAAATGGTGCATAGGCCCAGGAAGCAGATTGGGGCATTGTGTCTATCCCTTTCCAAGCCACAGCTCCAGGCAGCCAAGGCTGGCTGCGTCCCCTGGCCAGCACCTTCCTGCTGCCTTGCACCAGGGAGGGTGGCGTTCAGCATCTTTCAGGGCTGCCTTGGGCAGGGCGGCCCCAGCGACCTGAGATCTTCAAGTGGAAGGACTGGCCAGGCAGCCACAGGTGGGGTGCCCAGGCCACAGGCAGGGTGGGGTGCCCAGGCTCTTTTGAAGCTCTGTGCTGCTCTTGCCTCAGCTTGGAGCCTCCTTATGAAACCAGGTGAGGGGCTGGAGGTAGGGACCTTAGGAAAGGAGAGATTCTGTCTGTCCACATCTCTAGGAAAACCAGCCCTCTCTTACCCTGGGGTGATAGAAATCCAGTTTCACTAGCCCACAGGGGATTCTCCATGTGGAAGATGAACAACCTTGCCCTAAAATGCCCCAAATAATTTGTTAGTGTGCCATAAATTGACATCACATATCCACCCAATCGGGTTTCAGACCACACATGGTGTTAGGAGGGACAACAAGGTTTGTTGTCAAAGTGCACTGCCTGTCTGGGATGGGAGGGATCCTCGCTGCAGGAAGCCAGTCATGGAGAGCGCCCCAGACTCAGAAGAGCTCCCCTTCTCTAGCCCCTTCTCCTACGCTTTTCCTCCTCCCTGAGCCACTCCAAGCTGCCATGAGCTGAGCAGCTTCTTCCACACCCATGAAGCTCTGCTCACCTCAGGCCCAGAGCAATGGAGTCGGTGGACCGTGGACTGAAACCATGAGCCCAAATAACTCTCTCCTGCTTCAAGTTGCTATATCCAGGTACTGTGGTCACAGTGATGAAAAGCTGACAAAAGGCCCTATGTGGTAGTAATTATGATTCTGGAAAGCCCTGGGGAGGAGAGCACGATTACAATCAGGCCGAGAGAGGCCCTGTGTGATGTCTGCTCTCACAGCTATTAGAAGAGCCGCTTTAGCCCTCTTATCCCCGTGTAATATGATTCTGGTGTTCCTGGAAGAGAGAAAATGCCCAGCGGACCGTGTCTGCAGTCCCGAAACAACCCCTCCTGCCTCATCATATTGCCCCTGATCTACTTTCAGGACAAGAGTAAAATGTGTATCAATAAACAGAAGCACACTGAAGAGGCTGGAGGAGAGAGGCTGGGGCCCAAGCCTAAGTCTGAACTGCACACACACGCACACGGGTGGTCCTGGACTTCGGGGCTTCAATTCACAGCATTTCCACTTACAATAGTGTGAACATGATACACACTCAGCATAAAACATTCTTCCAGATTTTGAATTTGGATCTTTTCCCAGAATAGCAATATACATTCTAATACTCTGGATGCCGGGCAGCAACCGTGAGCGGCAGCTCCCAGTCAGCCCTGCCATCTTGAGGGCCAACAAATGACACCCCACATTGCACTGTGCTGCTTAGCTGGGGTGTTCTGTAGGTTGTTTATTAAGTCCATTTTTGATTTAAGATATTTTATACTTGTCCTAAGGGTGTATTGGGACACGTGTGCATGAGAAACATCTGTGTATGTATATGCTTTTACATGGATGCATAAATGGGTGAATGGATGGATGGGTGAGTGGATAGCTGTGTGAATGGATGGATGGGTGGGTGGATGAATGTGTGAATGGATGGATGGGTGGGTGGATAGATGGATAGATGGATGAATGGGTGAATGGATGGATGGATGGATAAACAGGTGAATGGACGGATGTGTGAATGGACGGATGGAAGGATGTGTTGATGGATGGATGGATGATTAGATGGACGAATGTGGTGATGGATAAAAACCTGGGTGGATGGATAATGGCAGCCTTGGACAGCTCCCTTAACCTCTCCATGTCTTGGTTTCTCCATACATAGTGAACTTTCTGATTAAAAAAAAAAACAATATAATCTCTAACGTTCTTAGAACCAAGCCTGGCACACAGGAAGCACTATGTGAATGTTAGCTCTTCCCATGTTAGACATGTGGACTGTTGAGAGGCTGTTGGCTAAATGGCTTGCTCAGTGGCAACCTTCATTCAACAAGGGTGGGAGAGGAACTCTTCCCAGGGAGCTTGAATAAAGACATTTTCATTTTGAAAGAAAAAATACTGCAAACTCATGGGCATTTTTTTTTTCCTTCAAAATTTAGACCTCAGGTACAAAAGGCAGCGTTTTTAACTTAATCTTCTCAAGACAGAAGCGATTTCAGTTTAATCCCTATCATTTACCACAGTATCTGGAACAGATAGCGGGAGGAAGGGAGAAAGGAAGAAAAGAGGGCAAAGGAAGGAAGGAGAGGAAGGAAGGAGGGAGGAATGTTCAACAGACAGCTCCCTTCAGACTGGCCACGGAATGCTCATTAGATGCAGGGATTTGGGGTTCCTACCCATTAGAGACAGATTCAAACCAGAATAAGTGCACACTATTTTACACACAACAGATCCTCAACTGATGGGATCAGGTGGGAGGAGTGACCTTGATCCTGAAGAAAACACAGTTGCAGAATGCTCCGTCCTCCTGAGATGACGGCAGGGCCAAGCAGCTCTGCTCCCAGCCTCCTCTGCCCTGCAACTGTCTGGCCCTTGGCAGTTCACTATGAAAATCTTGTTTACTCCCATTATTTCATGAGGCTAGAGAGAATTCTGGTCATTTCCGCTGGTTGGTTAGGGATTGAGGGGTTTCCTAAGACAGGGGAGTTGCAGTTTTAAAACTAGGACAGTCCTGGGCCAAGGGAAATATGGAAAAACCCCACAGAACCTTGTTTTTCAGACTTTCTGGGCTTCTCTAACTTAAGAGGTATTCACATACTGCTTCCCTAAAGAACAGTGCTCCTTCTAGCCAAAGGGAGGCTGCACAAGGTCTGCAGGAAGAAGAGCTGCAGTCACATGTTCCTTGGGAATGTCCACCTTGTGTTCTAGTGTAAGGAGACAGATTGATGAGAATGTTGGGAACATGAGTATAAAATGGGCTCACTATGCTACCCCCATAAGCTTTCTTTACCAAAAAGCAATTTGCCTGAAGCCCTGCCTGGCCAGAGTGGACAGGACATGTCACATTCCTCAGCAAACTGGAGCAGGTTTGAAGGTCAGGCAGTCAGTGTAGGTAAGGAATGAAGGGGGTGAAGAGAGGATGGGGACTTGCTATCAAACAGAGAACAATGAGTTGTTAACTCTGCCATCATGTTCCTGGGCACTCTGGGTTGCTAACAATTAACCTCCATGTCCCTGCTCTTAGGAAGAAAGAGAGGACAATAATCAAAAAGAGGGGTTCTGGGGTCTATAAAAGAGCAAGATGCACCCCTTCCTATGGATATCAGCTCTGGAGCCCCTTATCTTCAGAGAAGTCTGTCTCTGTCCCTTTCTTAAATAAAACTTGCTTTCTATAACAGCTTCACCATTTCTTGGGTATTTAAACTTCTGAGGAATAAGGACCTATTCCTGATCTCCAATAGACCAGTATCACTAGCTCAGTTTACTGTTATATAATACCAGAGATTGGGTGCCTTAAATAGAAAACATGTATTTCTCACAATTCTGAAGGCAGGCAGCCCAAGAGCAAGGTGCAGACATCCTCAGGTTTTTGGTGAAGGTCTCTCTTGGTTTGCCAATGTTGATCATCTTGTGTGCTTACCTGGCAGGGAGCACAGTGAGCAGAGCTCTCTTCCACCTGTTTGCAAGAGCACAGATCCCATTCATGACGGCTCCACCCTGTGACCTACCTACCTCCTGATCCTTCATACTGGGTAGGATTTCAGTATGCATTTGGGGGACACACTCAGTCCACAGCACCTTGATTAGATGACAAAGGAAAATGCCATTCAGGACGGTATTTTGTTGCTAATCACTTTGTCCCCTCTTGTTAATCTCTAGAAGACATGATTATTTAACCTGTGCTACTGATGTTACTGTAAAACACAACACATAGAAGAAAACTGTACAAATCAGTGTTCAATCAATTATCATGGAGTGAAAACATCTCTGAAATTCCCCCAAAATAAGTAGTTTTTAATGGATAAAGAACATCTGTTTAAGGAAGAGTTTTCTTTCTCTTTCCTGAGATACTGAATCTCTAGATCTTGATTCTATACATCCTTGAGCTACCCACATTCATGCCAGAGATCCCATACTGAGCATCACAAGATGCTTTTGGTGAGCCTCTTCCAGACTGCCTGTCAGCAATAGAAAATGTTACCTAACCAACATTTAGAATTAGTGTTTTAGAACAAGAGATACATTTGTCTGAATATATGTTTCCTTTCCCTTTCTTTCTTCCTTTTGGAAGATCCTTCTATGGGTTTATTTTCCTACATCCTGTTCATTGACTCCAATTTTCATGTAGGTACAAGATGTAAAAGGCCCTACATTACATTACCTGTGGGGATAAGTGATATACTATTATAATAATATACTGTTATAAATGTTGCAGAAATGGTGGTGACAGCTATATCTTATAAATCTGACTCATTTTAAAATTTTGTTTTGTTTCTTTTTAAGCAAGAAACTGAGGCCACATGACTGCTACATATTACAGGCTAACTGGAATCCAGGAGGTCTGTTGTGTGGGCACAACCCAATTAAGCTGAGCACTCACTGAAATTGCTTTCTCAGCCAGGATGGAAAATGATTGATCACAAGTCAAACCACACATTAGACTGAAGGAGTTTACAGGTAAATCTGGCCTAAGGCCATTTCATTTTGATGGGTGGAAATTTGAAGTGGTTAAGTGAGGCAGGGAGCTACTTCATTCTCTGCCTGAGATCCTTCAGATTGGGGGGCAGGGGTATGCAGGGGAGACTGGCTTCCCAATGTGGCTGCAGATGGGATGTGGACCTGAACCAGTGGCTCACACTCAGTGGACTTTAGGAACTTCTTGAAAAAGGGCAAGTGTGCCGAGGACTCACCTAAGCCCACTGACCCCTATTAGACATGTTTACTGAGCTCCTGCACAGGGCCCCTGCAGACCAGACCAAGCCAGAGTGGAGTCACTTGTGCAAGTACCTGGTTATCAAACTGAACATCCAAGGAGACCAGTCTTCCTAAAGCAACAGAAGATTCCAGCCCACCTGAGCCAGCACAGTAAGGAAGCTCCTTCTGTTTTAACCACATAAAGGGAGTAACCGTTTGTTGAGCTCCTTTCTGCATGTAACTGCCAACCTCCTCTGCTCTGCTCATCGCTAATGCGCATTCTATTTTCAGACTCCAATAAAAACCAAGTAGCTCTTTAGGTCTGTGTAACCTTGTCTTGACACTTCTCATCTTGAAGGTGGCGTCCAGGCCTCAGGGTAAGCTCAAAGCTGCCTGTGAAGCTCTGGGCCGCAGCGTGGTAGTGAACACTGAGCTCCCGGCTGCAGTGTAGCAGGGCCTGCTCCTTTCCGAAGCCTGCCCAGGCGGACCCGCAGCAGAGCGGCCAAGCCGCAGCCTGGGGGCCTGCAGCAAAGGGGCGACCCCAGGGCAGAACTCGGGATACTTGGCGCAGCAAAGGTTCAGTAGCCGACACCACCCGCAAGCCAGCACCAAGAGCCACGCGCGAGCTCCCACCGGTCCCAG